>NC_044384.1:47853790-48189909 GCF_006542625.1 Nomascus leucogenys | reverse complement strand
GGGGTGCAGGTAACCTTGACCCACAGGCTGTACCCTACTGATTACACAACTATATTAGTGTCCTAAATGGCCACTTAGCCTGTTATTTTTCTCCTCCAGGCTCTTCCAGGCTCAGTCTTTCTAGTTTCCATCCTGTTGTTCTGTCAATAACCCAGAACTCTCAATAACCTCTTTTAATTTTTGTTCTGTCAATAACCCTGAACTCTCAGAACTCTCAATAACCCCTTTATATAGACTTGTTAGCGGAAAGGACTTTGAAGGTCATGAATTTCCAACTCTGACTCACTGCCAAGCCCCATCCCCAGTACTCCTGCCTGAGGTCAGCGAGCTTCTACCTGGGTACCCTAGTGGCAATGAGGCGCCCCACCTCATGAGGTAGAGTGCTCCATGGGTAATAGCCCTGAATTACCAGACAGGTTTATGTTCTTACTTACAGAGAAAACTCAAACTTCTCAGGAGAGCACTAAAGATCCTCCACAGTCTGACTCCAAATGGTGTCTCTGGCTCATCTCATTAGGTTCATCTAATCCACATGGTAGGCCCTGCTCTACTCCTTGTTCTCAGGCCATGCCTAGTGTTCTTCCACTTTTGCACCTGCACTCATTCTGGTTTCTGTGTCTTGTAAAACAGATTCTCTTGTCCTGTAAACTCAGTGCTCAGAGACACTCCCTCATCCTTCCTTCTCTGAAGAGGCTCCAAGAGTCCGATAACATCTATGATAGCAGTAACAAATATCATAGCCAAACACTCTTAACTAGGCCTCAGTGTGTTATGCTGAAATTCCCAAACCAGGTGTAATAAATGGTTTACAGGAATGGTCCCTTCTGCCCTTGGAGTTGCCAGATGAGGCCTGGGGAAGCTGGATTCCCTGGGCTCATTATCTCCAAATGGAGCAATCTCTTCCAATTATCCCAAAATGCTAATACACACACACACACACACACACACACACACACAAATAAATATGTGTGTATATATAATATATATAATTTTATCTATATAAAATTATTTTTATGCATGTGGAAAACTGAAGAAGCACAGCATTCAGATGTCTCCACGGCCCAGACTCCATCAGATCCCAGGCTCTAGAACTGCTCCTACCCCTTCTGACCTGCTTGTTCCATTGACTCCATGACTCTCCCACTGCCTCACTCCTGGTCTGACCCTCTCATCCTAGCCCATTAACATTGACGCTTCGTCAGATTCTATGCTTGGTTACTACTCCTGGGTTCTGGATTTTCCTCCATTCCTGGTTCCACAGCACTCATGCCATTTATTTCTTCTTCCATCCCCATCAACCTGAAGCATCTCAAATGCTTTCCCACTTGTATGGGAGAGGAATTCCACACACTGCTCTTTTTTCCTCTGTAGACTGTATTTCTCCTTGATGATCAAGCTTCAATCTCACCTCTTCACAGACACTTTCCACGATCCCAAGTCACTTCCTCCCTCTGTGAATTATCATCCACCTCATCAACTGTTTCCTGTTGACTGGGTATATTTTTTCCTACTTCTTCAACTTTTATTTTAAGTTCAGGGGTACATGTGCAGGATGTGCAGGTTTGTTACACAGGTAAAAGTGTGCCATGGTGATTTGCTGTACAGATCATCCCATCACCTAAGTATTAAGCCCAGAGTCCATTAGCTATTCTTCCTGATGCTCTCCCTCCCCCATTGCCCCTCCTCCAACAGGCCCCAGTGTGTGTTGTTCCCCCCATGTGTCCATGTGTTTTCATCATTCAGCTCCCACTTATAAGTGACAACATGTGGTAGTTGGTCTTCTGTTTCTGCATTCGTTTGCTGAGGATAATGTCTTCCAACTCCATCCATGTTCCTGCAAAGAGCATGATCTCATTCCTTTTTATTTCTGCATAGCATTCCATGGTGTGTGTATGCCATATTTTCTTTATTCAGTTTATCATTGATGGGCATTTGGGTTGATTCCATGTCTCTGCTATTGTGAATAGTGCTGCAATGAATATATGCATGCGTGTGTCTTTATAATAGAATGATTTATATTCCTTTGAGTATATACCCAGTCATGGGATTGCTGGGTCAAATGGTATTTCTGCCTCTAGATCTTTGAGGAGTTGCCACACTGTCTTCCACAGTTGTTGAACTAATTGTCACTCACACCAACGGTGTAAAAGCATTCCTTTTTCTCTGCAACCTCACCAGCATCTGTTGTTTTTTGACTTTTTATTAGTAGCCATTCTGACGGGTGTGAGATGATATCTCAGTGTAGTTTTGATTTGTATTTCTCTAAGGACCAGTGATGTTGAGCATTTTTTCATACGTATATGTTCTTAATAATTAAATTATAAGCAATTTGAAGGCACATGCCTCTCTTGATAGCTCCCACAGTGGTGGCTAGCACATTGGCTCACATTAGGAAGATGCTTAATAGTTGCTTCTTTTAAATTAGTTGCTGAATTTAAAATATTTCTCTCAGTTCCAAGGTTGAAAGAAAATAGAAGTAGCCAAAATCTATATCCTGAACCACGCACAATGGATTATGGCCACAGAATCAGTACAGCTGATCTAAGGGATATGTAAGTACAGACACAGAGTCAACCAAATAAATCCTCTTTAATTCTGGCTGGTGCAATTCACCCATACCCCAATGCAGTCTCTTGGTAAATGGGGTAGGTTATTAAACATCACAAGGATGTGTTTGGAGAGGAAATCGTATATATCATATCACATATCCAGAAGGCCACACCCCACTTCCTCCTTCCTTCACAGATCATGGCCAGAGAGGCCACCTAAGTGGCTTCCAACTTCGAGTTTGTTTTGCTACACTAGCTGCATGAGAGCTCCGGGGCGGGGTGGGGGGTGAGGGGGGGGCGGATAAAAGAAGCCCAAAGGAAACATGCCAAATAGATTCTTTTAAAAAATATCTTAAAAATTTAAACTTCCTCTTTTGTCTGCATATCCGCCCCACAGGTAGGGGTGGGTGAGCTTTGAGTAACTCTAAAGCCAAAACTCTTAACTGTGTCTAATAACTGTTTATGGATAAAATCTTCTAACACGTGTGTGATCACTAAGACAGATATGAACCTGGACCAAGACATGGGTGTCTTGCCTGAATCATCAGAGCTACTGATATACAGCAAAATCCCCCAGATAGTGACAGGTGTGTTCTCAAGCCATGGGTGGGACTGAAGTTGCCACTCTTGGTTATACAGTCCCCAAATATGGGGCATGGCAGCACGCAGGCTAAGAGTTGTGGAAGATTCTTACACAAGGGAGTTCTCAATGGTTGTTCCCAACCAGGTTGGCCCCCAAAATTCAACGAAGAAATTCAAACTACAATTAACAAAAATAAAATATGGTCTAATTAATATATCCTGGATAATGTTTGCCTTTACTTGGATGGTTATTTACATGGACAAGGGAAGAAGGGAAGATAAGGGAGAAGGCTTTTTATGTGTTTATTCAACACTGGCGGAGGAGAGGCATGCCAGATAAGGCAGACACGGGCATTCCAAACACAAGAAAGGTATGTGCTACAGAGAAGTCAGATAACTTTCCTAGGCTCTCCTGCAGTCCGGATGAAATACTCTCAAAAAATTAGCCTGGGGCCTTTGCTCCAATTTCTCGCTTACCTAGCAACCATCTAACTATTAATTAAATTGGTATTATGGTTTTAACATGAATCTTTTATGATTTGCTTGCCATTAATCAAACCCCCGAGGCTTATTCACCTCAAGGGGAGCTGACAAAGTTGAATTATTCAACCTGCAAAGATCTAGGGTCCCCAAATATCGTCATTTCCACTCTCCCCTAACCCCCACCATGAGGCCCAGTCTCAGCACTCGGCCAGCCTATGCCCAACTCGGGGTAATCAGCTTAGACACATTAATATTAGTGGGCATTTCAGTGTCAACAGATCACTGTCTAGCAGCGGACAGGCACCCTCAGAAAATAAACCAAGAAGAAAGGGTTTATCTATAATATCAAAATTTTTCATAGATAAACCTGCCCATTATAAGGAAGAGGGCAGAAGAACCCTAAACTAAGAGCCAGGCAACTTGTTCATTAATCACAGCATATTCTGTAGGAGAAGGAGAAATGCTGTCCTCAAATTCATCTTTTTCACCTCAGTTAAACATCTATGCTACAGCCCCACAGTCAGATTGAGAGGAAAAACAGTACATAGCTAAGAAAAGACATAAACTTGTAATTGAAATGCTTCACTGGTGCTCCTTTTGTTTTAAAGCATTGGATCTTCATAGCTACTGATTGTGCCCAAGCACGCAGCATCTGCAGCAACCACTTAGGCCTCCAGGAATGTGGTGACCATTGACCCTAATTCATTCCCCTTCATGGATCCTATGTAACCATCCTCCGAAAAGAGCTTTCGCAAACTCAAATAAACACAGGAAAGGAAGATTTTCTTGTCTTTGAGAGTATATGTTTAGCCCTATAACCCTTTCTTATCATAAATTGCTTCTTAGTCAAGAAATATTGGATTTTTCTTGTATTTGTCATTGCCATTAGCTCCATACAAGCATTCATTTAACAAATAATGCATTCCATCTCCGTTTTTTGCTTTTTCCTTCATGCTTCAGCCTTGGTTTTCTCTCACCTAAAACACTGCAAGCTTCTTCTCCCAGAGCTCTCACTTTGACTCCAGACTACCTACATTTAATCTTTAATTCTCTACCAAAATTTTCTCCTATTTTTATGTCTTTTTAATTTTAATTTTAATTTTGTGGATACATAGTAGGTGTATATATTTATGGGGTACATGCAATGTTTTAATACAGGCATGCAATGTGAAATAAGGACATCATGGAGAATGGGGTATCCATCTCCTCAAGCATTTATCTTTTCAGTTACAAACAATCCAATTACACTCTTTATTTTAAAATATACAATTATTAATTATAGTCACTCTGTCGTGCTATCAAATAGTAGATCTTATTCTTTCTATTTTTTGTACCCTCTCGTCTTTTTATATTAAAAAATAATCTTTATCTCTGTAAGCTTTATCAGTGATTTTCCAATGAAATTTAGGATCTCCTCTGTACCCTGAATTGCCTTACTTTCTCCTCACTTCCTTGTCTTATTCAAATGCAGATTTCATTAATGATTTCCAGATCAATGATAGTTCAGAAAGCAAGCAAGTCAAAGTGACCAAGGGCATGGCCTGAAAAGTGTTCTAAGAGAGGAATTTCCAGAACAACTATTAAATGATGTTAATAGGATTGTATTAGTCCGTTTCAATACGGCTATAAAGAACTGCCTGAGACTGGGTAATTTATAAAGGAAATGGGGAGGTTTAATTGACTCACAGTTCAGCATAACTGGGGAGGCCTCAGGAAACTTACAATCATGGTAGAAGATGAAGGGGAAGCAAAGCACCTTCCTCACAAGGCAGCAGGAAGAAGTGCCAAGCAAAGGGGGAAGAGCCCCTTGTAAAACCACTAGAACCTGTGAGAACTCACTCACTATCACAAGAACAGCGTGAGCGAACCGCTCCGCCTGATTCAATTACCTCCACCTGGTCTTTCCCTTGACACATGAGGATTATGAGGGTTACAATTCAAGATGAGATTTAGGTGGGGACACAAAGCCTAACCATATCAAGGATCAAGTGGTGGGTTGAAACTAACAGGATGAGGTATATCAGATACAAACACAGGGTCTCATATTTGGGTTAAAATTCATAAATGATCAAAGCACAGGATGACAGATAATATAGGTCATTTTAGATTATTGTGACCAACAGATCACAGTGGGTAGTGTTATGATGAAGGGAGGGTCACAGTTACTACAGTTACAGATGGATTCTGGGTACAACATTTGCACTAAAGTGCCTTTGCCAAGGGAAGCAACAGTCTCAACATCCTGTGGCCCTGATCTACTTCAGGGACTGTGTCTTGTTCAGAGCATCACGTTTGAAGAGAAACTTTGACCAAGGGGAGTATGCCAGAAAAGGAAGTTCAGGATGCTGAGGATCTTAGAAACTATGTCTAAACAAGATTCATTCACAGAAGTGGGAATGTCTGTTTGGCAAAAAGAAAATACTACTTACATGGCTGTTGGAAGACCAGCAATCACAAACTCAGTTTTTCAAAAGGCTGGGCAGAAACACAGATGAAAGAAACGGGCCATGTGCAAGAAAAGATAAAAGCTCAAGCATGATATGCCACTAGAGAATCACCTAGCCTCAGCGTTGGCAGGGAGGCCTGGGGAGTCGTGATGTTTGAGAGTGACGTTCTGATGATCACTGTCATGTGTAAATGTGGGCCTAAAGCTGCCAACATTTTTTATTTCTTAAGAGAAGCAAGAAACCCAAATTTTTATGCAGCACGTCTCAATATTTAATTTTGGCAACTATTACAAAATGTTTAAAGAGACTCTGTGCAGCCCAAATATAACATATCTATGGGCTGATGGCAGCCCAGGGTTGCCAGTTCACAGGGTCTACAAGAGATGATTCTTAGTTTCAACAGGGTACAGTGCTGAAACACGTGCATAGTAGATTTTGCTTGGGTTATGAAAGAACTTCCAAATATTTATGATTCATAGCCAGAGAAAAGGCTCTCTATCCAGGTTCTGAGCAATAGGAAATTATCAAGAGGATATTGGATGACAGTATATGAAAGATGTTATTTGAGAAAGGATTTTCTCCTGAGGCAGAGATGTTGAACCAAATTCTATTAGTTATGCTTTTACAGCAAGATAGTAGTTTACAGCTTACAAAAGGCTTGTACATCTTCTCATATTAAAGGTGATTAGAACAGTCCTTTGAAGTAGAAAAGTAGGTATTTCTATTTTACAAAAGAGTTGGCCAAGTATCTGAGATAGTAAATAACTCATAGAAGGTCATCCGGGAAACGGGGCAGCAGAACTGGGATCGAATGACTCTGGTCATCCAACTCCAAATGCAAAAATCTTTCTGCTGCTGCTTCCTAGTCAAACTCTAAGGGTCTAAGACTCCATTCCTAGTTATGGTCTCAACTATGTTTGCTCATTGCTGTGAAGGGTCAACCCACCTCCCGGAGTCCTCTCCTGCACATTCCCATGTTCCTGAAAGGCCTTTCTGTTCCTTCCACTACTCCCTGTAAGCTCCTGTGCTTCACAATTTCTTGTTGAATTTTTTCTAATCTGACTCTATCAGTTGTGGGAATGTTCCTTCAATTCTTAGTGCTCCAAACCGCACTTGCTCTTGGCATGTATTTGTCCAAAATATTTGTCTTCTCTATGTTTTCTACATATTTGTCTTATAAGGACAAAAACCTGCCTTAGTTTATCCACGAACAAAGCCACGCATGCTAGTGCGCACACAGACACACACACACACGCACACACACACACAGAGGATTTTGTACGTGATTAATGAATCATCAAATCATCATAATTTCTGGACTTATATTAATAAGTCGGCCAGGAGGAAAAGAATCTGTTGTCAATCATGGCTTCTGGTTCTCACAGTCATCTCTACTTTCTTCCAGCAAGTTTCGTTCTGTCAAAAACCAGCTGTCAGCCTTGTTCCTGCATGCCCAATGCAGGAGAGTCAGTAAAGAAGATTTGGTTCTCTGTATTTCAGGGTCATCAATGCCAGGTTGAAATATACCATTCTGGCCCAGCTCAGTGGCTCACACGTGTAATCCCAGCACTTTGGAAGGCCAAGGCGGGCGGATCGTTTGAGCCCAGGAGTTCGAGACCAGCCTGAGCAACAGGCTGAGGTGGGAGGATGACCTGAGCCCGGGAGGTCAAGGCTGCAGTGAGCTGTGATCGTGTCACTGCACTCGAGCCAGGGCGTTGGAGTGAGACCCTGTCAAAAAAAAAAGAAAAAAAAGGAAGGATGGAAGGAAGGAAGGAAGGAGGGAGGGAGGGAGGGAGGGAGGGAAGATGCCATTCTGTCTTAGATTTAAGTGGACTTTATCTGGGCAGAACACACACACACACATACACACATGCACACACACATTGTGGAGAAATTGCTGACTAAGCAAAGCTTCCAAATGACTTAGTTTGGCTAAAATGTGAGCTTTTAAAAATGTGAGCACTGCCAAGGTTTTTTCCTTGTTGACCCATGGATCCATCAAGTGCAAACATTTTCTAATGCACTATATTTAAGCCTGTGCAGCTAAATGTCATTCAACATGAAATACATTATTATAACTTGCATCTGTCTAAAATCTTGCATCTAAAATGAAAGATAAAAAATGTATAAAAATGGAAAACATGCATAGAAATACGTGAGGGAGGAAAAAATTACCCCCAAGAATGTTAGTGCACGCAGTCACACAGGGAGAAGACTATTTTTGTTTTGTTTTGATTGTTTCGTTTTGGTGACCTAACTGGTCAAATGACCTATTAAGAATATTTCATAGAGCTAATGTTCCGATGCTCTAATCTCTCTAGACAAGGTTCATATTTGTATGGGTTACTTATTCTCTCTTTGTTGACTAAGTCAATAATCAGAATCAGCAGGTTTGCAGTCAGATTGGCAGGGATAAGCAGCCTAGCTCAGGAGAAGTGAGTATAAAAGCCCCAGGCTGGGAGCAGCCATCACAGAAGTCCACTCGTTCTTGGCAGGATGGCTTCTCATCGTCTGCTCCTCCTCTGCCTCGCTGGACTGGTATTTGTGTCTGAGGCTGGCCCTACGGTGAGTGTTTCCGTGACATCCCGTTTCTACATTTAAGATTCACGCTAAATGAAGTAGAAGCGACTCCTTCCAGCTTTGCCAACCAGCTTTTGTTACTAGGGCAAGGGTACCCAGCATCTATTTTTAATATCATCAATTCCAACTTCAAAAAGAATGAAGTTCCGCTGAGCTTACTGAGCTGGGACTTGAACTCTGAGTATTCAACCTCATTACTTTGGTACATTGGATTTGTAATGCCTGGTAGCTCTATTTCCTCAGACAGATGATAGAAATAAAGATATGATATTAAGGAAGATGTTAATACTGAATTTTCAGAAAAGTATCCCTTTATAAAATGTATTTGGGGGGCAAACTGCAGGAGATTATATTCTGGCCCTATAGTTAATCAAAATGTATTTATTGATTAATCTTTAAAAGGCTTAGTGAACAATATTCTAGTCAGATATCTAATTCTTAAATCCTCTAGAAGAATTAACTAATACTATAAAATGGGTCTGGATGTAGTCTGACATTCTTTTATAACAACTGGTAAGAGGGAGTGACTATAGCAACAACTAAAATGATCTCAGGAAAACTGTTTGGTCCTATGTATGGTACATTGTATCTTTTCAGTAATTCCACTCAAATGAAGAAGTTTAACAAAGCAACTGTTCTCAGGGGGCCTATTTTCTCCCTTAAAATTCATTATACACATCCCTGGTTGATAGCAATGTGTCTGGAGGCAGAAACCATTCTTGCTTTGGAAACAATTACATCGGTGTTATACTGAGTAGGGAAGCTCATTAATTGTCAACACTTACATTCCTGATAATGGGATCAGTGTGTGATTCTTGTTTTGCTCCAGATTTCTAACACCATAAAGAATAAATCCTTTCACTCTGATCAATTTTGTTAACTTCTCACGTGTCTTCTCTACACCCAGGGCACTGGTGAATCCAAGTGTCCTCTGATGGTCAAAGTTCTAGATGCTGTCCGAGGCAGTCCTGCCATCAATGTGGCTGTGAATGTGTTCAAAAAGGCTGCTGATGAGACCTGGGAGCCATTTGCCTCTGGGTAAGTTGCCAAAGAACTCTCCCACAGGACTTGGTTTTATCTTCCCTTTTGCCCCTCACTTGGTAGAGAGAAGCTCACATCATCTGCTAAAGAATTTACAAGTGGATTGAAAAATGTGGGCAGAGGTCAAGTATGCCCTCTGAAGGATGCCCTCTTTTTGTTTTGCTTAGCTAGGAAGTGACCAGGAACCTGAGCATCATTTAGGGGCAGACAGTAGAGAAAAGAAGGAATCAGAACTCCTCTCCTCTAGCTGTGGTTTGCAACCCTTTTGGGTCACAGATCACTTTATGCAGGTGATGAAAAGTAAAGATTCTATGCCCCGAAAAAATGCACAGATACACACACATACAAAACCGTATATGTGATTTTAGGAGTTTCACAGATTCCCTGGTGTCCCTGGGTAACAACAAAGCTGAGAGTCCTTGTCTTAGAATTTTAGGAAAGAGGTACAATGTGTATTAACCCATTAACAAAAGGAATGGAATTCAGAAATATTATTAACTAGGCATCTGTCTGTAGTTAATTTGGATTGCCCAAAACCCAGGGCTTTTGCCTAATGAACACTTTGGGGCACCTACTGTATGCAAGGCTGGGGGCTGTCAAGCTCAGTTAAAAAAAAAAAAAAAAGACAGAAGAGATGGATCCATGAGGCAAAGTACAGCCCCAGACTAATCCCAGGATCACCCAACTTCATGTGCAAGAGTGACTTCTCACCTTCATTAGCCAGTTCACAATTTTCATGGAGTTTTTCTACCTGCACTAGCAAAACTTCAAGGAAAATACATATTAATAAACCTAAGCAAAGTGACCGGAAGACAGAGCAATCAGGAGACCCTCTGCACCCAGCAGAAGAGGAACTGTTAAGTATGTACGTCTCCTCAGAGAAGAATTTCTATTGGGTTTTAATTGAACCCCAAGAACCACATGATTCTTCAACGATTATTGGGAAGATCATTTTCTTAGGTCTGATTTTAACTGGCTTTTTATTTGGTAATTCATTTATGTTTATATAAAATGCCAAGCATAACATGAAAAGTGGTTATGGGACTATTCTAAGGGAGAGACAGAATGGACACCAAAAATATTCCGATGTTGTTGTGAATCTTTTTCTTGCACCAGGACAAAAAAAAAAAAAAAAGAAGTGAAAAGAAGAAAGGAGGAGGGGCATAATCAGAGTCAGTAAAGACAACTGCTATTTTTATCTGTCGTAGCTGTTGCAGTCTAATGGGAAGCAATTTCCAACATTCAACTATGGAGCTGGTACTTACATGGAAATAGAAGTTGCCTAGTGTTTGTTGCTGGCAAAGAGTTATCAGAGAGATTAAATATATAAAAGGGAAAAGAGTCAGATACAGGTTCTTCTTCCTAGTTTAGGTTTTCCACTGTGTGTGCAAATGATACTCCCTGGTGGTGCTCTCAAAGGTATCCTCACACCACAAGGGAGAGGAGCGAGATCCTGCTGTCCTGGAGAAGTGCAGAGTTAGAACAGCTGTGGCCACTTAATTTTGGGTGATCCAAATTAACTACAGACAGATCATCAATCTTGAATCACAAGGACTCTTTCTTAAGTAAACATTATACCCACTGGGCACGGTGGCTCACGCCTGTAATCCCAGCACTTTGGGATGCCGAAGTGGGCATATCATCTGAAGTCAGGAGTTCAAGACCAGCCTGGCCAACATGGCAAAACTCTGTCTTTATGAAAAATACAAAAATTAGCCAGGCATGGTGGCAGGCACCTGTAATCCCAGCTAATCAGGAAGCCGAGGCTGGAGAATCCCTTGAATCTAGGAGGCAGAGGTTGCAATGAGCTGAGATCGTGCCATTGCACTCCAGCCTGGGTGACAAGAGTAAAACTCTGTCTCAAAAAAAAAAAAAAATTATACCTACATTCTCTTCTTATCAGAGAAAAAAATCTACAGTGAGCTTTTCAAAAAGTTTTTACAAAACTTTTTGCCATTTAATTTCAGTTATGAGTTTTCCCTATTTCTGACTTAGTTGAGGGGAAATATATATAATATGTTTATGTGTGTTAGTCAGGGGGCGGAGGGTATTACTTTGCCATGCCATTTGTTTCCTCCATGCCTAACTTAACCCAGACTTTCACACCTTATAGGAAAACCAGTGAGACTGGAGAGCTGCATGGGCTCACAACTGAGGAGGAATTTGTAGAAGGGATATACAAAGTGGAAATAGACACCAAATCTTACTGGAAGGCACTTGGCATCTCCCCATTCCATGAGCATGCAGAGGTGAGTATACAGACCTTCGAGGGTTGTTTTGGTTTTGGGTTTGGTTTTTGCTTTTGGCATCCCAGGAAATGCACAGTTTTACTTAGTGTACCACAGAAATGTCCTAAGGAAGGTGATGAATGACCGAAGGTTCCCTTTCCTATTATACAAGAAAAAATTCACAGCACTCTGAGAAGCAAATTTCTTTTTGACTTTGATGAAAATCCACTTAGTAATATGACTTGAACTTACATGACACTATTCATAGTCTATTCATTCCACTTTATATGAATATTGATGTATTTTCTGTTGAAATAATAGTTTATGAGGCAGCCCTCCAGACCCCACGTAGAGTGTATGTAACAAGAGATGCACCATTTCATTTCTCGAAAACCCGTAACATTCTTCATTCCAAAACATATCTGGCTCCTCAGAGGTTTGGACAAGTGATTCTTGGCAACACATACCTATAGAGACAATAAAATCAGAGTAATAATGGCAACACCATAGATAACATTTACCAAGCATACACCATGTGGCAGACACAATTATAAGTGTTTTCCATCTGTAACCTACTTAACCCTCAGGAATAAGCCACTGAGGTCAGTCCTATCATTATCCCCATCTTACAGATGAAGAAAATGAGGCACCAGGAAGTCAAATAACTTGTCAAAGGTCACAAGGCTGGGAAATACACAAGTAGAAATGTTTACAATTAAGGCCCAGGCTGAGTTTACCCTCACTTCTGCTGTGCCTCGCATTATGCCCCAGGAAACTTTTTCCCTTGCGAAAAGCCAAGCTTAAAAAAAGAAAAGCCACATTTGTAATGTGCTCTGTTCCCCTGCCTATGGCGAGGGTCTTAAAACAGTTATACATGGACCCAATCCCCCTGCCTTCTCCTTAATTTCTTAAGTCATTTGAAACAGATGGCTGTCATGGAAATAGAATCCAGACATGTTGGTCAGAGTTAAAGATCAACTAATTCCATCAAAAATAGCTCGGCATGAAAGGGAACTATTCTCTGGCTTAGTCATGGATGAGACTTTCAATTGCTATAAAGTGGTTCCTTTATTAGACAATGTTACCAGGGAAATAATAGGGGCTTGTTTGACTTCTGGGGCCCACAAGTCAACAAGGGAGCCCCATCTACCAAGGAGCATGTCCCTGACTACCCCTCAGCCAGGCAGCAAGACACAGACCCCAGTCAGGGCAGAAGCAGGGTTTCAGCAGTGCCCAGCACAAGACATTGCCCCTAGAGTCTCAGCCCTTACCTTTGAGTAATAGATCTGCCTACCTGAGACCGTTGTTTGCCTAACACGTGGGTCTCAGCCTGATGGGAACCATCTAAAAAGGTTCATTGACATACTGCCCACATGTTGTTCTCTTTCATTAGATCTTAGCTTCCTTGTCTGCTCTTCACTCTTGCAGTATTCATTCAACAAACATTAAACAAAAAAAAAGCATTCTATGTGTGGAACACTCTGCTAGATACTGGAGATTCAGAAATGAAAATACATCCCTGCCCTCGGAATGGAGGGGAAAAGACCGAAGTAAAACAGATTAGGCAGGACCGTCAGCCCAGCCTGAAGCCCAGATAAACATGGAGAACAAGAGAGAGCGAGCAGTGAGAGATGATCCCCAATGCCTCACTTTGGTGACGAGTGCATGGTGGGCTTCATGCAGCTTCTTCTGATAAATGCCTCCTTCAGAACTGGTCATCTCTACCTTGGCCAGTGACCCAGGTGGTCATATTAGATTTACCAAGGGAAATTGGAAACTTTTATTAGGAGCTCTTAGGCCTCTTCACTTCATGGATTTTTTTTTTTCCTTTTTTTTTTGAGACGGAGTTTTGCTCCGTCACCCAGGCTGGAATGCAGTGGTGCAATCTCAGCTCACTGCAACCTCCGCCTCCCAGGTTCAAGCAATTCTCCTGCCTCAGCCTTCCGAGTAGCCGGGACACAGGTGTGTGCCACCACACCAGGCTAATTTTTGTATTTTTCGTAGAGACAGGGTTTCACCATCTTGGCCAGGCTGGTCTCGAACTCCAGACCTCAGGTGATTCACTCGCCTCAGCCTC
Organism: Nomascus leucogenys; assembly: GCF_006542625.1. Lineage (NCBI taxonomy): Eukaryota > Metazoa > Chordata > Mammalia > Primates > Hylobatidae > Nomascus > Nomascus leucogenys. The sequence goes on along the minus strand of NC_044384.1, from coordinate 48,175,922 downwards.
CCAAAGTGCTGGGATTACAGGTGTGAGCCACCATGCCCAGCTACCTCATGGATTTTTGATTACAGATTATGCCTCTTACAATTTTTAAGAAGAATCAAGTGGGTTGAAGGTCAATGTCACCATAAGACAAAAGACATTTTTATTAGTCGATTCTAGGGAATTGGCCTTAAGGGGAGCCCTTTCTTCTTAAGAGATTCTTAGGTGATTCTCACTTCCTCTTGCCCCAATATTATTTTTGTTTTTGGTATGGCTCACTCAGATCCTTTTTTCCTTCTATCCCTAAGTAATCCGGGTTTCTTTTTCCCATATTTGGAACAAAACGTATTTATGCAGTGTGTCCAAACCTCAACCCAAGGCCCGTATACAAAATAAATCAAATTTAACACGCCTTTACTGTCTTCTACCTCTTTCCTGACCTCAATTTATCCCAACTTCTCTCACTCTGAGAACCAAGGCTGTCCCAGCACCTGAGTCGCAGATATTCCACTGAATTTGACAGAACTGTGTGACTATCTGGAACAGCATTTTGATCCACAATTTGCCCAGTTACAAAGCTCAAATGAGCTCTAGTGCATGCATATATATTTCAAAATTCCACCATGATCTTCCACACTCTGTATTGTAAATAGAGCCCTGTAATGCTTTTACTTCACATTTCATTGCTTGTTATACATAAAAATATACTTTTCTTCTTCATATTAGAAAATGCAAAGAATAATAGGGCGGGGGAATCTCTGGGCTTGGAGACAGGAGACTTGCCTTCTTACTGTGGTTCCATCAGTATGTAGACTGGGACAATACAGTAATTCAAGTCTGGTTTGCTCATCTGTAAAATGGGAAGAATGTTTCCAGCTCCAGAATGCTAAATCTCTAAGTCTGTGGTTGGCAGCCACTATTGCAGCAGCTCTTCAATGACTCAACGCAGTTTTGCATTCTCCCCACCTTTTTTTTCTAAAACCAATAAAATAGATACAGCCTTTAGGCTTTCTGGGATTTCCCTTAGTCAAGCTAGGGCCATCCTGACTTTCGGCGTGAATTTGCAAAACAAGACCTGATTCTGTACTCCTGCTCTAAGGACTGTGCATGGTTCCAAAGGCTTAGCTTGCCAGCATATTTGAGCTTTTTCCTTCTGTTCAAACTGTTCCAAAAAAGAAAAGAATAAAATTAACTAAGTTGGCACTGGACTTCCAGTGGTCAGTCATGTGTGTCATCTGTCACGTTTTTTGGGCTCTGGTGGAAATGGATCTGTCTGTCTTCTCTCATAGGTGGTATTCACAGCCAACGACTCTGGCCCCCGCCGCTACACCATCGCCGCCCTGCTGAGCCCCTACTCCTATTCCACCACGGCTGTCGTCACCACTCCCAAGGAATGAGGGACTTCTCCAGTGAACCTGAAGGACGAGGGATGGGATTTCATGTAACCAAGAGTATTCCATTTTTACTAAAGCAGTGTTTTCACCTCATAAGCTATGTTAGAAGTCCAGGCAGAGACAATAAAACATTCCTGTGAAAGGCACTTTTCATTCCATTTTAACTTGATTTTTAAAATTCCTTTATTGTCCCTTCCAAAAAAAAGAGAATCAAAATTTTACAAAGAAGCAAAGGAATTCTAGAAAGTATCTGGGCAGAACGCTAGGAGAGATCCAAATTTCCAATGTCTTGCAAGCAAAGCAAGTATTAAATATGATCTGCAGCCATTAAAAAGACACATTCTGTAAATGAGAAAGCCTTATTTTCCTGTAACCTTCAGCAAATAGCAAAAGACACATTCTAAGGGCCCACTTCTTTACTGTGGGCATTTCTTTTCTTTTTTCTTTTTTTTTTTTTTTTTTTTTTTTTCCTTTTTTGAGACAAAGTCTCACTCCGTTGCCCAGGCTAGAATGCAGTGGCATGATCTCAGCTCACTGCAACCTCTGCTTCCTGGGTTCAAGCGATTCTCCTGCATCAGCCTCCCAAGTAACTGGGATTACAGGCACATGCCACCACGCCTGGCCAATTTTTGTATTTTTAGTACAGATGGGATTTTGCCATGTTGGCTAGGCTGGTCTACAAACTCCTGACCTCAGATGATCCACCTGCCTCAGCCTCCCAAAGTGCTGGGATTACAGGCATGAGCCACTACACCCAGCCCCTACTCTGGGCATTTCTTTGATTTAAGAGAAGGGGAGCTCCAACAAGATACACCTGCAGCGACTCAGGCCGTCCGATCAGTTCAGGCCAGATCCACGCTGCAATCAGCCAGGTCAGGGGCCCCACACACCCAATTTACTTAGGCTGATCCAAAATCCATGTATGGAGAACTCACATGCACCAGGCACTATTTTAGGTGATCTGAACATAAAGAATAGGACCCAATACCTGCATTTATTGAAAGAACTCACAATCTTTTGAGAACATAACTGTTTCATCATGGTTTGGCAGGAGGCTATGGTACAAGGCACAGCAAGGGTAAGAAGGAGGAAGAAACCAACACCCTACAGAAATCAGGGAATGACTCTGAAAAGGTGTCACTTAATCTGAGTGTTGGTAATTTGTCAGATAGACAAGGGAAAAGGTATTCTAGGTAGAGAGAATACAGTCTGCAAGGCCCAGCCAAGTGAAACAATTTGATAAGTTGAGAGAGCACTTATGACGATTCAGAATGTTGAAGGGCAAAGGTATTGAGGTGGGATGGGTTATGCTGCTATCACAAATAACCCCAAATCTCGGGGGCTTAACAAAGTAAAAGTTTATGTCTCACTTGTGCCAGGTGCAACGCAGAACTCTTTGCTCTAGAGACTCTTTAGGGTGGTTTTCCTTCTAATGGTGACTGTTTGAGACAGTTTGATTTAGTCTTGTGGCTTCAAGGTCACTCTGGTGACATTTAGCCAGCAGACTGAGGGAACATAGTATGGTATTAGACCCCTCTGTGCTGAAGTGTCACACGAGTCCCACTGATATCTCACTGGCCAGAGCTAGTTACATGCCCCCATCTAGATGTGCTGAGAAATGTGGCCCCTGGCTGGGAGCCATTTCCCAGAACAACTAACTCTATGTTCTGGAAGAGGAGCACTAATCTGAGTTGGCCAACAACCATCTCTACCACAGTAGGGTTGGGACTGGTGGGACATGAGGCTGGAGTGAAGGTTGGTTTTATCTGCCACCGATTACAGCTGTGAATTTGTCTTAAAAGCAACATGGGTCCATTGAAGGGAACCTTGACATCAGTCATGTGGCCGGGACAAGAATAGTTACCACTTGCCCGTAATCTCCAACCAGGGTTCTCCAGGAGAACCTTAGTTAGACACATGGCTTAGGCCTAAACCTACCTGAGTGGTCTTTCTATTTTCCTCCAAATTCAAATCTCAAATCTTGCTACCCTCTAACTGGCTGTGTTGAGAGAGGAAAAAACTTGAAGAGAATACAGCATAGGTTTGGACTTTTTCACATGCACTTTTCCCAAGATACATAGCAAAATCAATGTCTCCAATTCTATTAATGTTGTTAGCAAGTCCTTGTTCCTTGCATATTGGTTAATCCATAGCAAATTGCCATTTTTATAGATTAAATGGTCAAATATTGGCAATTTCATAAGGTTTAGTCTATTACCTACCATGATTGTATTGGTCACTAACCTGCCTATTTTTAGAATGCTACATATTCATTTGAATGTTGTTGAATAGCTATGGATTTTTATAATCCAAACAGGTTGAAAATATGAATCAGTTTAAAACTATATACATGTGGCCAGGCATGGTGGCTCATGCTTGAAATCCCAGCACTTTGGGGGGCCGAGGCAGGCAGATCACTTGAGGTCAGGAGTTCAAGACCAGCCTAGCCAACTTGGTGAAAACCCATCTCTACTAAAAACACAAAAATTAGCCAGGCATGGTGGGGGGCACCTGTAGTCCCAGCTACTCGGAAGGCTGAGGCAGGAGAATCGCTTGAACCCTGGGGGGTGGAGGTTGCAGTGAGCTGAGAGCAACCACTGTACTCCAGCCTGGGCAACAGAGCAAGACTCTGTCTGAAAGAAAAGAAACTATACACGTATTTTTAAAGGAACTGGTTCATGCACTTATGGGAGCTGGCAGGTTTAAAATCTACAGGGCAGGCCCACAGGCAGGAAACCCAGGGAAGGGTTGATGTTGCAATCTCATCCGGAAGCAGAATTCCTTTTTCCTCGTGGGTCAGGAGGAGGAGCCTGAGTCTATTCTTTTAAGGCCATCAAGTGATTGGAAGGGGCTCACCCACATTATGAAGAGTCATCTACTTTGCTCAAAGTCTACGGACTTAAATGTCAATCACGTCTAAAATATACTTTCACAGCAACATCTAGGCTGGTGTTTGACCAAAAATAGGCCTAACCAAGTTGAGTATAAAATTAACCATCACGGTCCCCTTCCCCAAATTTGTTCATTATAGAATGAAATCGTTGGCCACATTCCTATTCTTGAGGTCATGGGGAAAACTGATAATATCATGATGAAGATGCTTCCAGCTTTAGGGAATTAAGAGATGCCTGTGTTTCTGATTAGTGGGGAAGGCTATGAATGGAATTAATTAACATACTCATTTATCTTTTGGGGTATCTCATGGAAATCAATTGTAGGGCTGGCTGGAGCCCACCAAGGTTGATATGTTAGAAGCAGGATATTGGCAGGATTTTCTTATAAGCATTCATTGGCATTTCAAGGCTTTAGGTGAGCAGCTCCTCACCATTTAAATTAATTGAGAACTCAATAACTACTCTGGCAAATTGAAGTTTCTCTGCTTTTCAGGGCTTTCCAAAGCTCCCCAGATGGCTTTGGGCAAATTGCTTGACCTTATGTATCTATTTTCTTATCCCAAAACAAGCCTCCAAACCTAGCATTCAGTGGCTCTCTAACCTGAACCTAACCTACCCCTCCAACTTTTTCCATCATGAGCTTCCAACTCTCTGCTTCTGAAAATCTAGTTCCCATCTCCCTCTCTGCTATGATCACACTAACTCCCACCAAGACATCTTAGCTGATGTGGTTTTCTGCAACTTAGACAACTATTGCTCCACACATCCCATCTTTTAAATACAATTCATAATCTCTTTAATATACACAGAGTTCTAGTGAATCGACATTAAATAAATGGGCCCCCTGTATAAGATGGCAGATGTGGGTGGACACGCAGTCCACATGAGAGGTTCAAATGGCGAATACCATGAGACAATATGTTCAGTATTGCAAGGCAAAAAGAGAAGTTGAGCTAAATATTTAAAGTAATTTTTGACTTTCAGAATGGCAAAGATTTCAATGAATATAAACCTAGGACAAAATTTGGAAGAACCCCGCAGGAGGCTTTATTCATTTCCTAGGGCTGTGATAATAAAGTATCAAAAACAGAGTGGCTTAAAACAACAGGAATGTATTGTCTCACAGCTCTGGAGGATTGAAGTCTGAAATTAAGGTATTTTCCGGGCCATACTTCCCCCAAAACTTGCAGGGGAGAATCCTTCCTTGCCTCTTCCTAGCTTCTGTTGGTGGCACTTGATCTTTGGAGTTCCTTGGCTTGCAGCCACATCACTCCATGATCTGCCTCTGTCACCACATGATGCTCTCCCTGTGTCTTTTTCCAAATTTTCCTCTTCTAAGGACCCCAGTCATGCTGGATTAGGGTCCACCCTAACTACCCGCTCTTAACTAAATACATCTGTAAAGACTATTTCCAAATAAGGTCACATTCACAGGTCATGATTTTTGCAAAGTCACTTTTAGGTCTTTGTTGTTCTGTATTAGTATCTTCCGCTTATGTCCTTTCATGGCCATTGTTATGGGTGAAACTATGTGCCCTGAAAAAGACATTGAATAAAAATCTGACATAGTTGGCCCCTTCTAACCTTCAAGCTGTACCTTAGTCATTCCTGGGCATAGGCCAAGCTAACTTTGAGATGAATTTATTTTCTGGTTTAACCTTAAAGCAAGAATAATAATAACTTTTCCCAAACTAAACCACCTTTGTAAAACTAATAAAAGGGCACAAGTTTAGGATTTTGAGATGTGCCTAAATTATGCTAAGGTACAGGCATAATTAAACACTAACCAGCCACTCACTATTCTGGAGGTCACAAGATTTACAACTTCCCCAATTACTCCTGTAAATAATATCACCATTATAAAACCTAAGATTGGCCTTTTAAAAGGCTTTTTTCAGACTTTTACACTTCTGACAATCAACTGACTTGGACTTCACCTCAACCCACAACTGTGACTCAACTGGTCCTGTGGCCCCCACCCAGAGGCTGACTCATTGCACAAGGACCGTTTTTCACACCCCTATGATTTCATCTCCAACCAATCAACATTCCCTACTCCCTAGCCCCCTGCCCACCAAACTGTTTTTTGTTTTGTTTTGTTTTGTTTTTGAGACAGGGTTTTGCTCTGTTGTCCAAGCTGGAGGGCAGTGGCACCATCACGGCTCACTGCAGCCTCAAACTTCTGAGATCCAGCAATCCTCCTGCCTCAGTCTCCTGAGAAACTGGGACTTCAGGTGTGCACCATCACAGCTGGCTAATTTAAAAATGTTTTAGAGAGACAGGGTCTCACTATGTTGCCTTGGCTGGTCTCAAACTCCTGGGCTCAAGCAGTCCTCTGCCTTGGCCTCCCAAAGTGCTGGGATTACAAGTGTGAGCCACCACATCTGGCCCACACGTTCCTTTAAAAACCCCTAACCTCCAAGCCTTTGGGGAGACTGATTTGAGTAATAACTCCAGTTCTTCCACATGGCTGGCCTTGCATTAATTAAACTCTTGCTTTACTATAATACCATGGTCTCAGTGAACTGCTTTTGTATGCACAGCAGGAAAAATGCATCAGGCAATTACAGACCAAGGGAGCAAACAACCATTTCAGTCGAAGCAGCATGGACAGAGGATAGTCAGCGACCAGACAACACATTCCCCTTTACGTCAAGATGCTCCATAGCCTCCAAAAGGTGCATGGAATTCATAGAAAAACAAGGAAGGCTGAGCATTAAACTGGAAGTCAAACTGAGTTGGTTTCAACAGATAAGATTAAGTATGCTGATACCAAAAGGAACTATGGACAGGAAAGCTAAGTTTAATTCAGATATATGTACAGCATCGCTCTCTCCCTCTCTCTAATACACACACACACACACATGCTCACACAGTATTTGTTCTGTTTCTCTGGAGAACCCTGACTTATACAGGTACTGTACTATCATCCACCCTTTGAAGGTCCCTTTGTATGGTAATAGGGAGGACTTGGAGGTTCTGGAGCAGGGGAGCAACATGATGGAAGTTGAGTTTAAGAAAACAACATTTGATCACTGATCATCAAAGAAATGCAAATCAAAACTACAATAAGATATCATCTCAGTCCAGTTAACATGGTTTACATTGCAAAAAACAGTCAACAACAAATGCTGGCAAGAATGTGGAGAAAAAGAAGAGAACTACCATTTGATCCAGCAATCCCACTACTGGGTATCTATCCACACAGAGGAAAAGAAGTCATTATATGAACAAGACACTTGCACGCGCATGTTTATGGCAGCACTACTCGCAATTGCAAAAATATGGAACAGCCCAAATGCCCATCAATCAATGAGTGGGTATATATATATATACCACAATTTCTTTATCCACTCATTGATTAATAAAGCTACTTTTTATGGCTACGTAGTATTCCATTATATATATGTATATATACTTTTTATGGCTGAGTAGTATGATATAAAAGGAAACAAATAATGGCATTTGCAGCAACCCAGATGGAATTGGAGACCATTATTCGCAGTGAAGTAACTCAGGAATGGAAAACCAAGTAGCGTATGCTCTCACTCATAAGTGGGAGCTAAGCAATGAGGATTCAAAGGCATAAGAATGATACAATGGACTTTGAGGACTTGGGGAGGGGGGATGGATGGGAGAGGGGTGAGGGATAAGACTACAAATTGTGTGCAGTGTATATTGCTCTAGTAATGGGTGCACCAAAATCTCAGAAATTATCCCTAAAGAACCTAATCGTGTACCAAATACCACCTGTTCCCCAAAAACCTACGGAAATAAAAAATAAAAATAAATAATAAAGAATGTGGAGAAAATGGAAGCCTCGTACACTGTTAGTGGTAATGTAAATTATTATAACCACTATAGAGGACAGTTTGGAGGTTCCTCAAAAAGCTAGAAATTCAGCTACCACATGATCCAGCAATCCCACTGTTGGGAACATCTCCAGAAGAAAGGAAATCAGTATATCAAAGAGATATCCGCACTCACTCCTATGTTTGTTGCAGCCCTGTTGACAATATCTAAGATTTGGAAGCAACCTAAGTATCCATCAACAGATGAATAGATAAAGAAAATGTGGTACGTATACACAACAGATCACTATTCAGCCATAAGATCCAGTCATTTGGAACAAGGTGGATGGAAATGGAGATTATTATGTTAAATGAAATAATCCAGGCGCAGAAAGACAAACATTGCATGTTCTCACTTATTTGTGAGATCTAAAAATCAAAACAAGTGAACTCATGAACATAGAGAATAGAAGGATAGTTACCAGAGGCCGCGAAGGACAGTGGGGGGCGGGGGAGAGGCAGGGATGGTTAATGGGTACAAAAAACAGAAAGAATGAATAAAACGTACTATTTGATAGTATAACAGGGTGACTATAGCCAATAATAACTTAACTGTATGTTTTAAAATAACTTAAAGAAGGTAATTGGATTATTTGTGACTCAAAGGATAAATGCTTGTGACTCAAAGGATAAATGAATTTAAAAAGGAAAACAAAGTTTGTAGGAATGAACATCATAGGACTGACTGGGAGAAGGCAGAGGAATCATACTGAAACATTTGTAGCAATGAAGCTTTGAGGTGATGTAACGTTGCACTAGGGAGGCAGACATGGAAATGCAGGAAAAGGAATGCATGTCAGATCTTAAAATGTATATGTGACGGGAAGAGGTTTGATTTGCATTCCTCAGGGAAAAATCATGAGGTAGATTAAAAAGCAACCAATGCCTTACGGGGGGATGAATGATGAGGCTCTGATCCCATTTACCTGTGTGGACTTTCTACCTTGTGAATCAATCATTTGTACCCCAATATGAAAACATAAAGTCAGTCTTTGTAAAGAAGCTGTGTGTGCTGTGGGTATGGTTGACGGTAAATGTTTAACTGGCTCTTTGGAGAAAAAAAGCTAGCTCAAGTTTGTAATGTTTGCCAATTTTCATGGTAAAAACAATCTCACCATGGCAATTTCAAACTACCACCATGATGTCACTAAATGCACAGCTGGGAAGAGTTATACAGTAGTCTAGTGTAGTATTTCTACCATACAGATACAATAGATAGAAACAGCCTCAACAGTACAGGTAAGGTAGTTAGGAAGTAATAAGATTTGACTATTTATTACCTTTGTTTGAATGTAAGTTAATGCTAAGTTCAATAACGAGCTCACGAAATTTCTGAAAATTTGAAATAAGCCATTAGTTGCTGATTCCAGCACACTACTGCATATATCCTCTGTGTTACAACTCCTTTCTATAACGGTGTGAGTGGGTATGTGCGTGAATATTGAGGGGGAGAGTTTAAACAACAGCGTCATTTAAAAGAAGGGTATTCATTCTCATAAAATGTTCCTGCCCTGTTTAATAAGACGAAAAAGCTACATACGATGTCTATGTAAGGCACACGCAAATAAACATAATATTTGAATGGGACATTTATATGTGAGAGGCTATTTCACAATTACCTCTTCTAAAAGTTCTCCTTTGCCACATACTCTAGGGAACCAGGAATCCCCGTTGAAATCAGTGGATGCCCTGAGACTATGAACCTAGACTTTACAGGTAAAAATTATTGGTCTGGTCACATATAGAAGTTGATTAGTGATTTTTTCCCATTAACCATCCTGATATTTCAAGATGCTAGATTGCTAAAGCCTGGAAAATCATTTCTGATATAAGAACAGATATTCAGCAGTTTTGGAGATGGAAGCAATGCCAGAGATGGGACTATTTTTTCTTATTGTTTTAGATGTAAACATTAAAAAAAAAAAACCAGGAGGCACACTTAGTCCCTACCTCTAAGTGTATTTGTCTCTCTCTCTAGTCATCTTCTCCTCTCCCTTCCTAGAGCCCAGGGCTGTGTTTTGAGAGCTGAGTTAGAAGCAGCTGCGGAGTGGTGCTGCCTAAGGATAAAAGAGAAATTATTGGAGACGATATAATAAATGAATGGAGTCATGTGAAATAGGGGAGGCATGGAAATGAGCACGTGTGGTCAGTACTGCTGGAGAACCCAGTCAGAGAGAGAGCAGAGGGCAACTTGATGGATGTGGATAGCTCATGAACCTTGTCCCTTGTATGTCAGGCCAGGCACTTTGTTAGTGAAAGCAACGTAGAGGAGTTGTTTCTCCCACATCAATCGCAGGTTTTTAAGCAGAGATGCGTCATGTATAGATTAGTATTCCAAATCAGTGTTTCTTATTTTTAAAAAAATCTATACAATGTGCTATGATTTGATTGCATCCCCTCCAAAATTCAGGTGTTGCCAATGTGATGGTACTATTTGAATAACCATTATTTAAAATACTTGGGACCAGAAGTGTTTCAGATTTCAGATTTTTTTCCAGTTTCTGAGTATTTGCATTATTGGTTGAACATCCCTAAGCCGAAAATTTGAAGTCCAAAGTGCTCCACTCAGCATTTCCTTTGAGCATTCTGTTGGAGCTCAAATGTTCTGGCTTTTGGAGCATTTTTCAGATTTCAGATTTTCAGACTGGGGATGCCTGTATTAAGAGGTGGAAATTTTAAGAGGTGATTAGGCCATAAGGACTCCTCCCTCAGGAATGTGATTAAGGCCTTGTAAAAGACAATTCCCACAGGTTTCAGCTCTCTTGCCCTTCCCCCTTCTAAAATGTGAGGGCACAGTGTCTCTCCCTTTTTGGAGGACACAACACCAAAGTACCATCTTGGAAGCAGACACTGGGCCCTTACCAGCTGGCACCTTGATCTTGGACTTCATAGTCCCCGGAACTGTACAAAATAGATTTCTGTTCTTTGTAAGTTACCTACCCTAAAGTACTTTGTTATAGCAGCACAAAGAGCCTAAGACACCATGTTTATTTAATTTTTCATTTTGAACTAGTTTTAGCCTTTCAAAGAAGTTAGAAAAAATAGTACATAGAGCTCTTTACTAAACTTCTCTTAATGTTAACCACTTACATGATCATAGTGCAATTATCAAAATCAGGAAAAGAACACGGATAGAAATACATTTTAGTTTCATCCAACCTGTAACAGCTTCTCAGTCTTTGTTTGCTGTAGTAGTTTTCTAGAGCTGCTGTAACAAGTAACAACAAACAGCGTGGCTTAAAACAACAAGAATTTATTGTCTCACAATTCTAGAGGCCAGAAGTCCAAACTCAAAATGTTGGCAGAGCTGTGCTGTCTCTGAAATCTGTAGAGGAGAATTCTTCCTTGCCTCTTCAAAGCTTCCTGAGCTTGCAGCTACATCACTCCAGTCTCTGCCTCTGTTGTCACAGGGCAGTCTCCCTGTGTGTCTTTGCCTTCGCATGGCTATCTTTTTATAAAGACACTAGCCATATTGGACTAGAGGCCACCCTAATCAGCGTGATATCATCTTTTAAAATCAATATATATTTATACATATATATGTATATATCTACTTTTTAAAATGTAACAAGAAATTTACCATCTTAATTTTTCAGTGTACAGTTCAGTAGTGTTGTGTATATTTACATGCTAGCGAAACAGATTTCTGGGACTTTGTCATCTTGCAAATCTGAAACTCTATACCCATTAAACAACAACTCACCTTTACCCCTTCCCCTCAGCCCCTGGTAACCTCCGTTTTCCTGTTTCTATAAATTTGACTACTTCAGTTGCACATAAGTGGAATCATGTAGTATCTGGTTTTTTTGTGTGACATGTGTGACTCTGTCTTGATGTCTGGTAATTGATGAATTACATCTGCAACAGCCCTACTTCCGAATAAGGTCACACACCGAGTTACTAAGGGTTAGGCTGTGTTTATCTGTTTTGGGGGATCACAATTCAACTTACCACACTTGTCTTTCACGACTGACATTTTTGAAGAGTACTGATCAGTTATTTTGAGAATATCCCTCAATTTGGATTTGCCTGATGTTTTTCTCGTGATTGAAATGGGATTATGCATTTTTTGTAAGAATATTATAGAAATGATATTGTGTTCTTCTCAGTGCGTTATATCTAGGAGTTTATGTTGTCAATACATTATATTCTGTGGCCCATTTTTGATAAACAAAAAGTTTATAAGCAAAAAGTTTCACACAATCCACTGGTGGGTGAGGTAATCTCATGATAGCATGAAAAAGGCTGAGAGGGGAAGAACATTGGAACTTGGAAAACTACACATGATGTTGTTGCTGATGATAATAAAGGCTGGTGATGATAAAAAACAGGATTTAACTAGAAATGGAGAGGAGAGAATGGTGTCAATCTGCTACACAGTCCACATCCCCCAGGAACACACCTATGCGGTTGAATCAGTTGGGTTTATTACTCCTTCCAGCAAGAGAAAACATAATCCATGGGAAGCCATGGGGCATCTCACTAAGAGGGTGTTAGAAAAAACCTATTAGAGGACTTGGGCTTTGGTTGGGTGACTTTGGGGAGAGTCTAAGGAACTGGGGATAATTCTATGATTGGGTATCTCAAGCACTTCTACAGGAAGGGCAGACCAGAGTAGAGATAAAGGTATGATTTGTAAAGCAGCAGCAGTTACTCATTTTAGTGGGAGGGTGACATTTGGTATTTTGTGGGTTTCACAGTGATTTTTGTTTTTGTCTTATGCTGTCATGGTCTCAGAGCAACCTTGTTTGGTGTTGATGTTCTGTGAGACTACATTCAAGGGATCAACACAGCTCAGCTAGGAGAGAGCCAGATTAGCTTGTAATAACATTGAGGCCACTTCTCAGATACCAGGATGTTTAAATATTTCCTTCTTTTCCTTGATGTCTATAGAGGTATTTAGAATAGAAAATCAGCAGGTGAGTGACGATAGCTTTGTTGTGGGCTGTGAGAGAATTAGAGGAGTCTAGGAAGCCTCAGGCTTCCATCCTGGCTAACCGTGTGAATGGATGAGAGAGTAACTGAGCTCAGGGATACGAGCAGAAGAACAGATTTGCAGTCAGAGATAATGAGTCCAATTTTAGCCACACTGAGCCTGGGGTAATCAGGCCGGTTTCCAATCTCATAGCTTCGAAGCTGGCACGGTATGCACACACACAATCTGAAAACAAAAACCACTAATATTGAGATATCTTAAACAAAAATCACAAAGCCTAATCACAAATCATGAATACCTCCTGAAACATTTTGATAGCACCTGTCAAACAAGAAAATTTAGAGTAGTTATGCCTCTAACCGCATTTTGAGCTACAGCAGAGGCAGCACTTCCTAAGAATGTTTATTTCCCACCCAAACACTTAGTTTTACAGCCAGTTCCTTCCTCTGAGTTCACACTTCATAGAACACACCCCTCCCTGAGCCCCATTACATCTTCTTACTGCCTTTCAAAATGGAAATAAGCTTAGAATCAATTCCATTTTCCTGGCTCCTCATTCTCTCTGGGTTAGAACTGCCCCAGTTAATTTAAAGCCAAGGCAGATGGTAATTCATCTTTGGCAATCAATGCAAGTGCCGAAGGAGAGACGGGTCACACGCAGGCTTTCTTAAATCAACACTTGTGTGGAGCTTCCCTCCAGGCTCAGCGGTCACCTACCTGCTGTTGCTGCCATTAATTTCACTCCCCAGGAGGCGGAAGGTGGTGGAACTGGGTATAAGACATGGTATGGAAGCACAGTAACAGGCTTCAGGAGAGAACGCTGAGACTGACCTCAGAGCCTGGGCTGCTGCCTGAAGGGCTTGTGCTGAGCTCAGTGAACACTACTCTTGGCTTCATTAGGAAAGTGTATTTGGAAAAGATATGGGAATATATTTCCAAGTCTCTGGAGGATGGTGCCCAGCACAGAGTCCGTGCTCAATAAATATTTGAGCAGGATGGAGCAGCATTCTTGGAAGGAAGGAATGAGAGGTTTGACTCTAGGTGGGCAAATAGCTCTCATCTGAACCCTTCCTGAGCCCATGGGCTTTATGAAGGTGTTGTTTTTCCTCTTGCTCAGATGTGAGAAATGGCATCATGACCCACCAGTATATGAGAAATTGACCATTTTGTTGGGAAACACTAGAAAACTACAAGCTCTTGGGGGTAACCTTGTTCAAATATCGACTGGCAGTTTCTGCATCTGTGGATTGATTTAAACAACTTAGTCATTCAGAATATTTAAAAATAGAACCAGTCTATTTAAAGTGTCCTTCTGACTAGGGCCAGAATCAAAACAACAAGGGTTGCCTCTTTCAAAACAACAACCAAAACTTGCTAAGAAGGTGTTGGTTGAGGGAGCTGAAAGACAGAGACCCTCTGCTCTTCTAGGCCTCTTCACAGAGAAGCAGCAAGGGATGGGAGAACTGCCTGGATCCAGGGATTTCTAGGGTAGTTGGGGCCTGCACAGGGAACGGGCATCCTACATGGGGATTTGGGACCCTCACAGAGAGTCAGCACCTTGCCTGGGATTCGTCTATAAAAAGGTAAACACAAAAAAAGGGAAATTCACAAATGCTCCATAATGGACGTTATAGCTACAACACCAGCATCCATCCCATTCATTCTTCTCCCACTGAGTAGGAATGAAAATGATCTCAGCCATAGCTCCATGAGGAGGGGAGTGGGAGTGAGGAACTCATTGGTCTAAAGCAGTGAAGTCTCATCATCTTTGCCATGCACTTGGTTTAGGGATGGCAGGGATCTAAAATGGCTCAATCACAGGGAAACCCAGGGCTTCCCTTTTATGAATAGATAAAAATGTGGTAAGTCCCTGGGCAAAGGCAGCCCTGGCAGGTGCTGGCAGCCATCCTAGGACTGCGAGGGGAGCCATCCTCGGGAGAGGGGGCAGTTCCAGGAAGGGAGAAAGCCAGTCTTGATGACAGTGCTGAGTGGCTGAAGTACTGACTATTTCTGGAATGTTCACCACATTAACTAAAGAGTTTCCTTTTTAAAGTGAGTTTGATTCAGTTATTTCGTTATTTATGACCAAGAATGTCTTAACTGATACAGCCATAAAAATATTCATCATCTTCTCTATGGTAAGATAAAAGGAAGTACAAAGAAATCAGTAATGGATCTAAAATAGGCTTTCTTCTCACACATAATGTTAAATTGAAAGAGTCAATCCTATGATATATTGAGAATAAAATTGTCAGAATTTTTTCAAAGATAATTATTTTATTATACTCTTCTTGAAAATAATTTAATTTAAAGAAATTAAAATTATAGTAACCCATGGTTTTACCAAAGTAGAATGTTTTTTATTAATAGATTATAAAAAATGTTTAAAGTTGCAGTCATAACTGTGAAATTATTTTTTATGCTTTAATGATTTTATCATAACCCATTTCCCATGTTTCTCTGTAATCTTTACAATTATTTTCATTTTTTGAAAAAATTACCATCTTGTTTATATACTATAATTAGGCCACCCCCATAAGGTGATAGATACTTAGTTTCAACTTAGTTTTTTGTATTTGTAATTAGTGCTGCAATTAAAAGATTTACAAAGCACACAGCTCTTTCCTTCTGTTGAATTTGAATTATTAAGGGAATGACCTAACATTTCTAGGAGTATATAACTCCTAGACTAAGCAAGGCCTTGGGTATCAAACTACTTGGGAAGAATTCTTGGCTCCATTCTCACAAATAGTATTATCTTGTTACTGTCTTGTACAGATTACATAAGCTTTCTTTCCTTGTTTGTTTTTTCTTTTTCCATTTGTAAAATGGGAATAATCATAGCACCTACTCCAGAGAGTTACTTTGGAAACCAGTTGTCATAATACATGTCAAGGGACTTAGAACAATGTATGGTACATGAGAAGCTCTCAAGAGCTCTATTACTGTTTGGAGTAATATTAGCATATGAACACATTAATATAAGTTCTATGGCATTACGGCCTTACCAGTGCTGCTTATTCATATTTTGTCACTTTAACAGACATACCATTATATCTCATAGTTATCTTAACTTTCATTTAATTACTGAAGGTGGCCATTTCTCCATGTCTTTTATTTTTTGTGTGTATTGTCTATGTCCTTTAATAGATGATTTTATAAAGTATGTCTAATAGTCCAAAGGGACTGGGAATTGTTAATTTGTATAGGTATGTGTATTAGTTTCCTATTGTTACCATAACAAGTTACCACAAATTCAGTAGCTTAAAGCAACACAAAATGGTCATCTTACACCTCTGGAGGTGTAATTTTAGACTTCTGATCAGAAGTCTAAAATTAAAGTGTTGGCAGGGCTGTGTTCATTCTGGATGCTTTGGGGAGAATCAATATCCCTGCCTTTTCCAGCTTCTAGAGGCAACTTACATTTCTTGATTTATGACCCCTTCTTATAGGAACCCTTGTAATTATATTGGGTCACCTAAAAAATCCAACATTATCTCCCCAGTTCATGATCCTTAATTTAATCACATATACAAAATCCCTTTTATCATGTAAGGTAACGTATTCACAGATTCTGAGAATTCGAATGTGGACAGCTCTGAGGGGCAATTATTCAGCCTACAACGACATAGATGTATTGATTCATTCAACCTATATTAATTGAGCACCTACTCTGTTCCAGGTGCTGGAGCTATAAAGGTATATGGAGACACAGAGCCTGTTGGCAAGGAATATTCCTAGCAATGGAAAGAAGGAATGGAAAGAAGGAAGGAAGGAAAAAAAGAGAGAAAGGGAAGGAAGGAAGGAAGGAAGGAAGGAAGGAAGGGAGGAGGGAGGGAGGGAGGGGAGGGGAGGGAAAGGAGTGAAGGGAGGAAAGGAGGAAAGGGAGGGAAGAGAAGGAGGGATTAAAGAAAGAAAAAGAGAAAGGTGGGGGAGGGAGGGAAAAAGGAAAGAAGAGAGAGAGAGAAAGGAAGGAGGAAGAGTGGAAGAGAGAGAGGAAAGGAGAGAGGGAGGAGGAAAGCATTGCCATGGAAATACTTGAAATGCTATGGTAGCATAATAGAAAAATGTGTTGTAATTCCTGCGGGCCTGGAGGCTTCACAGAGAAGGGGACAATTGTGTTAGTTCTTAAAAGCTAAGTAGGAGGAACCAGGCAAATAACTAGGAAAAAGCCATTCCTGGAGCAAAGAAACTGCAGAGGGACTAAGATTTGAGACAAAACGGCAATATTCAGAGAAAGATGAGCCAATTCGGTTTAGTTAGAGGCTCGGGTATTTCCTAGAGAATGGCAGAAGACTGAAGGGTTATGCTAAGAAATTAAAGAGCTTGTGTGTCATGGGGAAGCTGGTGAAGGTTAAGAAGGGTAATGATCAGATCTGATCGATGCTTTCTCAAGTGCAGTCTTGTGGCTGGGGGAGACTGAATGAGTGGAGCCAAAAGGCTGTTAAAATCGCCCGGTGAAGGGGTGGTAAATTTCCCCTATATTTTTTCTGGTTTTTATTAATATCTAATAAAAAGTAAGGGAAATAAACTAGATGACTTTAAAGTTCCCGTCTTGATCTATGATTTCATGATTTCTACTCAATTTGTTCCCCCCAGTGAGATTAGTAATTAAAATACTTTAGCTTCTGGGCCTGGAGGAAAAAAATTACATTTACTCCCAGGAAATGGCTTTTAAAAGAAGTTTTTAGATAAGTAGCTACTAAAAATCATTATTAAAAAATTACTCCATCATTTTCCCCAATGAGTCCTAATATGCATTTGGATAGCTTTTATTTCCTTATAAAAATATACTATAAAATTAATGCCATATTCTTTTCACTTAGAAGCAATGACGTCCTTCAGGCTGCGGACAGAAAAGTCAATGCGTGTGTGTGTTTAAAACTTTAATGCCCCCCAGCACCCTTTACATGGCTTCAAAGTGCTCCACTGTGTGCGTAAACAGAGCTTATTCAACCAGTCCTCTCTGGATAGACATTCAGGTGCTTCCAATCTTTTGCTAAACAATGTGTCCATAAATTTGAACATCTGTTGTTTCATATCTATAGAGATGTTTCTTCAGGGTACACGCCTGAAAGAAGATTTCTGGGACAAAAGGTAAATGCTTTAGTAATTTTGTTGGATATTGCCAACTTTCTCTCCAGAGAGGTGGTGACGATACCAGGCAATGTATGACCAGCAACGTATGACAATACCAGACTCTCCATAGCCTCATCAACAGTGTTCATGAAACATTTGGATTTTTGCCAATCTGACAGGTCAGAACTGATACTTGCAAGTAATTCAAATCTGCATCTCTCTTACTGTAAGTGGAGTTGGTCATCTTTCATATAGGACCATTAACCTCTTTTTAAAATAAATTTTTAATGGAGATGATTGTGGATTCACATGCAGTTGTAAGAAATAATAGAGAGAGATCCTGGACACCCTTTACCTAGTCCCCCTCCTCATGGCAACATCTTGCCAAATTATAGTAGGATGTCACAACCACACTATTGACATTGATACAGTCAAGACACAGAATAGATCCTGACCTTTCTTTTTATGACATTTTTATGTGAGTTGAATAAGATGGGGAAATTCCATTTACTCTTCCCAGTAATGACAAAAAAAAAAATACTAAAAACCTACACCCTGTACAAAACAAACCTACACCCTATACAAAACGCATAAGTAACCTACCAGAAGACTCTGAAAGGTGCAGTGAAGAAAGCACACGGACTAGGGACATGTGAACTGGAGGAACCCCGCTGTGAGCAATTTGAGTTTCTTCCTGCCTCCTTAACATCCCAGCCTGGGTGCTAGAGACATCTATCACTTAATAGAATATCTGCACCCCAGAAATGCCAATAAGGCAGATTTTAAAAAATCCCCCAAGAAAAACATGCTCTAAGTATAAGGACTTAAAACATGCTCTAAGTCTAAGAACTTAAAAAAGAGCAGCCCCTTTTTAAAATATATATATTTTTTTAAGTTATAGAATACATGTGCAGGTTTGTTATGTAGGTATACCTGTGCCATGGTGGTTTGCTGCACCTATCAACCTGTCATCTAGGTTTTAAGTCCCGCATGCATTAGGTATTTGTTCTAATGCTCTCCCTCCCTCTCATTCCCCAACCCCCCCACAGGCCCAAGTGTGTGTTGTTCCCCTCCCTGTGTCCATGTGTTCTCATTGTTCAACTTCCGCTTATGAGTGAGACCATGCAGTGTTTAGTTTTCTGTTCCTGTGTTAGTTTGCTGAGAATGGTTTCCAGCTTCATCCTTGTCCCTGCAAATGACATGAACTCATTCTGTTTTATGGCTGCATAGTATTCCATGGTGTATATGTGCCACATTTTCTTTATCCAGTCTATCATTTTGATGGGCATCTGGGTTGGTTCCAAGTCTTTGCTATTATGCATAGTGAAGAGCATTCCTTTTATCCATACCTGTCTGCTCTCCAGAGGGGCACCAGCAAAGAAGCTATGCCCCTCCTTTGCCCCAACCAGCACTGCTGTGGACGACCTGTTTCCCACCCTCACTCACACCCTCTCTGCGGTAACCACACTAGGCCCCTCCCTTACACAGCCTAAGATAGAACTCTGGAAGCTTTCCTTCTTTTATGGGACCTGTCCAAGACTTTTACCCAATTTTCTATCAGGTTTACAAGTAGGCTGTAAAATTTTAGAGGAAAACGGGGTTGGCCCTTTTGAGAAGCCCATGGCAAGCAGCTCCCTTTCTTGGTTATGGGCTACTTGGAAAAAATTGTATCTCATTTACCCCCATTCCCCCAGCACTAAGCACAATGCTGAGATGTAGTGTGTTAATAAATGACAAAAAATTATTGGTGTTAGAGAGAATAAAGACAAGGCTACCTCAGTTGCTAAGCAGGCTAGAAGACTGCATAATTACCCTATGCAAAATGACATTCATACCAAGGGCAAGGGAAAAAGAGTATAATAAAAGGGGAATCTAGTTACCATAGTGACACTGTTCTGCTGAAACAAAAACACTCAACAGGATTTAACGAAGAATTAATAACCATCATGATTGCTCCTGATTCTGACAAAGACAGTGGTGGAAGAGAAGAAGGGAGAAGGAAAAGCAGGCAACAGAGGGGTGGAAAGGGAGGGAGAACTGTGTAAAGAACATCTACTAATCCTTGGAAATTAACTAGATACATTGCTAAAACTACCTCAGATGAAAATTACGCTCCAAATTAACACTTTCTCTTCCATTAGCCAAATTAGGTGTTTTCACAGTCTGCTCTGATGTGCTTTCCATGTCATCTAAAATCACACAACCCTGTGAGGAAAGGAACCTTGATTCCTATTTGCTACATTTCTTCTTATGACTATTACTGACAAATTTCAATTGTACACTTTTGCCAGTTTTACTAATGGTTCACATACATGATCACATATAGGGTAATCACTGACTTCATTTTCTAGTTGAATTAAAGAATGCAGTATCATTCTTTAAATATAATCTTTCATCAAAATATTAGGGTCATATAACACTGTATATTTTGTGGGAAGGGCGACTTCACTTTTCATGTTTTTTAAAAAAACAATAAAAATGATCTTGGCAATAAATTCTTTGCTACTTTTTCTCTTACATACTAACCTCTATTAACTGACTTAGAGGATACCTTTTAATTTTAAAAATATATTGAGTATAAAAGAGCCGGGCTCTCTATTCAGATATATTCATAGGTGTGTCACACATTTTGACAGTGGCCCTTAATAGTCCTAATGAAGGCACTGATCCTACCTAACACAATCAAATATGAGGTATATGTTTTTTTTCTTTTTTTTTGAGACAGAGTCTTGCTGTTGCCCAGGCTGGAGTACAGTGGCGTGATCTTGGCTCAATGCAAGCTCCACCTCCCAAGTTCCCGCCATTCTCCTGCCTCAGCCTCCCGAGTAAATGGGACTACAGGCGCCTGCCACCACGCGCGGCTAATTTTTTGTATTTTTAGTAGAGACAGGGTTTCACCGTGTTAGCCAGGATGGTCTCAATCTCCTGATGAGGTATATGTTTTAATAGAACAGTAATTTAGAATGCCGTTTAGTTCTTCCCTAATTATATGGCAAAGTGTTCCCCTGACAGACTCACTCATTCATTGAGCACTACACCAGATGCTAGAAGTACAAAAATAAATAAGACACTGCTACTCTCAGATAGTTAGCAGTCTTTGGGAGGAAAGAAAATTTGTTAATCAAACACATGCAACAGTATAAGCCATGCTTTTAATAGGGTTTAGGTACTGTGGGCAGAGGTGAAAGGAGTGAGTGGCAAGCTGGTTGGCGAGGGAAGGCTTCCAGAGGAGCTTATTGAGTCAAAGAGGTATGTAGGCCAAGGTCGGTGGCTTACACCTGTAATCCTAGCACTTTGAGAGGCCGAGGCAGCCAGTCACCTGAGCTGAGGAGTTTGAGACCAGCCTGGGCAACATAGTGAAACTCTTTCTCTACAAAAAAAAAAAATACAAAAATTAGCTGGGTGTGGTGGTATGTGCCTGTAATCCCAGCTGCCTAGGAGGCTGAAGCAGGAGAATCGCTTGAACCCGGGAGGAGGAGGTTGCAGTGAGCCAAGATGGTACCACTGCACTCCAGCCTGGGCAAGAGAGCCAGATCCTGTCTTAAATAAATAAATAAATACATAAATAAATAAATAAATAAATAAAGCTATGTAGTAGATTCTCTGGTGGATAAGACAGGAAAGATTGTGTACAAAGGCAATGGTTAAGAGGCCACTCGGAGGAGCTCATAGGTAGCTAAGGAATGGAAAGCATGGAACAGGAGTGAGAAGTGAGGTATCTGTCTTGGACAGGCAAGGACAATTCAGATCATGAAGAGCCTGGTATGAGAAGCAGAAACACTTGGACCTCATCTGTAGGCGGTGGGAAGCCCCAGGAAGATTTTCAGCAAGGTGGCATTTCAAAAGAGACAATTTCTGTGGCAACATGGAAAATGGAGTCAAAGAAGATATATCCTTGCTGGGAGAAAAGATGGAGTGAGGTAGGTGGATCATTTGAGTCCAGGAGTTTGAGTCCAGCTTCGGCAATATGGTGAGACCCTATCTCAAAAAAAAAAAAAAAAAAAAAAAAAAATTTGGGAAGGTTTGGGCAGTTGTTGAAGAAACAAGAGACCCAGGCAGATTGAAGACAGAATTAAAAGGTAATGTTGACTGTGGGGAGGAGAAAAAGGGAGGATGACTCAGATTCATGCCTTGACTTGCTAAGGGGATGGGAATACAAGAAAAGACTAGGTTTTGAAGAGGGATTTGATACATTTACCTAAGGACCTGGTGAATTTTAAGTTTCTGTGAACAAACAGGTGGGGATGACCAATAAATTGATAAGTCAGATGCTAATAATAATTCCGAGCTGGAAATAAGGGCTTGGGAATTTCCTGTACATATCTAGTGGGTCCATAGAGTTAAAGCTCTAGAAGTACCAGAGATTGCCTGCTGCATTTGACTGACTAAAATTTAACAATATCAAAAATTGAGTTCCTTACCCTTACTACTGACATCTCAAGTGCTTGAGAGCCACATGTGACTAGTGACTACTACATCGGACAGCATGGTCGTAAAACATCTTCATCATCACAAAACGTTTTATTGGACACTATTAAAAGAGTATTGATCCAAAGAGAGAGAGTGAGTGGAAGGCAGACGAAGGACCTTCCAAGGAAACTGCAGATATGTGTGAAAAGCCAAACCCAAAAGCCAAGGTTGGAGAGACAGAGAGCAGGGACTCCGGCACATCGGGGATATTTGACTTCCTCCGGTATGATACTGGGAGAAGCTCTGAGTTACTAAATGCCTTCCATGAACTACATATTGTAATGTGTGCTTTCCATGCCATCTAAAACCACACAACCCAGTGAGGAAAGGGACCCTGATTCCTATTTGCTACACTTCTTCTTATGACTATTACTGACAAATTTTTTTTTATTTTTTGAGACGGAGTCTCGCTCTGTCGCCCAGGCTGGAGTGCAGTGGCGTGATCTCCGCTCACTGCAAGTTCCACCTCCCGGGTTCGCGCCATTCTCATGCCTCAGCCTCCTGAGTAGCTGGGACCACAGGTGCCCGCCACTACCCCCGGCTAATTTTTTGTATTTTTAGTAGACACAGGGTTTCACCGTGTTAGCCAGGATGGTCTCAATCTCCTGACCTCGTGATCTGCCCACCTCGGCCTCCCAAAGTGCTGGGATTACAGGCGTGAGCCACCGTGCCCAGCCGACAAATTTCAATTGTACACTTTTGCCAGTTTTACTAATTGTTCACATACATGATCACATACAGGGTAATCACTGACTTCATTTTCTAGTTGAATTAAAGAATGCAGTATCATTCTTTAAATATAAGCCAAAAACATGCATGAAAGAAAAGCTTGTTAATCTAAAGCTGAAAAACTGACTTAATGTGAGCCAAATTTTTGTTCCCTGTGTCAGGCACTCACACAGTGGCACTGAGTGCTCTACTAGGGTTAGCTTATTTTTAATCATTTCGATTATCCTCGGTTAGAACATTATCCTTGATTGAGAACAGGAAACTGAGGACAACAGCGTTTGAAAATGTGTTAATGTTTCACAGATAATGGCAGAGGACCCCTGGATTCAAACTCAGATCAGTCTAAGTTATAAGTAAAAATTCTACAGTATTTGCTTATAATCCCCACCTTCCACAGAGCCCACCTTATGCAAAATCCTTAAGCAAATTTTTAAGGTCTACTGCAGAAGAACAATTATCGCAACATCTCCTTCTGAAGTACATGTTTACAGCTGACAAATACGTGCTGGAGAAAAGCTGCTCCTACAAAGATGCTCAATTAGTGAAACAGACAATCAACGTTTGCAAAGGACAGAAATGAGCCCCTCATTTGATAGCATGTGGTTCTTCAGGTGTTTCTGCTACATCAGTTTTACACAGAGAAGACGTAAACTCCTTGAGGGTAGGTAATGTCCGATACCTCTCAAGATCCTCCAGAGCACACACTTAAACTGCTAAAATTGGGAAGATTATATTAGCAAGGGCATGCAACCAAAATCTGTTAGGGGAATGTGTTGAGAAAGATGCAAGTTCTATTTTTCACACTGTGTTTTTTTTTTATTTTCATTGTATAGTTGAGTGGCAAATCACTTTTCTGAAGTCGCTTAAATCAAGAGCAAAACAGTACATGCTCCTTAAGAACAGACTTCTCTAAATAAAATTTTGGTCCAGAATATACCCAACAACCTTAAATCTTTGTCTAAAGATAGCACAAAAAGTGTGTGTGTGTACAGTGTGTGTATATATATAGGATATCAAGGAGGTATATATGATCATATATACACACATACACACACACACACACACACACACATATATATAATCATTAAATGGAGTTACTATGTTTTCACCAGAGGACACATTAATACCACAGTGGGGCAGACTAAGCTGACTAAATTTCATGGCTTTAAATGATTATGATTTAATGACTGGTTTTAGTTGTGACATGCAGTGACAATATCCCTATAGATATTATACATAGAGTAATTACAATTCATTTCACAAATAGTAAGTTGATAAAACTCATGATCTCACAATCTAGTCTCAAATACAAATCTAGTCCCTAGGTATTTTTGAGATTTGGCTCTTTGCCTTAAAAATCATCGATACCTGAAAAACGAGTAGTAAATTGAGCATAACACACCAGCTTAGTTTATTGAAGTTGTGCAGGGAGAAGAAAATTTATGCTAAAATGAAATTCTTAAATATTTATCTTGATATAATAGACTACTAATTGTTGTACTAATGAAAAATATTTAAATACTACTTTTTGAGATAAAAGGAATAAGGTGATGTCCAACTGTATTTAAGCTGTGGTTACCTTATGCTTCTATTGCAACCCTAGTGTCAACCAAGATATTCATCAATAATTCATTTAAAATTTAGAATAACAAAAATCCCAGGTAACCCAAAAAAGTTCCTGAGAGGAAAATAATTACATCTTCACACAAAGTCTTTAGAACAGTATATTTCATAAAAGACAATGATAAAAAAGTACAAACATTTCCATGAGAAGCAAAAAAAGAAGTGGGATACAAGAAATTACTAGCATTTATTTCAGTGCATTTATGTAGAAGCCTTTCATCTAAATAAATAAAATAATCTTAAGTACACTTCCTCTTTCTGATAAACAATACTATGACCATTTTAGTTCTCTCAACTGGCATACTTGCAAATCCAAGACAATAAATCCAGAATAGTATTTATTTGAAAAACACGTAAATAAATATATCAAAGACAAGCAAAGGCCAAATAAAATGACAAAATCTGCTTTCACTTGTAGGAAGCCTCCAGAAAGAGAATATTGTATTGGACATTTTTCCATTTTGTTTTAAAACAGGTATCAGTATCTTGGCTGGCAAAAGGGTAGATAAGGAAATTTTTAATACATAACTGTGTCTACTTAATATTATAAAGTTTTCTTACTGAATACCTTTTCCCAAAAACAAAAACAAAAACTTAAATGTAGATTTAAAAAATACTCATAAAACTCTAGTTTTGGCAAAGAATTAACTATCTCCATTGTGAATTATATATAGCTCCAGCAAATGTGTACTCTTCTCCTTTTCTTCTCTACAGACAGGCCCATTAGTCATTACTTCTTTCTGTAGTTGAAAAGCACCATGTAATTTTCCCAGTTAGTGCCATAGGGACCTCCTATTAGCCCTAGGTCCACATATACGGGTTTCTTGACTTTGAGACTAGGAAATACAACAGATAAGTTATCAGAGGATGTCTTCATAATTTCAGAAAGATCTCAATTTGCTTGACTTCATTTGTTTAGAAATGAAATAATAATACTCTTTCCATAGACATACCTAGCATTGCACTGGATATGGAATAGGCAATGAATATATGCTCATTCATAAATCCTCCAAACATCCTATAAAGAAGATAATTTGCATTTGCAATATATTTGTTAATCTTTATGTAATAATTAATACAATGAAGATAAACGGGCACAGCTCTGTCACTTTTACAGAAATATATTAAGGTCACTGTTTATAGGCAAAAATAATTTTAGGTCTACACTAAAAAAGCAAAACAAACAAAAAGCAAACTATGTGGTTTTCACAGGATGACAAACCATATTCAAAACTGAAAAAAAAGCGAAATGTTTATATCTCACTCTTGAAACAAAAATTAACATCAGACTTAAGAAAATAAGGCAGATACTAGTAGTATTAAGTTTTCTTGAAACTGTAAAATATATATAAAAATGAAAAGATACTGAATGTGGACAGCTCCACATTGATCAACAAATGTTAACATTCTCAGTCTCTCATTGACTTTAAAAACTATGTAATAGAGACAGAAAATGAACTAATACACAAATTAAGTACAAATATCGTAATTTTCAGAAGGTTTGATTTTTCATCGAGTACCACAAAAAAACTGAAATATAAATACTTTGGAAATAGTTCTAAGAAATAAATATGAAAATATTTTGTTTGGTATTATAACAGAGAAGCTATCCATTTTCTCAAAGTATAAGGATTCAATTATTTTATGATTTAGCCATGGTCATTTGTGTTATCAATATTGCCATAAAAATGACACTTCAAAATAAAACTTACAATCTGAGATAAATAACCATAGTTCTGTTTTAGGTAAACAATCCTTGAGGCAAATATTATCCAAACATCTCTCATATATAGATTTCGATTGCTCATCATTGTTGTTGAAGATTCACTTTATAGATATTTAATTTTTTGTTTGAAATTTGTGAAAATATCAAGATATTTTAAAGAATCTTTATAATTGCTAATTTTCAAAAAAGAATACTGTTCGGCTTTACTGTGGAAAAATTCATCCAAAATTAAGATATGTACTTGATATCAGGTAGTAAGACCTTTTTTCAGAGAACAGTCATATGAAGATGACTGGACAAAGCCCTGACACTCATGCAAACATATAAGATACTACATAATAGAAGACATTATGGCATCAGTGCACCGAATAACTCATCATGTATTTTAAGATAATTCTATTAAATTATACTTTTAGATACTACATATAGAAGACATTATAGTATCAGTGCACTGAATAACTGATCATGTATTTTAAGAAAATTCTATTAAATTATACTTTTAGAAAGAAAATTTTAGTAATTAACACCAGAGATATATCTTAAAAGTGAAAAAAACAAAATATAGTTTGAATGAAACTAACATTCAAGGGTCCCCTCCAAAAGTGAAATTCTATGTCTGAGAACTAAACTTAAAATTTGTTTTTATCTACTAAGTATTTATCTTCATAAAAATAGAATATTTAATTCTTATCTAATAGTATAATTCATTTGTATATTATAAGTACTATTGGGTTTTCTTCCATAGATCATTCTTTTAAAAAAACTGACTTGATTTCCTTTTAAATGAAGATACTTTTTTTTGGCTCTTCTGAACTGGAAATAATAAAAGTGCTGTTCACTGTGAATTTAAAAAAAATACAGAGTATAAACACACAACCTTGGAAACATTTTTTGAGGCACAAAATCCCTGACACACCAGAGGTACATGAAAGACATTTAACATAAAGAGGTCCTTTATATCATGTCACATCATAACTTTTAAGATTTTTCTTGGTAATACTCATGCAATATGCATAAACAATATGGTTGTGATTTCTAGCAAAATCAGATGAGATTGCAAGCAAGGAAAAACATAGGTAATCCCAGTAGGAAGAAGAGCTACTTAAGTCCTTTCTTCTTTCCCTTTAAAGCCTAAGAAAGCTGTGACTTCTTCCACACAAAAGGCTGAGGTCTAAAGCTCAAAACTAGTATAACAGTTTACTGTATTAGTTGGCTGTCAATTATTGACAGTTCCTTCATTTCACACAAGGGTTAACCTTTGTTTAGTGACATAAATTTAGTGAGTTTTTTTCATGCAAATAAAAAATGTCTATAAAAGTCCAATAAAGGTATAACCGATTACATGCAAAACTGCAACACATCTAATTTTTCAACAATTTGCACACATTAATTTATATCACATATATACAAAATGTTTAAATGGAAATAAAAGCATTCTCTTGAATTAAATTATAGATTTTAGTATAAAAATTTTCTCTTCGTAGGGAGCTCTCTTAACTTCTGATCTTAAGTAGTGGCCTCCGGTTTCTGCGGTGCTCGCCACAGGGGTGTGTCTCAGAGCAGGGAGGACGGGTGAGAGAAGGATGACTGTATATAGTCCCACTCTGTAAACATTGTGGACTGCTGGCTCTTCTCAGAGAAAAGGGCACTGTGACGCAGCCAATCACTGACCTCCACTAAGAGTGCGCTCCAAGTTTATGATCCAGCATTGTGGTCTACCTTGCCACGACAGCCACTTCTTTTAATAGTCTTCGATTGGAGCTAACTCTGGCATGAGGTTTACAGATACGTTTGTATACAACCTATCAACCAGTATTTTTGGCCTATATATTAAATTGTTCAACCCATCGATGTACTGACGCTCCTTGGAATACCTTAGTAATTTATACCTATAGTTTTAGAGGAAAAAACAAAAAAGTAACAAAACATGTTCAAAAAGGAAAACTGATAAGGACTGTGTTCAAGGTCATCTTATAATTAAAGCACTTAACGCCCTTTATAATTTCGGGTTCTTGTGCGTAATTTAAGAATCTCTAAACCATTATTCTAAATTAGCAATTTTACTAATCAAAAAATGCCACCTGAAAAAATTATTTTGCACTTTTACAATTAGACATCTTTAATAAATAAAACATTATGCTTTATGTTACATAAATACTTTTACATAAATAGTTAACTGGGTTCTTTAACGTAAATATGTGTATTTATTAATGCATATATATATATCTCTCTCTTCAAAACAAGCACCAAAAACGCTTCCTTTTGTAAAGATTCCCTTCAGCAAAAAATACTTCCCTTCCATTATGAAAATTCCCTTCAGCAGCTTTTTTGGGGTTCAATGCATTTTTATTTACCTTTCATTTATTCAACAGCTTTGGAAACCTTGGTATCTGAAGACGACATTCAACTTACCGTCCTAAAAACTGGACTTCACCTCTATGGTGATGAGGAATTGACTTGTATTTTCCTAAGTCTCCCTCTGGTCTGGTTACATTATATCCAGCATAGTGAACTCTACAATGCCATATATGGAAATGAAAATATAGAGAAATAAAATATGAAAATGGGTTATGTGAGTTCAATTTTAAAACACAAAAGAATGCTCTAATCCAGGGTTCCCCAACCCCTGGGCCACAAACCAGTATAGGTCCATGGCCTGTTAAAAACTGGGCCGCACAGCAGGAGGTGAGCGATCATTACTGCTTGAGCTCCACCTCTTGTCAGATCAGCGAATGGCATGAGATTTTCAGAGGAACACAAACCCTATTGTAAACTGCACATGTGAGGGATCTAGGTTGTATGCTCCTTCTAAGAATCTAATGCCTGATGATCTGAGGTGGAACGGTTTCCTCCCGAAACCATCCTCCTGGGTCCTTCAAAAAATTATCTTCCAGGAGACTGGTCCCTGGTGCCAAAAAAGTTGAGGACCGCTGCTCTAATTATATGCTGCCAATAATTTCAGAAAGCAGACTTAATGAAAAAAAGAGAAACATAAAATAGGGTTTAGAAACCTCAAACATATCCCATCCCAAAGAATCTTCTTGGAATGGATAAGTACTACAATTTACCTAATATAAATAAGATTTATAAAAATTCTATTAGTGAACAATTTGTACCTCAACATACCTGTTCCAAAGGTCATCATCTTCTCCTCCCCATCCCCAGAAGGCATTAGGAAAACCATTGATCTTTCTAAATTGTTCCACTGTCAGCCCACTTACACCACCAAAAAATTCTTTATATGGAAGACTAGAAAAGAAAGACATAGTATTCTAAAAATAAAATCATAATAGCTTCCCATGTGAAATGAAGGTTTCAGTCTTTCGTGTGCTTTGCAAAATATGCCCTTATATTCTATATAGACAATTATGTTAGAAAATGTAAAGTACACCAAGACATAAAACATTTTTATATTCTAGTGAAACAGGTACATGTAAATGTGTTATGTTAAATGTAAAGCACTTATGGAAATCTGAATTTAATATTTAGTATACAAATAAGACTCAAAATAAAACCTGTAAGGCTCAAAACCCAGTGCCCCAAAATTGTATATTTTCACAACAAAAGTAAACATGATTAAATATATTAATAATGGTCAATGCATGTCAGATGTTCCTAAACTAGTAACACTTAAAAAATTAACTGAATTATAAATGCATTATTTATTATATAGAGCAGGATAAATATCAATTACAAAAGACAATTCTAGCATTTAATTTTCTAGCTACCTACTTTTATAATGATCTTATCTGTTGGGATTACACTCTCAAAATATTCATGGATATTTACAAATATATTCATTTTCAATGCACTGATATTTACAGAAATAACTACATTTTTATTTGGATTTTATTTTCCTTAACCTTCCCTAACTCATACTCCAAGGAATGTGTCAAATGATGCAATGTTTTTAAACTTTTCTAAACTATATTTTTACTTAGCTAAACTGTGTGTTTAGGTATAGATTGGCTTTCTGACATTTAGGCAGCATCCCTAGACCTGCAATCCTGAATATATTCCCATGGACTGAAACATGCCCCTGGGGAGCAGACGCCAGAGCAGAGAAAACGTGACCATGCACAGCACCCAAAAATCATGCTGAGGGAAACCTGGCTGCGACCACAGCAAAGCTGTCTCAGAGGAGGGAGCTTTTTGTTAGACCCTCGCCTCACATTCTGAGAAGGATGTGCTGTTTGCCAGCTGGGGTCTTGTGTGGCACACAGACCAGGGAAGAGTAGTTCCTTCATGGAAGCCTAGGGTTGTAGGAGAAAGCAGTCTTGCCCTCATCCTAGGTCAAAGGTACTCCAAGATGGTAACAGCAACACTGATCCTAAAGACAACCATACTCTCCTGAGACCTCTCAAGGCTCACACTTGGGAGCTTGGTGTTCTGGTATTACAATAAGACCAGCTGGGGGCTCCACAGGGCCAATAAGCATTCTTGGCACCATGTACTTCCCACATCAGATGGATTATTCTTGCCCAGGCTAGTAGTTTAGGAAAAACCTGAGATCATCAGATAGGGAGACATGAATAAATGTGTCTGTGTGTTTATTGACATGTACAAATCAGCAAGCCTATCAATTCCATTTACTGCTCTAAGTGGAAATAGTCAATTGTGCTATACGAATAATGGAAAGTTATTAGGTAAAATGAAGGTATAATAGATAAACTAAAGAAGAGAAAACAAAACCCAACAAGTCAAACTCTTGCAGTGTTTATCTTACACTGTCAAAGTGGGAGAGACACTACACCTGAGGGTCTGAGTTCTCTGGTCAGCGGCAGTGTGGCCATCACTGTGGGGCAGGGACGCTTCACCAGGCTTCATCCCACAGCTGAAGTCTATGTACTGTCCAGACCAGGCCTTGATCTACTGCCATTCTCCCTGAGCTACATTCTAATTTCTCTACAAACGTCCAAGATGCCTAACCAATCCAGGGACTAGTCTAGATGGATATGAACACAGCTGACCCTTGAACAACACAGGTTTGAGCTGCACAAGTCCACTGATATACAATTTCTTTTTCAATAAAAGTTACATAGAATGTGCCTCTCCTGCCTCCTTTTCCATCTTCAACTCTTTCACCTTGCCACCCTTGAGACCCCAAGACCAACCCCTCCTCTTCCTTAGCCTACTCCACTTGAGGATGATGAGGATGAAGACCTTTAGGATGATCCACTTCCACTTAATAGACAGTAAATATATTTCTTTCTCTTATGATTTTCTTAATAACATCTTCTCTCTAGCTTACTTTATGGTAAGAATATGGTATACAATACACATAACATACAAAATATGTGTTAGTCAATTGTTTATATTATTGGTAAGGCTTTTGGCTAACAGTAGGCTATTAGTAGTTAAGCTTTTGGGGAGTCAAAAGTTATACTAGATTTTCAACTGCATTCCGGCGGTGGGCGGTGGGCGGAGGCAGTCACCATTGTAACCCTTGCATTACTCAGGGGTCAACTGTATTTTATTAGAAATTGATATTTTCAAATTAACAACACGTTATTTAGACAAAAAACAAATTCATTTAGAATTTAACAACAAATCAATTTAGAATTCTTAGTTTATATGACCTTTATGATTTGTGTGTGTGTGTGTGTGTGTGTGTGTGTGTGTGTGTGAAAATCGGTTACCCTGGATCTAATGTGATTCTAGCAAACTGACCGAAATCAAGTTTCCAGAAGTGGTAAGAGCCAGATTGTTGCCGGACATGGTGGCTCACGCCTGTAATCCCAGCACTTTGGGAGGCCGAGGCAGGTGGATCACAAGGTCAGGAGATCGAGACTATCTTGGCTGACACAGTGAAACCCCGTCTCTATTAAAAATACAAAAAAATTAGCCAGGCATGGTAGCAGGCGCCTGTAGTCCCAGCTACTCAGGGGGCTGAGGCAGGAGAATGGCGTGAACCTGGGAGGCAGAGCTTGCAGTGAGCCGAGATCGCACCACTGCGCTCCAACATGGGCGACAAAGTGAGACTCTGTCTCAAAAAAAAAAAAAAGAAAAAGAGAACCAGATTGTGAACCTTGATGGCCTTCTTCAAGGTAACCCCATACTCCAAGTTCAGATACAGAGGTAATAAAGAAAAAGGTTTTCTAATGATAACAATGACCAGCAAAGAAAAAAAAAAAAAAAGGAAGGAGGAGGAGAAGGATGAGGTGGAGAAGGAGGAGCAGGAAGGAAGGAAGGAAGAAAGAGGAAGAAGGGGGGAGGGGGAAGGAGGGGAGCGGAAGGGGGAAGAAGGGGAGCGGGAGTGGGGAAGAGGAGTGGGGAGGAGGAAGAGGAAGAAGAAGAAACAAGCATTCTTTTCCTGCTTGTGTCAGACTTTTTGCTTCTCTCTACTCTAGATTAGCACCAGGCAAAACTGTGACAAAGGCAACATCTTCCTGCCCTAAGCAACAAACAGCTTTATTTTCTCTCTACTCCCATTAGGCCAATGAAAACTGTGATCCTTTCTCCATATTAGACTTGCATTCTTTCATGTCCTTTTAAGTTACTATCTCAGCTCTGATAACTGTTCACATTTTAAATTATCTCCAATTAGACAAGGAAAATATTTGGTTTTTTTTATTATTAAAGGGCAGGTCAAGAATGCACAGCTTAGGAAGAAGATAAACAGCAGAATAGAGGGCTTTGTGGCCCTCCAAACCATCACTGGGGGAGAGCAGGCAGGAGTCAAGATGAGTTATGCACCTACCACACAGCAGGCACAGAACACATGTGATCTCACAGCAGCTCTATGGATGGAATCTATTATCCCAGTGAACAAGGAATACACCTTCAGAGATAAAAGTGACTAACCTCTAAGTCCTGGAACTGTAAGTGTGAGAACCCAAGTTTAAATCTGTGTGTGCTTGACTTCAGAAACCAGGCTCTCTTTCCCACCACACCACATTCAAACCTCTGTGTAAGGAAGCACACAGAAAAACGAAAAGCCACTCTGTGTCCTGGCTCCCCAGGAGGACACAATGGAGTTAAAGATGATATTCTTGGGGTTCTTGAGTTCTCTCAGATTTAGGGACATAATGCTGCTACCATTTCAATGCTATGACTGTGCAATTATATCGTACAATATCAGGAACAGTGCACACTACTTACATATACATGTATTTATCCAGCTTTGCAGCAAAATGACGTGGCATTTCTCCACATCCGTAGTAGTTCCGGTCATTTTCAGGTAGATGATCCACATCGTGGAAGATTACACAGTCCCAGACACTGTCTTTCATGGCCTCTTTGAAGCCCACGTTGAAAAGCATCGCACGGTTAAAAGGTTGTGTGCCAGTCTTCATGGAGCAGACCGAGAGAAAAAAATAGAAATGTACTCACACTTCATCATCTGACTTTTTCCTTTTTTTCTTTTTTTTTTTTTTTTTTGGTACTTTTAGTAGAGACGGGGTTTCACCATGTTGGCTAGGCTGGTCTCGAACTACTGACCTCGTGATCCACCCACCTCAGCCTCCCAAAGTGCTGGGATTACAGGTGTGAGCCACCGCGCCCGGCCCCCATCTGACTTTTTTCTATTATTTTTCAAACTTGTTGCATCATGGTCAAATGATCACAATAATTAGACCCAAATGAAATAGACAAATAATAAATATACTTCAGGATTTTCAAATACACTGTTTAAATTTACTTACTATATTATTTTAAAATTTAATAACATAGAAGAAAACAGTATCTAGTCCATTGGTACATCAGCACATTTAAATAATTTGTATTTCTGCTCTACTTCAAATACATCAGGATATAGATTACTTGTGGCGAGAAAAAAAAAGTCATTAAAAATAATATAGGTTTTATTTTTTTAGTGGAGCTTTCCATATGCTGTCAAGACTAAGAGAAGAGGAAACTGGAAACGACTCAACAGTGACCTTTCTCTAAAGTACCAACACCAAGGAGGTCTAACTTTCTATTATTAATGCTTATAATAAATACCAAGAGCATTTTAGACAAAAAACAATTGGAACTTATTACACAAAGCCAAACTTCCTTTATTACAACCATTTTCCTTTATTATTACAGAAAATACATTAAAGTACATGGGCAATAAATAGTTTCTATTATTGCTTATGATAAAGATTAAGGGCATTTTAAGGGACAAAAAATAGAATTTTATTACACAGAACCCAACTCCCTATATTACAATCACTTTCCTTTATTTATCAGTGAACATATATTAAGGTGCATTGGCAATAAAAAACCTTCATTCTGCATCTAAAGAAAATTAAAGCGCATTTACCAATGTTTTAGCAACATTTATCAAAACCATTTCTAAAATATAAAAAAAAAGAGGATTACGATAAAAGTAAACGAGACACACATTGTAGTCATCATCAGAGCACTGCCTCAAGAGTGAAAAATTACTAATTTTTACTCCTAGGCCTTGCACTAACTTGAGGTAATAAAAGTCACTTTATTTTTTACAGCCTCTTTTTTCACCAGTGAAATAAAATAAAAAGGGAGTTAAATTATAATGTTATGACTAGTACATCAACATCAGCTTTAACAAACTACTTTTCTTTAAGGTTTTAAAAATTGTTTTTATTAAATGTTTTATTAAATGTGGACATAATACTCAAAGGCTTATAACAGAAATAAAAAGTTCCATATCTAATCCATCTCCATCCCCCAAGAGCAATACATTTCAACTCTTCTCATTTATTCTGGTATTTATCTACATATTTTGAGGAAATGAGAGTTCTGATATTTCTTGCTTCTTTCACTTTAGACACTGTCTCTTGACTTCTTCTTATCATGGTAGTGGAGGAGTAAAACCACCACACCTCCTGCCCCTACCTCTATTCTCCCAATATAGTTTTATCATAATTTTTGGTTAAATCAAGACTTTACATTATTAGGACTATGTAAATATTTAGTATTTCTTCAGTGCTGAGTAAACTGTTTTCTTCTGCAAACTGGGAGTAACTACAGTTTTCTATATAATTATTATATTATTACTTTGTACAAAAGGCCCAAGAAATATGCCCTACACCTATTGATAATTGATGTAATCATTCAAACACATCAAATCATCTATCAATTCCTTCTCCATCTCTCAAGCCCAACTCTCCCTTGCCCTCTCCAGACCATGTATGAATATCACCTGGGTCGTCTTCATTCCCTAAATCACCTATGCCTTTTCGTTGGCTTTCTCAATTTGCTGAGGCACATTCTTCAAGAGCTTCCTAAGTAAAGACCCATGGAAAATATACTTTTAGCCAATTAAGGACTGAAAATGCCATTAGTCTACTCTCACATTTGTCATTTTGGCTAGGTAAAAAATTCCAGGAAAAAAAATTTCCCATTATTGCTGAGAATGTTCATAGGTTTCTGATTCATAATCATTTGTCATTTTTCCTAGAATTCCCAGTATCCCCCATCCTGTGCCTATGAAAGCCCCGAGATCCTGGCAGGAAGAGACACAAGCAGGTGGACATCGAGAGGAACACACCAGCAATTAAGTTGCTCCTCTACTTAAGAACCTCCAGAAGGCAGTGGAGAGTTTTAAGCGGAGGAGAGACTTACATTAGGTCAGTATACATTAATATAAAATTACCACCTATCACATATATTAAATGTGAAATATGAAGTAACAATACCAAAAGTGGTACAAGCTGGCATGGAGAACTGGTCTTCAAGTGTTACCAGACCTTCTAGGTTTCTGAAACATCACTTCATCTAGTGTCATCTGAAGGTTTTATGTAGAGGAGTGACTTAATCTACCAACACAGGATAATCCAAGCCCTCACCCTGCACTTCCTTATTTGCTTTTCTGATTTCCTCCCCAGAATGTTCCTCAGCCGGCTGCTCTGGCGACATCAACCTCTCTGCTCAAACACACCAAGTATTCTTCTGCCTTCTCCAGAGTGCACAGCCTCTACAACAGCATGGTGTGCTCCTTTCCATCATTCCAGGATGCTCTGATCTCACCTCCCCAGACAGGTCTTCCCCAAATGCTCTGCATAAAAGAGCACCTCTACCTGCCCTTACCACTCTCTGCCCTGAGTGCCATGGAGACATTGCACAATCATTTACTACTGCCTGTCCTTCTGGGCCAGCAAAAGAAGGGGCCTTGTCTGGTTTGTTCACTGCCATATCCCTTTTGTTGAATAAATGAAACTGGGCTGCAGGGACCTGATAAAGTGACAGGCTGGCCTTTTCCTTTGGAGACCTTCAAATATCAGATATGGACTCTTTTTCCTGGAGATAATTTATTTCTCTAGCGAAGACACCACTATGCCCTGCCACAGCTGGAGGGGTGGGGAGATTCACACCTGGCTGTTGGCTTCAAAAGGCCAAACAGGGAAAGGCCTGGGGTCCCTAAGGTCAGCATGCAGACTTACTCAATCCCCCTGGTTTTATGCCCTACCACACAGGTGCATCAGCACTCTCAGCAGCTTCCTGCTACACTTTTTCCACAGGATAAACTGGAAAAAGTTTCTACAAGATACAACAGAGTAATGACCTGGCAGTACAAGCAAAGATGAGCAACTGGGAATGTGGCTGTTTTGTAGTCAAACTTTTAAACAATCTCCTTACTTTAGTGCAGTGCTTCAGCCTACCTTCTGTGACAGCACTGAGACAGAGGTGTGTCCAGCAAATTGACTCTAGTCTTGTCACATCGCCCTCTACAAGCATGTGGGTTTGCACATCCTCTGTTCTGCTAGGCATCAGCACTCCATCTGTTTCCTGACTTAACAGAAACGTGTGAAAATCTCTCACCCACGACTTTCTGTCCTTGAGGTTTAATAACTTTTCAGAAGTTTTTTTCTTTCACTCTCATTTTAGGAGTTTGGAAAGAAGCAGTGAACCCATGTCCATCCTCCATATTTAACTAGAATTCCTGAGCTGCTCAACTGCTTAGCACTCCCTGGGTACCTGTCTAGTAGAAAAATTACTTTTCTATTTCAAATATGGTGAAGATGTTTCTAGCTCAAAATCTCACTCTATCAAATACACGGTCCTGAATTAATATTGATCAAGCCTGAGATTCAGACTTAAAAGGTTTAAATATAAAAACGCAGATCTCAGTTGCCTTGCAAAGATTGCTTCATCACATACACCAAATAACTGGTGCTGAACTCTCAGGATAATATGCCTTTAAAAACAGAGACAGGCTGCAGTGACGCATGCCTGTAGTCCTAGCACTTTGGGAGGCCGAGGCGGGTGGATCACAAGGTCAGGAGATCGAGACCATCCTGGCCAACCCTGTCTCTACTAAAAATACAAAAATTAGCTGGGTGTGGTGGCATGTGCCTGTAATCCCAGTTACTCGGAAGGCTGAGGCACGAGAATCACTTGAACCCAGGAGGCAGAGGTTGCAGTGAGCCGAGATCACACCACTGCACTCCAGCCTGGCGACAGAGCGAGACTCCATCACAAAACAAACAAACAAAAAACCCAGAGACAGCTCTCGCACCTCTCAACACATTATGGGGAACTGAAGTTTACACAAAGGAAACTAGCACTTTCCTAGATCAGTAACACTGATCTGGAAATCTACAACTACAGCTCCATGAACGTAGATAAAAATTTTCACTTGTTAGGTAAAACAAGTCACATTTCACAGTATAGATTGTTACATTAAAAAGTACATAAGGCACAAAACTTAAAGAATGATTTACACACACAGAAGTATGGTATGTTATATTAAATACCAAGCATTTCCACGGAGAAAAAGCAGAGGTAAAAAGCTGAGAGGAGAAACAAACAAAAAAAAAAAAAGGCAGATTTAGAATAAAGGAACTGGAGAAACTATAACCACTTCAGGAATAAAAATTTGAGTATTTTCCAAAAATGAGCCAGGCATGATGGTGGGTGCCTGTAATCCCAGCTACTCAGGAGGCTGAGGCAGGAGAATCGCTCGAACCTGGGAGGCAGAGGTTGCAGTGAGCTGAGATCGTGCTATTGCACTCCAGCCTGGGCGACAGAGGGAGACTGTCTCAAAAAAAATTTTTTTTTTAGTATTTTCTACCAAAAGAAAAGATAGAAGTATCTAATAATACAAGCCAGGTAACTCTGTCTATCATTTATACTGTTACTTACCTATTGAAAACTAAGGAAATAAAGCCTAGCAGACTTTTTGGTAGAAACTGACAAGCAGAGTCAATGGAACGCAGAGACCAGAAAAAGACCTGCATACATATGACATGTATATATTAAGTGATTTTCAACAAAGGTGCTAAAGCAATTCAATGGCAAAAACAGTCTTTTCAACAAGTGGTGACGAAACAACTAAACGAAACTTCACTCTTAGCTCATATCATATCTAAAGATTAACTCAATGATTGGCCTAAGTGTAAGAGCTAAAACTATTAAGCTTCTGGAAGAAAGAGAAAATCATAGAGAACAATTTCTCAAATATAATACAAAAAGCACAAGCTATAAAAACAAAAATCAATAAATTGGACTTCATCAAAATTTAAAACTTTTCAAAAAAACAGTCAAAAGAATAAAAAGGCAAGCCATAGACTATATTTGCAAAACTTATGTCTTACAAAAGACTTGTATTTAAAATACATAAATAATTCTTACAACTCAGTAAAAACAAAGACAACCCAATTAAAAAATGAGCAAAAGATCTGAACAGAAACTTCACCGTAGAAGGTATATGGGAAGCAAATAAGTGCACGAAAAGATGACCGACATTATTCATCAGGGAAATAAGATACTACCACAGACCCACTAAATGGCTAAAATTAAAAAGACGAACCATACCAAGTGCTGGCAATGATGTAAAGCAATTGGAAAGATCAGTATACATTAAACAGAAAATTACCATCTATCACATACACTTAAATGTGAAATATGAGGTAACAATACCAAAAGTGATACAAGCTGGCATGGAGAACTGGTCTTTAAGTGTTATCAGATCTTTTTTAGGTTTCCAAAACATCACTCTATCCATGTTTAGAAATAATGTAGAAAATTAAATTCTTTTTTTCAATTTTTTATTTTTATTTTTTGAGATAGAGTCTCGCTTTGCCACCCAGGCTGAAGTGCAGTGGCGCAATCTTGGCTCACTGCAACCTCCACCTCCAGGGTTCAAGCACTTCCCTGCCTCGGCCTCCCAAGTAGCTGAGATTACAGGTGCCCGCCACCATGCCTGGCTAATTTTTGTATTTTTAGTAGAGATGAGGTTTCACCATCTTGGCCAGGCTGGTCTTGAACTCCTGACCATGTGATCCACCCACGTCGGCCTCCCAAAGTGCTGGGATTACAGGTGTGAGCCACCATGCCAGGCCAAATTCTTTCTTTATATTTACACTTTACAGCCTTTAAACAAAGACTACAAAAAGTAAGTCACGGTCATTTCAACTCTATTTAAATTAACTATGTTAAAGAATTATGATTTATTCAGCTTTGATAGCATCTGTTCAGAAACAAAACGAATAAGCTTTTTTTGACAATATTTTAAAATTCCATTCTCCACCTGGTTATCTCTTCTAAAAGAATCACAGAATCTCAAATTTGGAAGGGATCTTGGGCATCACATAGTTTAGTCTTCCATATAATGTATGCTTTTTTTTTTTTTTTTTTTTGACCTGTCAGTTTACTGGATGCATATTTACTTACCAACTGTAGAGCTGGGTCTATATCCTACAACAAAAACAGTCAAGGTTCCTCTACCAAGAAAGATGACTTTGAAAATGAGAAACTGAAAACAGGACAGAAAATGTTTAATGTATACTACTTTTTGTTTTTAGGTTTACTAACTGGCTCTCATTCAGGTGTCTCTGATTACCTAATAAAGTTAATCCAATATTGATTTTCAGGGATAGCCAGCAACTACCCCACAGTACAAAGAAATCCTCAATCGAGAATTACCTACGCTTTGCTATTGTGTTAAAAAAAGAAAAAAACTTTCCTTCCTTTTCTGTAGTTAAATTCACGGGTCATAAACTGAAACGTTTTTTTCAAATTAAATACTGCCAATATAACCGAGGTAACTGTAGGGTGCTTTGGTATAATTTAGAAAAGAACTTTGAGTTGTACCAGTTATGAGTCCAGATGTCTATACATGAGTTTAAATGCTGCCAAGTAGCCTAAATTAGAAAATAAACAGTTTCTCAATTAAATGAAACTTTACAGAGGTTTTCAAAAATAAACATCATAAGCCTAATGAAAACATAAAAAGTAATAATACTACAAGCCAAAGACACATTTAATCCTGTAAGGTAAATATCAGCTGTATGGTTATTTTAAAAACCATAGATTGACAATCCAATATTTAGAATATCATTAAAATATAACGAGGCTATCATACTAAAGTAAAACATGATTGCTGATTAAGTCATTTAACCAAATTACAATTATTATAAAACAAACATATGGGCCCAATCCAAAATGTAATTTCACCCAGGTATAAAACTAAGAATTTGGCCGGGCACGGTGGCTCATACCTGTAATCCCAGCACTTTGGGAGGCCAAGGGGGGCGGATCACGAGGTCAGGAGATCAAGACCATCCTGGCTAACACGGTGAAACCCTGTCTCTACTAAAAACATAAAAAATTAGCCGGGCGTGGTGGTGGGTGCCTGTAGTCCCAGCTACTTGGGAGGCTGAGGCAGGAGAATGGCGTGAACCTGGGAGGCAGAGCTTGCAGTGAGCTGAGATTGTGCCACTGCACTCCAGCCTGGGCAACACAGCAAGACTCCGTCTCAAAAAAAAAAAAAAAAACTAAACTAAGAATTAGACTTACCTTATTAATCCTAAATACGTTTAATCTAACCATATCTAAGAGTTTAGATTCTAGTATACTTAGTGACCACTATGAAAAGTATTCTCACCTGTTCAATGACATAAAAGGCAAATTCCAGCCGCTGTTTCTGGAGCATTGGAATCAGATGTAAGAAAAAAATTGGAAGATGTTCATGGCGATTACGGAAAGGAATGAGAACTGCCACCTTTAAAACAAAATAGTCATGTATGTAAATAAATATATCTAGCATATCCTAGAGGTAAGGATAAAAATCAATCCTTGAAAACTTCTGACGGTTTTAAAGCCACGCCGTTATGAATTTTCTCATCAGAGATACAACAGTAAGCAAACACAGAAAAAGCCCTTGCTGCATACTGCTATGGTCTTATAAAGCTGAGAGGTAGAAGGGGCTCTGAAGGGTTTTCTAAAGATTATGGTCTTTAACCTATGAACATCATGAGAAATTGAAAGTGATAAATCAGATGTGGTGACTGCAAAGACTACTTTGGTGGCGGTATGGACGGCAGACTGGAGAAGACCAAAAATTGACTCGGGGAGCTAGTTAGGCAATTAATACAGTCGTTGAGGAAAAAGGTAATGGTAGCTTAAACTAAGAGGAGGATAAAAGAGAAGAGAAGTACATGGGTTTTCAACACATCTAAGAGGTAAGCTAGCAGGGTTTGGCTATCAATTGGGCATGAAAAGTAAGGGAGGGGAATGTATCGTAAGAGTAACGTCTCAGTTTTAGAGTAGATCCTAAATACTAACTTTCTGGATTTTGAATTGAATTTAAAAGACATTTCACTTGAATATCTACTATATTACACATGGTTTCTCTGTCCTAGAGATATTTTCAGAAATATAATAGAAACCAAAATCTTCACACTCCAGCCACAGCATACAAAAAACCTCAATCATACATGATATTGCCCCAAAATATACATGAAGTTTGATAATTAATATAATATTTTTCATTTAATCAAAATGCAGAATTAAGTTTTTGATACATTTTAAAATTTATTTCAGTGGTAGGATAATAAAATGAAATTGGTAACAAACCATAACAAGAAAAGATGATGTAAGCAGCCCAGAAATTTGTCCTTTATCAACCAAAGAAATTTGTTCTCATCCAAAAAGTAAAAGAAAAAACATGTACATGGAAATGAAAATAGTTTCTTGGTACGTTAATCTTTCTTCTAATATGAAATAAAAAATCTAATGGAACTCTCAAACCCAACACTTAAAAACACCATTTATATAAAATGTTTTAATGTAATACAGGAAT
Organism: Nomascus leucogenys; assembly: GCF_006542625.1. NCBI lineage: Eukaryota > Metazoa > Chordata > Mammalia > Primates > Hylobatidae > Nomascus > Nomascus leucogenys. The sequence continues at coordinate 48,133,253 of NC_044384.1, read as the reverse complement.
AAATGAATGATCATCAATCATCACTAATTCAAATCCTCTATTTCTTGGATCCAAACTTTGTCATACAATCTAGATCTCCTTACAATTTAGATTTTGCCCTTGAAAAACCTAGTGTTTTCAAAATTACTTTTCTCAGCAACTTCCTAGCTGAGCTAGCTTTATTATTATTGTGAATTTTCTAATAAAATTGAAATTAAAGCAAGTTTTCTACAGATCATAAATTCCAAAATCATTAGATTTTCAAAAAAACACAACAGTGAAAGTATATCTAACCAAAATACCTCTGTGTTACTCTATAATCTGAATTTTTTAAATATACAATCTAAACTGGTTGTAACAGAATATTGTGAAAGAATATTAAATCTATGATTTACTAAAATTTTACCTATACCAACTAAAGTTTATTAATAAATGAATAAATGCAAATAATTGAGAATGCTTAAGTTTTGCACCTAATCCTTTTAAAATCAGGACATGATATTAGATATCATCAAATGAAAATAATATTTAACCATGTATTTTACGTTACCAGGATCATAGATGGCAGAAATTTTTAAATTATTAGAACAAAAAATGATTTAGTAAAATTGAAAATGTCTAAACTACGAACTTCACCATTCATTTTCCCTTAATGCTGAGAGGATAGCAAAAACAAGAGACAATGGCTGCTATGAGGCTGATGTTTTCATGATTATATTAATCACGGCATATCTATCTGGCAAATGGTAGGAACTAAAGAGGTCTGGTGCCCCCGCCAGCCCAACTTTGGGTCCCATTCCTGTTTGGTTTCCCCATAAGGTCTCTCTTGGCTCAGAAGCCTGAGGACCATGAGGCTACCCCAGCAATACCGACCCAACACCCAAGACCTCCTTCCTGCCCCCGCACAATGGCTGCCAACTGTACTGGAACTATATACTGAGGGGGACTTACTGCTGGGCTTCAGCGCCAATGGCTGGCATATTCAAGGAATTCCTGAAATCAAAACAACTGCCAAACCAGCTCAGGGGTTTACTTTTAGGATGGGAAAGTGCTACGAAAAGTAAAAGGAGCAAAAGAGGTTAGATGGTGAGTACATATCCCTCCACTGATCTTATCTAAAGCATATCCATGTGATAACATGTAGCTTAATAAGTCAAGCCTTCCCTTCTTGATTTTGAATTTGGCCACGAGTTGGCCACCGATGACATAATGTCAATGAGCTGTAAAAGCAGTTAAGGCCAATTACAGATATTTGAGGGAAGAAATTATTAAATGGCTGCAGAGTCCCGATTAAAGACAGTGAATATTAACTAAAGACAATTAGACTGAGTGATGAGCTGAACATACAAGGATAAATAAAAGGTAAAGTTCTAGCTCCTAATACAATAATCTCTTCAATGAAGTATTTAAATATCAAGGGTTCTTTTTTTTTTAATCTTATAAGGAAACTGAGACAGTAATAAAATAAATTACCAGTGTCTTGGCAAATTCAAATAAGCTAACTTAATGTGCTAACAGCAAATAGATGTCCAAATTTTAATGAGAGGGTTATTAAAGATTGTGAATATGTGATAAATCTAAAGCAAAGCTTTTATTAAAATAAAGCTAAACAATATCTTAAAAGTTCATCTGGCACATCAATTCTTGTGTTTGTGGAAGAATGTCCTCCATAGTTTACAATTTTTTTGTCTAGAAAAGATCTCAGTGTTCTGTGATCACTTATTTTAAGGCTTAATAGCCTGTTTCAGGACATTCTTCTATGTGCCCTAATTTGCTGTTTGAGCCACTCTCTTGTTGATACACCTCCAGTGGAGACCGAGAATATCTGGTCATTATCTTCTGATAAAACAACACTTCATCCTCCTGAATCTCTCCTCACCACCTCTTGATCAAGCAAAATTATTCCATTCAGTTTGCTCCTACTTTAAAACTACAAATCTTGCTGAACATATGCACCATTTTTTCCCTTGCTTATTTTCTCCTATATACACCACGAGGAGATCATCAAGAAAAATGTGTATCACATCAATTTCTCCCACCAAGTTTCTGTCCTATTTTCAAATTTTCAGCACACTACCAGCTACGGTGTCCCTAAATGACATGGCTTTAGGCTTGGTAACCTTAAGGTGAATCTAGTTATCTGCCACTGAGTAAGCAGAAGCTAGTAAGCACTCATTCTCCTTCAGTGTTTTTAGTTTCATCTTCCTATTCCTCCTCATTTCCTGTACCTCCAGGAGCAATTCTCAAACTGGAGGCACTTGGTTAAAAATGCAAGTTCTTCTTCCTTCCCACCAATAGAATCAGAATGTTTGAGGACTGAGTACAAGAATCTGCATTTTTTTTTCTTTTAGAGTTGGGATCTCATTCTATAGCCCAGGCTGGAATACAGTGGTGTGATCATACCTCACTGCAGCCTCCAACTCCTGGGTTCAAGTGATCCTTCTGCCACAGTCTTTCAAAGCACTGGGATTACAGGTTTGAACTACCACACCCGGCCAAAAATCAGCATTTTTACCATATGCCTCAAGTAGTTCTGAAACAGGGAGGCCAAGACTCATCTCCGAGGTACATTGGACTATAAATGAAACTCCAGGCCTCTGGGTAGACAAGAGCATCAAGCAGCTGCCTGGTTCTTTAAGCCTGCAAGTTATAGACGAAAGTTGTTCATCAAGCCCTCCATCTGAAATCTGAATGGAAAGTCAATGTCACAGGTAAACACTTCACTTTCAATGACTTGCATAGCATCCTCATGTTCTTTAGATACAAGCTTGCCCCAGAAGGTGTTCAACCTGCGCAGATCTTCTACTTAAACCTGCAGCATTCAGGAATACCTAGGAATTGCTGAAATTACTAGTGGTTTTTTGTTTGTTTGTTTGTTTGTTTTTTGAGATGGAGTCTCACTCTGTTGCCCAGGCTGGAGTGCGGTGGGCACGATCTTGGCTCACTGCAATCTCTGCCTCCCGGGTTCAAGCAATTCTCCTGCCTCAGCCTCCCGAGTAGCTGGGATTACAAGCCTGCACCACCACGCCCGGCTAATTTTTTGTATTTTTAGTAGAGACGGGGTCTCAACAGGTTGGCCAGCCAAAATTACTAGTTTTGAAAGATCTCAGTTCTCATTAATTTGCCATCAACTAACTACATTTGTATTTTTCTCATTTAAAAAGGGGGCCTCAAATATTAAGAATCAAGTTGATGACAGATGTTTAACATAAATCTAGTTATTTCTTATTTCCATCTCTCTCCACTGTTCTAATATGAGAATGGAACATTATCAGTAAGCAGGCAGGGACGGGTAGGGGGAGAAACTATTTAATTAAATATTTAGTGAGATGATAGTTATATAATATTTATATGAGTACAGCTCACTTCTGAATCATCTCCAAAATTCCTTTCATACCTTTAGTTGTGTAATTCTCAGCTAGAGACTATATTCTGAGAAGGGTTTGCTAAAAGTTGAAATAAAAGCAGCATTATCATATAGTTCCTAAATAAAATAAGTTAATTTATTTTGAGACAGTCTTGCTCTTTCACCCAGGCTAGAGAGCAGTGGTGCGATCTCGGCTCACTGCAGCCTCCACATCCCAGGTTCAAGCAAATCTCACGCCTCAGCCTCCTGAGTAGCCGGGATTACAGGCATGTTCCACCATGCCCGGCTAATTTTTGTATTTTTAGTAGGGATGAGGTTTCACCATGTTGGCCAGGCTGGTCTCAAACTCCTGGCCTCAAGTGATCTGCCCACCTCAGCCTCCCAAAGTGCTGGGATTACAGGTGTGAACCTTAGATCCCTGAATTAGTTTGTTCCCAGGAACTCTTTTCAATACTGTTACCTACTGAATCATATGTAGTTTATAGTCAGTCTACTAATATCTTTAAGTAGGAAATACTCATGTGATACACCTGTCTCCTGGAAAATGAGAAGAAAACAAAAAAATTTAAAATCCATCTGGTATAGATCACTGGAAACAGGACAAGAATACTTCATTTTTCCTATCCTAAACTGTTCTACTAGTATGCTACCCAGAGCACACCTGAGGGGTGTGCCATATTCTGTACAAACAACTATCTGAGCATCAACCTCCATGCTATCTCACAGCCTCAGTGACTGAGTGTGCTTCTTTTTCTATTAGCATTCAATATACACACTCAGCACCCAAGTGTTAAAAATAATTTATGTGTCCAGGCTATTTTTAAAAGGTGGAATGTATGTAAATTGGGCCGCATTTCATATAGCTACAAATGTGAGGAAAATCCATCAAGAAATATGAACAGATTCATTTGTTAAATGAATCTGATCTGGGAAATAGTGTAAGGTAATTATAAAATTAAATGTTTTGCTAAAATTGGTACTGGAATCCATTTAAGCAGCTTCACAACTTGTTCAAGGCAATAAGAAAGCTGACCATTTATTGAATCATTTGTAACAAGGCCAAAAAGGCTTTTATTTGCCTTATAGAGTCAATTTAACAAAACTGTGTTTAGTGCTTACCTTACACAAGACAATGGGCTCTGTGTTGGGAATACAGATACAAATAATACACATCTTCAAACACAAAGAGTTCATGGTAGATGAAGTCAGAGGGTCTTTTTCATGAGTTTAACAGCATATCATTTTCCTTCCTACTAGTGGTTTTTTTTTTGGGGGGGGTGGGAGGTGAACATACAAATATTCTAGAAGTATACTAATGTTTTAAAAGAGAAAACTGAAACTGTTTCCAGATCAAGGTTATATCACAATCCTTTAGGAAATAACACTTGATTTATCAGTTGTAGTTTTCATTGGAATTACATAAATGTTATTTCTTACTCAAATGTAATAACATTAGATGAATATGCACTTATTAACCAATTTCACAGCTTTGAGGGCAAGTCTGGTTTAAATTATGGCTTTCAATTTTTTTAAAGCAGCAGAGGCAAACCCACCCCCTTACAGTTTTTCAAACAAAACATTGAATAGAATTCTGAATATCAAAAAGACTGAAAGCTTGGGCTGTGCCTTCTGAAGCCAAGAAGAGCCCAAAGTCCAACTTTTCAAGTCCCATCGTGATCTCTGAGCAGCCTCTTTATAATCTTGGATTCTGAGAAACAGAGCTTGAAGACCCCAATGCCAGAACAAACTGAAAATCAGGATATTCATATCCTCCCAGTGAGTTCTCACGATTCAGAAATTGGTGAGGCTATGCTTGCAGGTGTCAGTAATCATTAGGGACAGCTGCAGGAGGCAGGGAACTCACAGCCTCTCTTCCAAACAGAACAGAACAACAAAAAAATCTATTTTCCAAGCCAAACTCAAGTCACGTATTTATCACCAGGAACTCAGGGAGAATGAACTGAGCATCTATTTCATATCTACACAGGTGCATTTATAGTCTTCACACGTAACACTTAAATCACATTTGAATTATAAATAGTAAACATTAAAGACAAAACTTTTGATGTTTTAAATTTATCAAGACTTAAAGACATTTGTCTCTGTATTTTGAATCAAGCACATTCTTTCCTCAAATGCTTAGTAACAGTCAAATTGCTTATGAAAAGAATTTACCTCACCTTCCATCTGGGTTTACAGTCTTTTGGCCTCCAATGACCCCCTGGCTCAATATCTAAATCCTTGGAGAAGAGTTGATGAATTTCATCAAAACTGACTTCGCTTACATTGACATTGAGGAATCCTCCTACAAATTAAAAATGTAAAGAATTGTTTTAATATTTTTTGCCTCAAAGATCTAGTAGAACAAATAATAATCAGCAGGGTGATGGCATAACTTAGTTGCCAGGACAATACAGTTTATTCCTGCTACCACCACAAAATTATGAATAGCACCCCCTTTCACTTTTAGTTTCAATGATAATATACATGGTCACCCTACTATGTTTGGTAAATCGGCCAAAGAAAATCAAATTCTTTTTAAAAACCTTTTTGCTTTTGAGTAATATACTGAATAATTTAGTATTATTTGGAAAATGTTTGCATGTCATTATAACTTAACACTGCAATTTAACAACTATTCAAATATTTTAATACCATTTTTAATTTTAACATTTTCAACATAGGGGACACAATGGCACAGTACTTAATAATAAAATAAGCAGTCAGATTGACTGGGAACTGATTCCTAGCTTCTGTCTATTGGGAAAATTATTTAACCTCTCTGTGCCTCAGCTTCCTCCTCTGTAAAAAGGACAGTGATGTCTGCCTCCCAAGGTGGTTGTATCCATTCCAAGAAATCATCTGTGTGAAGGATCATATGCAGTGTCAAGCATTAGGTACAACCAACAAATGTTAGCTACTATTACTGTTACCTACTGACATTTCTCAAGAGAGGGAATTTGCAAACACAATTCAAAGCATTGATTCTGAGCACTTACCATATATCAGGCCCCTTGGCATACAAAACTGAAAAACCACTTCTGAGATATTCCTGGTCTAACAGGCACTCATTCTCCAAATTAACAAATATATGACATTACTGGAGGTGTTCTTACTAGTAGCTTTTCTAATGTATACCATTGAAACAGGAATGAATCTTGAATGGAAAACCATTTCCATTAACCCCAAAAGAGAACTAAGAATCAGGAAGCCTCTTTATCTCCCCCTGAATTAAAATAGCTGCATGATCACTAACATCCCTTCAAAGCAATGCTATCTTCAATGACTTCACTGTTAGAACAGGATGTAAAAGGCTATTGAAACTACAGATCATCTTTTAGCAGTTTTAATGTCATCCGTTAACTTCCAAATAGGTACAAATTGCTCTGGAGCGCCCTCCAGCCAAATTCTTCTCTCTGACCTCATCTCATAAAATACAAACCAACAAATGTTGAGGTTTCCCATTTCGAGTCTTCTGAGTTTCATGTGGCCACAATTTCACATAAAAACTCTCAGTTCCTCTCTTGAGAGCCTCTTTGCTCCTGCTATTCTATATTTTAGGAGTTTTCACAATGGCCTCTCTTCCTGTCCCCACTTCATCCTAACCAGGCAGAGCTGTCAGTAGCCTCCACGCAGGCATGCTAGAGTATTTTACATCGAAATACCTGCTTCCCAGAATAAGTTAGAAAAAGAATCGCAACCTTCTAATGCCTGCCTGTTCTACTGACAACATAAGCAGTCTTTTATAACCAAACACTCAGCCTTCAGTGTGACAAGATACACAAACTAGCTAATCTTAGAAAGGTCAGATTCATCTAAAAGAGAAACCTATGAACTTGCAGAGAAAGAGTAAGTAAAATGTAAGATTGATCAGTAAACATAAGTACAGACTATCATGACTCAGCTGACAACGAACAGAATCTACCATTGTAATCAAATAAAATTTACACAAATAAATCTGATACATTTAATAGTATGCATGATTGCTAAAATGATAGTAATTAGGCTAAATAATAAGCAGTTCATATAAGTAACTGAAGCTGGTATTCTTTCTGCACTGTTAAACCAAATTTTTTGTCTTTTTTCCAGCTTTATTGCTCCAACAGCTGTAATCATCATTATTGTCAGCAGTTTTCTCCAGCATCATTTGCAGTTTAATTTCCATCTCCAACGCATATGTGCTGGCAAGAGACAGGCTTTATTTCTTTCCCTCAAGAGAGAGGGCTTCCTCTGTCCATCACTATCCCCATGCCTGAGGTATCCTAAGTTCACACTCCTCGGGGTTGTGTGCCACCCCCACCCCATCCACACCCCTCAGAGTCCATCAGGAGCTTTCCTATGTGCTTGTTGCCCTTTGCTCTGAAATCCTAATAATTCGCTGATTGAAGGCTAACGATTGACCCGGTGGCATGCTACCCATGATAAGAGCAACATTGCTACACTGGGGAGTGTGGGGAGTAGGCCTCCCAGGACAGGTATTGCCACCACTGGGAACAGCGAAAGTGTGATCAGAGAGAGAGGAAGAACATTCATCATTGTGGGGAGTGGTATTAGGGAGAAGATCCTGTACTTAGGAAGGGAAGGGAAAAGGGCATGATATAAGAAGAGTGGCCAGGAAGAAGTATGCTGCAGATAAACTAATGATGGTTTGGTTTCTGTGGTTTCCAAACCGTCCTCGGGAAGGACCTCTCTCGGGGATCCTGTGGTTGGAGGAGGGAGGACTCAGGCTCCCCCAACACAGCCACTTTCATCTCTTTCGCGTACTCTTTTGTCCCCTTTAGGTTTCACTCAAGAAGGCTTCCACTGCTTTAAAAACAAAACAAAAGGCATCGGAAAACCACCCGCTATGAATGAAGCCAGAGAGGGAATGTCCTTGTAAAGAAGGACGCCATCAACTGGGCCAGTCCCCTTTATTTCACTCGCTGAGATTTCAAGGGCAACTGAAGAGATCCACTGAACTCCATGGAGAGCCAATCTTCACTCTCCTCTGTGGTGAATCTGAGATTGGTTGTTGTTGTTCTTAATCCCAGATGTGACAGTATAAATTTGAGATTTTTAACCGGCACAAGTGGTTTCTTTCCCAGTTAGAGATTTAAAGATCAGAAAATAAATATGTTGATTGAAATCCATTTACCCAGCAGTGTAATCACAATCAGCAAATGTAAATAATATAATTTACCAAATACTGAATTTCACTATTTTAAAGGTGGCGCTGGGGTTAGAAAGGAAAGAGCAGGAGAACTGAGTGAAGAGTGGAGGGGCTGCCAAGTACCTAGAGGGTCAAGGTGAAGGACAGGGAACTCAAGTCAGCTGGAAGCTACCTTCCAGTCGTGTGTGCCAAACTGTTTCTGTCATGTGTGAGGGTAACTTAGTTGCACCATTGGTTATGTAGGACATTTACTATAATTTCCTAACGCTGAATTTGCAAGATATGCAGCAATGCTGCCCGTCTGGGAAAGCCAGGCATGCATGGGCGCAAACAACAGGCTTACTGTGCTGTGGATGATAATGTATCACATGACATGATTTAGGATTTTCTTTTTTCTATTAAAATATAATTCTTAAAATAATATTCAAAACCTATGAATTACCTACATTTATTTTTTCTAACATTTCAAGTAAAATTTAAGACATATAATCTCCAGAGAGTTGTTTGCTCTATAAATCAATAGTTGTAAATAACTATTTCATTTTGTTTGGAGCCTATATCTATTTTTTGGTATCTAAAACCTAATTCTGGATATGTTGGCTTTTATGTTTTACCCTCAGGGTTTTAAATGTTCACAGCTCAAAGAGCTGATGACAGTGTCAGAGAAAGACCTGAATTTCCCCTAGAAATGTCCCTTAGGGTAAATTCCTCTCCAAAGCTAGAAAAGCATTTTTATGATAAGATGGGACATTCCCTCCCCCAGCCTCTGTGCTGCCTCCTGAGCATAGCTCTGAGGCTGAACAGTTACGAGTCATCCAGCCATTGGTCACCTCCTGTCCTTTCTGAAGCCAACACTAGACACTGCCTATTTCAAATGCTTTACTTAAGCTTCTCGACTTCTAAAATTTTACAACCTCTGCTTAACAAACGATTTCTTACTCAAGTTTTCTTCAAGCAACCAAACCTGAGCATTCTAAACATAAGACAGAGCATTAGTCACACATCCCCACTGCCAAGGGCAATGCCTGGACACTGAATGAATGAATGAATGAGTGAGTAGGAAGATTCCTGCCTCATCCCTACTTCCACCTACCTGCATTTCTACTCCCTGGCTCCATCAGGTGCTAAAATATTTCTTTAAGACATTTATGCAAAACTGTACATCCAACAAAGGCCTAATATCCAGAATCTATAAGGAATTTAAACAATTCAACAAGCAAAAAACAACCCCATTAAAAAATGAGCAAAAGATACAAACTTCTTAAAAGGAAACATTCAAGTAGCCAACAAACATTAAAAAATGCACCAAATCACTAATCATCAGAGAAATGCATTTTAAAACTATGATAAGACACCATCAAATACCAATAGGAAAAGCCATTATTGAAAAGTCAAAAAACAACAGATGCTGGCTAGGCTTGGGAAAGAGATGCTTATACACTGTTGGTGAGAATGTAAGTTAGTTCAGCCACTGTGGAAAGCAGTTTGAAGATTTCTCAAAAAACAAAAAACAGAACTACCATTTGATCCAGCAATCCTATTACTGTGTAAATATCCAAGAGAAAATAAATCATTCTACCAAAAAGGCACATGCACTATTATGTTCATTGCAGCAATATTCACAATAGTGAATTCACAGTGACACCCAGCTCTGTGCCCGGACCCTGAATCACAGTCACCTAGAAATGACTGGCTTTCAACTCTGACACTGCACCCTCTCGTTAAAGCCTCTTTCCCTTTCACCTTCTCCCACTCCCCTCCCATGAAGTCCCTCTTCAATTTCATGAAGACTTGAAGTCCTCTCTGCTATATCCACATTTTCCTCTATCTGGACTCCGTATAAAGTGGTTTGCTAATTTTGATGTATGCCTAAGAATTACCAGCTGTGCTTGTTTAAAATGCAGCTGACTGGCCACATTGTCAAAGTTTCTGTGTCAGTTGAAGCTCATGGGTCATGCTTATGGCCACTGGCTTTAACTGAACACATTTCAACGGCTTGAATTACCCACCATTGAGTCCTGCCTTTCAAAGGAAAAAGCTAGAACCCACTCTCCAAACCCCTCTAGCAGGTAGGAGTGGTCATATGGCCAAATGCACCTGAAGTGGTGGCAAAAGCTTCTAGCTTTATGGGAACCAAGAGCACTTCTGGTCTCCAGACCTGAGCAATGCTGGTAGGAGGTTTAAGCCCTGACAAGTGGCAGCAGGAGATGCTTCAAAGTGGTCTGAGCCTTGTTCTGGCTGCTCAATTTCTCAACCTAATTCTCTAGCCACCCAGGTTGTCTCTGGGCTCTCTAATATATTTTCATGAATTCTTTTTTCTCTTAACTCAGATAAAGTATATTCTGTGGTTTGCAACCAAGAATCTTGACTTTCACAGTCTAGGGTTTAGCTCAGAGGCTGCATTTTTTTTTTTTTTACTTATTTTTTATTTATTTATTTTTATTTTTTTTAATTCTGTTTTAAAAATATTTTTAATTTTTTAAAATTAATTTTTACTTTTTTTTATTATACTTTAGGTTTTAGGGTACATGTGCACAACGTGCAGGTTTGTTACATATGTATCCATGTGCCATGTTTTTTTTCTTTTTTGAGACAGTCTCGCTCTGTCACCCAGGCTGGAATGCAGTGGCGCCATCTAGGCTCACTACAAGCTCTGCCTCCCGGGTTCACGCCATTCTCCTGCCTCAGCCCCCTGAGTAGCTGGGACTACAAGCGCCTGCCACCACGCCCGGCTAATTTTTTGTATTTTTAGTAGAGATGGGGTTTCACCGTGTTAGGATGGTCTCAATCTCCTGAGCTCGTGATCCACCCACCTCGGCCTCCCAAAGTGTTGGGATTACAGGTGTGAGCCACCGCGCCCAGCCCCCAGCTGCATTTTTAACAAGTGTAGGTCATCTAAATCACACTTAGAGAAATGCAGCTCTATGACCTTCACCCGATCACAGCACCTACACACTGACAGACACCTTATCTACCACCCCCTCAACCTGCCACACCTGAGCTACAGGTCCCATCCCTGCAGTGACAATTATCCATGCTCCAATTTTCTACCTAATAAACAGCACTAAAGAAAGCACATAAGCATATAGATTAATCCCATCATTTGGGTGGCAATACCTAACATATTGCCTCAAGCATAGTAAGTTTTCAGCAAAAACAAGTGTCACTTTTTTTTGTATTATGACTCCACCAGGGTGGGGTGGGGTGCTCTCCAGGCTAACCTGTTAATCACCTTTTAATTTATGATTAGTTGACTCCACTTCTCATTCCCTACGACAACTTTTTAAATACTTACTCCTGCCTTTCAAGCTGCTCAGTCCTTCCTGGCCATCCCCTCAGGGACGCATGGCCTCCTGCTTTACTAGGAAAACAGACACAGCAGGCACGAGCACCCTGCCTCTCCACCTCATCTCCAAATAAACCGCGGGCTTCCTCAGGGGAGGAGGCATTCCTGAGGCTTTCCATGCTCACTCTTCAACCTGAGGCATTGTCTCCATTCAGTTTCTAACCTGGCTCTATGGAGACCTCCCTTGTGCTTCTCCCTCATCCTTCCCAGTTCTCATCTTTTATTTTATTTTATTTTTTTTTTTGAGACGGAGTCTCGCTCTGTCACCTAGGCTGGAGTGCAGTGGTGCGATCTCGGCTCACTGCCAGCTCCACCTCCCGGGTTCACGCCATTCTCCTGCCTCAGCCTCCCAAGTAGCTGGGATTACAGGCACCCACCACCACGCCCAGCTAATTTTCTGTATTTTTAGTAGGGAGGGGGTTTCACCATGTTAGCCAAGATGGTCTCGATCTCCTGACCTTGTTATCTGCCCGCCTCAGCCTCCCAAAGTGCTGGGATTACAGGCGTGAGCCACCGCGCCCAGCCTCTTCTCTCCATCCTTTCTTTCCATGATGCCTACAACACGCTCAAGTCCATCTCTTCCTAAAGAGCTCTTCCCTTACCCTCAATTCCTCCAGATCCTTTACCCCATTCTCCTTCCCTTTGCCGCCAAACTTCTCTCATTTCAACTACAGTCTTCACACACATCTGACTCACTTCTCAAGACAGTCTACTTTGCTTCTTTCCCAACCACTTTACTGAAATCGTGCTTGCTGTGTTCTCCATCCATTTTCTGCACCAAATTCAGTGGCCCTTTCACGGTTCCTCACTCTCCCTGCTGTCTGGAGGTGTGTGACAAAACACAGCGGTCTTTTTCTGGGATGTGCTCCTCCCTGGACCCCATACACCACCCTCTGGCTTCTCTAGGTTCCTGTCTCCCCTTCTTCTGTTAACCACCACTCACCTCACAAGTACGGATCTTCTCAGGGACCCACTCTCGGCCTTCTTCCCATCTCACTTCCTCTAATCTTCAGTCCAGATCTCTTATGAAAGGCAGACCCCAAGTTAACCCTCCTGAACTTCAAACAAAACAGCCCAAACGGAACCCACTGACTTCCCCATCCTCCAAATGTGATGGTTACTCTGTATCGCTTCAGTTCATGGTCACCAAGTCAGAAACCTGGAAATTAACCCTCACCCCTCAATTGGTCGCCACATCTGGCCAATGGCACCCTGTAGGTTCTTTTTTGCGCCTTCTCCTCTCTCCAACGCCACAGCCTTGGCACTTGCCCTTGTTGTTGCCCATCGGCCCCCTGCAGCAAGCTCCTCATTGGTTTCCTGGTGTTCCCAGTATTTCTCCATTCTCACCCATTGTTCAGCTTCTCATCTGAATAATCTTCCTAAAATACAGTCCTAGTCCATCAGTCATCTGCCTAAAAAGCCTTCGATGGTTCTCCATTTCCCTAAAGCAATGGGGGTTTTTGTTTATTTTTGATTTTTTTTTTTTTTTTTTTTTGCCCCTAGACCCTTTGAAAATCATGCACAGTCACCTGAGAGAAATGCACACAGGCTCATAAATCAACTGTCTGCATATAAGCTCACAGGCTCTTCTCCCTCTGAAGCTCACCTCATGGATGCCTAGGAATGATGGAACCCACAAGGCCCTCAGATTCCTCAGTCCTTTACACAAGACCCTTCTGGCCAGCTTCATTTCCCATACACGCCACTTACACACCCTCTCTGGGCAGAGCCGACCACTCTCCAGTCAGGGAATACACAGAGCCTCCTCGTGGTGATGCTGTTCTCTCTCAGCTATCTTGCAAGACCCAGTTCTGATGACACCTCTCTCTGACATCGTCCTTTCCCTTCCAGAATAAACTGCTGTATCCCTTTTGTCACATTCATAACCTTTTTTCTTTTTTTCTTTTTTTTTCTTTTTTTGAGACAAAGTCTCGCTGTGTTGCCCGGGCTGCAGTGCAGTGGCGCGATCTCGGCTCACTGCAACTTCTGTCTCCAAGGTTCAAGCGATTCTCCATCTCAGCCTCCCAAGTAGCTGGGACTACAGGCGTGCACCACTGCACTTGGCTAATTTGTGTGTGTGTGTTTTTGGTAGAGATGGGTTTCACCATGTTGGCCAGGCTGGTCTTGAACTCCTGACCTCAGGTAACCCACCCGCCTCAGCCTCCCAAAGTGCTAGGAAACAGGCGTGAGCCACTACGCCCGGCCTCATAACCTTTCATAGCATGCCTTTCTCCAAGTGTGTTACTTGCTCCGAGCTGCCACACACATGACCATGTTCAGTCTTGTCTCTCCTGTGCCTGCTTCTATGAACAACACAGGGACCGCTGCACAGCGGCTGTTCATCAATGACTTGTTGACTCTAAAATGGCTCCCATCTCATTTTTTTTTTTTTTACAATAAACATATGCATGACAGTTTGTTACATTAGCATTATTTGAGCTTTGCTGAAGTTTGTTTGCTTATCTTTTCCTTCTTTGCTGATTTTCATTTGAATTATTTAAATCCATCTCAAAAAGTCCTTGGAGCTTTTGTTATATTCATAAGGTTAGGGAACTATAGAAACTATCAGGGTTAAACCATAAAGGGAACTATTCCACAAATAGTAAGAACAGAATATATAAAGGTCACTGCAAACGTATTCTATTTGAATAAGAATTAGAAGATAGGAAAACTAAAGGTAAGTCTATTTTCAGTCTAATGCAGAGTATGCAATTGACACTTTCCATTCTACCTCACCCATAAAAATTAAAATCAAAACATCCACACTAAGCACTTATTAATTTTTGGCCTTAGACAAGGTGAAACTTCTATTTTACTTTGTTAGCACAAAGAATCTTACATAAATGCAATAAAGCTGAATGTGGATTTGCCCTTTGGAGAATCTATAAATACTAACAAACAAGAAAGAAGTATTCACTCATATTCTTCATATAAAAAAATACACATTAAAATAGATTTTAGTGTAATTGGCCACTATTGAATATGAAACACTGCTGAAATGTATGAAACACATTTTATCGCATTCTAGTTTGAAAAATTCACTTTATCTTTACAGAAATCCAGTGCCAGTGTTTCCATTGCTATACTAGGTAAAAATCAAAGAAGTTTACAACAGAATAATCAAATACACCAATGTTAAGCCTTAACTTCACTTTTAGTGACTATAAGTAAATATCACTTGCACTTGAATGGTTTTCATCCAAGTAGATCTAATTCTTACACAAATCCCTTCTAATTATTATTTGGGAAAGAATCATATTCAATTATTTTGTGTAACTATTATAAGATTTTATACTTATGTATTTTATTGCATTGTTCTCTATTATCAATGAAAACTATCTTTTTAAGTAAAAAAATGTAAGGACACATAGCTAATAATAAAACTTCTAAACTCCACACATTTCTCCTAGGTGTCTCATTCCCTTGACCATTGTAAAGTCTGGCTCTATTATTCAAAGAAGGAGGGAGAAGGAAAGGGAGAATCAAATTAATGCCTATCAAACTTCAAGCACTGTGCTTCATTCTATCCTTACCACACTCTGCAGGTAGTATTAGAATCCCAGGTTTTACAGGTAGGTAAACTAAGCCTCCACTTTGCGGAGGTCACAGGACTAGTGAAGCGCTCTGTTGGGCAGCTTGTGCGAGGCTCTCTTGGCAGAAACCTCGTTATGTTGGCTGTACCCATGGCTCCTTTCTAAAGCCTTATCTGTATGTGGCTGTATTTTCTACCAAATCACCTTGCCACCATGGCCACCACTAATTGGGCACAAAATTGGGACAGGACCCAAAGTTGGCAGCCCATGAGAGGGACTGCTGTGAAAAGATGGCTGGCCACACCAGTGTGATCCTCTCTTATAAAAGAATGCAGGGATCCCAGGGAAGCAGAGAGAAGGGGCAGTAGTGCTGAGATCCTTCCCCACCCCCGGTGAAAAGGCACTGCACAGCAGACACGCACGACGCAATCTCTCAGGCATCACGACAGAGACGGTACAATGGGCTGTGAGGCGGGAGGAGAGGAGTACCAGAATGAGGAAGTGGCAGACAGATGCTTTGAAACAGAGTTTAATTAGTACTCATAAAGCACTAATTAAAGAAAATGGCAACTAAACCAAGAACAGAAAGATTTCCTGAAACTATAAACCTTGAATATGAAAATTATGAAGATGAAATTATTGTAATCAATATTTCAACAGAACATTACCCAGTGGTTTCAGTATTACACAGACAAAAGTATTCATTTTTAGGAAAACAAGGCTGCAATAACAAAGTAATAACAACCACAAAAATCACTGAGTTCCATTCTTTATTATGGTACAGCAAAGAGACAGCAAGATTAGAATCACCTGAGAATTTTTTTTTCTTAAATACCAGGGACCAGGCCCACTACTCTAGATCAGTGGGTCTCAATACGTGGCCCAAGGCTCAGCGGCAACAGCATCACCTTGTGGGACTTGTTAGAAATGCAGATTCTCAGGCCCGCTCCAGACCTGCTGAGTCTGAAACTCTTGAGAGCTGGACCAGCAATGGGGCTTGACAAGATGATCCGGGCGATTCTGATGTACCCTCAAGACTGAAAGCCATGGCCTTAGATGATATTAGAAGGTCAATCTTTCTTTTTATTATCGATATATCAACAATAAACTAAAACAAATCCTACAAATATGATAGGCAAAGGCTAATTTCCTCAATTAAAAAAGCTCATGTAAAGAATAAAAAACACAGACACAAAATACATCAGAATATGGATAAATAAGCAATTCAAAAAGATGTTTATTTAAGTCTTTATATCAAATCCAAGATACAAACCTATATGTACAAAGTATGATTAAAAACCATGGGGAGGGGTAGAAGACATACAAAAAAAAAAAAAAAAAGCCAAAATAATAGCCGTGTGGCTTCTGAGTGTTGAGAGTACAGTATAGTGTTTTTTTAAAATAATGATAATGTATTATCTTCATAATTTAAAAAATATATAAAGTACAGTAGCTTTATCACTACCACATATTACACACAAAGGTTAAAAACAAAATAGTAAAATCATTAGAAGGAAATAAAGGTATTTATCTATATGGCCTCTGGGTAAGAAAAGCTTTAAGACCAAAAAAAAGCAAAACCCCTAAGTAAAGTGATTAAAAAATTTGAAAAGGTCATAATTTTAAACTTCCATAAAATAAAAGGCAAAATAAAACGAGAAGCCCCAGAATGTGAAAAGATACTTACGAAACACATAGCAGACAATAGGCCACTGCCAGAATATAAAGAATTTCTACAGATCAATACCAACACACAATAACTAACGAGGAACTGATAAAGCCCATGATGCAGCAAGTCACAGGAGAGAAAATTTAAAAACACAAACATGGGAAAACTTACTCAAACCCACCAGGAATGAGGGAAGTGAAAATTGAAACGAGAAACCATTTGTTAATCTTTCAGATTAGCAAGAATTTAAAAGTCCATCAATTTCAAAGTGGTACATTCATGCTTTGCTGTTAGGGATATAAATTGGTATAGCTGCTTTTGAGAGCAATTGACAAAATCTGGAAAACCTGAGCCAACCTACCCAGCAATTCCACCACTAGCCATCAACCCTCAAGTACACATGCATATATGCACGGGAAAACTCACACTCTGTTGTTCTTTATACCAAAATATACATAAATATTTTGCTATTTTGTGATAGCAAAAATGTTGAAACAACCTAAATGTTCATCAGTGGGGAAACAGGTAAATGAGATGTGATACATTTATACAAAGATGTACCACACAGTAATAGTTAAGGGAAAAAAATTAGATCTATATGTAACAACATGGGTAGTTCTCAAAAAAGTATGTAAAAAAGCAAGTTACAAGAATGAAATGTACTTTATAGACCAATTTACATAAATTCTCCTTTGAAACAATATTTATTTTCTATATAGACATCTATCTATGTAAAAAACAATTTTCATAACCGGTAAGAATACTCAGCAAACTCTCAGTAGAGGTGAGGTTACTTCTGAGGAAGGAATGGGGAGCCAGCACTGGGGATGGTGGTCAAAAAGGACTGGTTTAATCCGGAACATTTTAACACATTCAAAAGGAGACTACACATTAATTACTGTCTTAAGCACTGTTCTAAAAGAACTTGGACACAGGTAAGCCAAAGTATTAGT
This sequence comes from Nomascus leucogenys, assembly GCF_006542625.1. Classification (NCBI taxonomy): domain Eukaryota; kingdom Metazoa; phylum Chordata; class Mammalia; order Primates; family Hylobatidae; genus Nomascus; species Nomascus leucogenys. The sequence continues at coordinate 48,115,257 of NC_044384.1, read as the reverse complement.
TTTTAAAACTGGGTGGGAACAATATGGGTATTTGTCATTTTCCCCCTTTGTATTTTTCTTCAGCTTTTCAATCATCCCCCTTCAAAAAGCGCTTTGCCAAAAAATAAATAAATAAATAAAAGTTCAAATAACACGCTGCATAATATAAACATTTGCACCCAGGTGCACATGACCTGCTCCTGCTGCACTCAAATCATGTGGTTTTTATGACTGTATTGTAACACAAGTAAACAGTTAAGTCAAAATTAGATGACGACTTACGCATATAAGGCAGCTTTTCTGGACAGGGGAGGTATGGTGAGTATGTGAAGTTTTCCGGGAGATACGTTGTTGTTTGAACAAGATAATCACTTGAATTATTGCCTTCGGGATAATCTTGGAAAGAGAGAAAAGAGTTACAAAAAAAAAAAAAGGCCTTTTGCTTTGTCCCTGGAATGAAATACATCACTATCACTGTGAGAAAACTACAATATACAATCTACAGAAGTACTTAAAATCAATTATCTTTAAAGAACTAGAGAATAGCAAACTGCTGCGGGGAACAGACCTCTCAGCATGATTTCCCAAGAGACATCTAGAGAGCAGCACACCCTTATCCTTGCACACAGACATAGCAGTCCCATTTGCAACCATGTGAGAACACCTGCTCCCATCCCTCCCCTGGCTGAGCCCGATCTAAAGGGAGTGTGAAAGTATACCAGGGAATCCTCTCCACTATGGCACAGCCACGGGTGTTCCAAACCACCGCGTGCTGCTACTAGCATCCACAGAGCAGAGGGGTGGGAGTAATGTTTTCTTACCACCTCACACTGTAGAAACCGAGATTTACCCACTCAACTTACTTTTTGTAATACAGCTCATTCTAAACCTTTAGGTTAGTCATTCCCAGCCTGTGGGCTACAGCCCCAGGGGAGCCCTGGAGCTATTATTACATTAGGTCCATTATCTTTAGAGTCAGCAAGTTAAACTGCATACAGGGCACCAAAGTCAAATGCTTGAGTTCAAATCCTTGTTCCAACACACTGTAGCTGTGTGATACAGGGCAGGACACGATGTAGTTTGCCATCTATGCCTATCTCATACTGTCATTTTTAAACTTCAATAAGACAAAATGTGTAAGGTGCTGAAAACAATCCCTGGCCCATAGAAACAGTTAATAACTGTAGCTATGAGTGATTAGAGATGAGCACCTGACCCATGAGACAGTCACAGGCTCAGGATTTCTGAATGTAGAACCAGAGAGATCACATTTCAGTCCCTTTCTGGAGCAAAGTTCTGAGACGCAAATCTAGAAACCATGACACGCAGGTTTCCTGCTATGTAGGGAAGCTGGCCTAAGAGAATGACATCAACATGCAGTGAGTGAAATGAGAGATGGAAACAGCTCATTAAACTACCGTCTGTCTCCTGGATCACAAACGATGTACCATAGAAAGTGAAACTCGAGCAGACACTTTAGGAAAATGTGAAGATATTCTTTGAATCTTGAGTAATCTGCTCCAATGACAGACAATGTAGAAGCTAAACCCTCTGACCATAGGGAAATGACAGAATTGTGCAAATTAGATAGGAAGTACGTGAGAGGAGCCAAAGAAAACTAAGCACCTCCCTTGCATACCTTTACCTAACATCAATATTCAGTCATTGTCACAATGGAGTTGGTGGGGATGCTGCATGGGAATCAGGACAGTACTTCAGGGCAGAGACTCACACCACCTGCAAGGCTGCTGAATGAAAAATGCCCTGCCACGGCTGCTAAGCAGAGGGTGTTGGGATGGGCAAAGGTTCCAGGTTGGGTACCAAGGAGGAAACAGAAGCCACAAGAGAAGGTCCAATTCCAAAGAAGTGCTTGGAAAAACACAAGTTACAAACACCCCAGTTACAAATTTCACAGGGTGTCAGTAAGGTGTTAAGGTAAATGCATTCCCAGAAAACCCCAATCTATGTTGGGGAGAGATCAATGATGGTACGACTGCTAAGGCCTATCCTACCAGGAAGTGGGAAAGCCCCAGTGAGACAATCCTCCCCTCTCTCTCTCCCTGGGGGAGTGCTAGAAAGCATCTGACAAGGAAAATCTTCCAAATAACAAGGGGAGAAGAAATTCAGTGAACATTAATTGTTTTGTATGCCCAGTGACACCCCAAGACCACAGACACTATACTGGTAGCCCATGCTCAATGCATTCCCCATGTGTCTGAAAGATTTAAAGATACCAAGCAAAAGCAAGTGTAAGGAAGTCCAATAAAGTTCTGATTCTTTTCCTTTTTTTTTTTTTTTTTTGAGACAGGATCTTGCTGTGTCACATAGTCTGGAGTGCAGTGGCATAATAGCTCACTGCAGCATTGACTTCCTGGGCTCAAGTAATCCTCCTAGCTCAGCCTCCCAACTATTAACAGCTGGAACTACAATCACGCACCACCACACCCAGCTAATTTTGTATTTTTTGTAGAGACAGGGTCTTGCCATGTTGCCCAGGCTGGTCTCCAACTCCTCAGCTCAAGCAATCCTCCCACCTCAACCTCCCAAAGTGTTGGAATTACAGGTTTGAGCCACCATGCCTGGCCTGATTCTTAAGATGCTTTAAATATATATATCTACATACATACCAAAATCCTTGTTTTTTTGTTCTGTTTTGTTTTTAAAGGGCTTCTCTTTCTATGGGGACTCCTACCTTGCTAGTGGTAGCAGCAAGTGCAATAAGCATGAATTGGGTTTCTGTCACTCCCATCAAAACTGCTTAAGATTACTATTGTTATGAGTTTTGTGACAGTGTCTAGTCAAGTTCATTGATTTATACCTTAGAGTTACTTATTTATCTTCAATATTCCTGGAAAGGAAGATAAGCCATTCTTATTTGAGGGAGACAGTAAGAAAAAAAAAAAAGAATTCTTAAAAATAAGTTTGCCAAAATTTAAAAAATCAAATCAAAGCATTGTAGTAAAGTCAGAGCAATCTCCCAGAAAGATAGAAAGGAAAGAAAAAGAATTTAAAAACAAGAGAGAAATAATACATAATAGGAGTTCCAAAAAGAAAGGAAAATAACAGGAAGACAAATTATCAAAGAAATAATATAAAAATAGTTTGGAGAATTGAAGGGTAAGATATTCCACATTGATAGGACTGCTCCCAGCAAGAGAAGAAAAACAAAGCTCCAAGATGCTCTTTGTAAAATTTAAAAATACCAAAAGATCCCAAAAGCCTCCAGAAAGAAAAAACTGGTCCATGAACAGTAACTGCAATCAGGATGGTCAACAGACTTCTCAAAAGCTGCACTGGAAGAGAGAAGACAATGGCATGGGAATTTTGGAAACCCCCCCTTAGCGTGGTCAACTCATGTGCCTAAGGGAAAATCAGTGATAGATTAAGAAGGCTCTGCAAATTGGGGGGAAAAAAGAGTTAACAAGTAACATCAACAAAAATAAACAGATCTACAAAACAAACATAATTACAACTAGACTCAGGAAAACAAACCATTATCTACATTCTCTTAACAACATCAACAATATCGATTTGAATTTAAATTGTGACATATTGGGGATAAGGATAGGTAAAATTGGGGTGAGACTATAATACTAAATGTCTTTCTTCCATAACAGGAGTAGTTTAAATTGATAAATCAAGAGACAGCAGGATAGAAACATAAACATAAATACAGAATAAATTGTTAGTTCTCTGAGGATTGGGACTCAGGGAGGAGTGAGCTAGGAGACTGTTGTTATTACATTATACCCTTCTCTACTTTTAAAATATAAAAAGTTCTACTTAAAATAAAAATGCAAGAATACGAATAAATGAGCAGTTAAAACAATAAACATTGAATGGCAAGTTCTTCACTAATTAGCTAGTGTGTGCTCTCGCTCTCTCTCACATACACACACACACACACAGAGAGAGTTCATATTATAGCTTTTGTTGCACATACCACCAGAAAAAAGATGGGCTAGCTATATAGAGATGATAATTTTTCTGAATCTCGTCAATTTTTATTAAGGACATACTATACACTACACATTCACAGGAATGAGACAATAAATAAGGTTGTCCTTGGATGTACAACTATGATATAACAATATTTTAAAATACAAAAAAAAAAAAGTAAGTTTGTTCCTGGGGGTCATCTGCCTTGAGATGTTGCAAGGCTCATTTTCTTATAATCCTGAGGCAGAAAAATATCTACATTTTCATTCAATCCTTTTGTTAATGTCATGCATTAACTTTAAATAAGAGTATTTCCTTACTCTGCATAATTTATTAATTTTATCATTAATGCTTGGGCTCCTTCTCTTAGCCACATGCTATGATTCTCTAAACCCACATCCAACTCACAGAAGTGCTTGGCTCTCTAGACATTTCTGCAAAACAAACTGTTAACTCCTTCTGCGGAGTCAGATGGCAACAGGAGGGCCAGAGAGAACTGTTCTACTTTTTATTTTAGTGCTAGAATGACTGAATCACAAAAGTAAACATTCCATCACTTTTATCAGTTTTTAAAGAACCACATTTAAGTGACTTCAAGTTAAGCAATATCATTCTATTCACTTCATTGAATACAAAGTTTTAGAGCTAAACGTGCTATTCTTGGCCACCTCGTAAGGAGCTCAACTCACTGCCAGACTTAGAGAAACACCTCCACACTCCTTCAGTACTCTGTCCAGTGGTATTTGTGTCTTCCCAATGTATTATGTGTATATAGTCTATCCACCACCCCCGCCATTATTCTGAATATCTCTTTTAACTGAAATCAAATTATCTTTGATTTCTAGTACCTAATAAAAGTATCTACAACATAGTAGGAACATACTATAAACAAACACCTCATAAATGATAATACAGCCAATAATGATTTAAGCTTTTGGAGATTTTACTGTAATAAACCCACAAAATTGGCTGGGCGTAGTGGCTCACGCCTGTAATCCAAGCACTTTGGGAGGCCAAAAGGGTGGATCACAAGGTCAGGAGATCAAGACCATCCCGGCTAACACGGTGAAACCCCATCTCTACTAAAAATACAAAAAATTAGCCAGGCACGGTGGCGGGCGCCTGTAGTCCCAGCTACTTGGGAGGCGGAGGCAGGAGAATGGTCTGAACCCAGGAGGCGGAGCTTGCAGTGAGCCGAGATCATGCCACTGCACTCCAGCCTGGGCGACAGAGCGAGACTCTGTCTCAAAAAAAAAAAAAAAAAAGCAACAACAAAAAAACCCACAAAATCATTATTCCTACAAAAGTTGTTAGGTGAGCAATGTCCATCATGTATAACCACTGCTTTCAAAGTCAGGAAGCATTTTAAAAGGTTATGCACGACAGATGCATTTGGGATCCACCACAACTGCTATAAAAGGTAGACATTATTTCATCTAATGAATGGATAAAAATAAAATGAGCTCTGGGCCCCCTGCTTTCTTCCTCCCTTCCGGAAACACAACCAAAGAAAAGGGAAACAAAGAATGAAAACTGCCAGATGGATCCCCTACTAATTCTCACTGGACCTTATCACTTAAAGGAAAAGGAGAACAGGACCAAAGAACACCTTTTAATGGCTTTATTTTCCTGCGAAACGGCAGCTTAAAACAGGTGTTAGAAACCGATGAGAGTCCTAGTCTGTTTCCCACTAACTTGTCTTGTCAGTCTGGCAGTGTCTGGGGGCCTCAATTCATGTATCCATCAAATAAGGAGGCATGCTAGGTTATTTCCAACAAACCTATCCACTCTAACATTGCATGGCCCTTATCTGCTTCAGTAATTAGATGAATTCACTGAATACATCTTGTTTTCATAATTTGACTGGCTCTGTGGGCTACATGGCACCATCTGATTATAAGAGTATATAATTTCTTTACAAAAATAGTATACATCTATTTATATTTGATGCCACAGAAAGTCAGGTACAGGATTAAAAACCCCTTTTGGAAATCAAATGTGCTTATAACTATCACAAGCTATTTAGCATTTAGTGTTAAATTGTAAATGAGCCACTGCATATTAATCAATTCTCCTCTAGAGCTCAGTTAGCTTTTTGTACACCTTATAGGCCATTATCTTCTTTTTCGGATTTTATATCTATAGAAGTCTATATAGAAATAACCAATTGCATTATAAATAACTATTTATGTTTCCATCTCTCCCAGAGGCCTAGAGATCCTCATATTAAAGGAGACTGTTTTTCTTAATATTGTGTCTCCAATATCTGGTTAAATATACTAACTATAATAATTATTCATCAATGTTAGCTAAATGAACATGGCGGAGCCTCATTGCTGACTCAAACTCCATTTTTCCCTTTCCCCGTAGGTAACAGAATGCCAGTGTCACTAGAGTTCCAGCAGACTCTGGTCAAAGACTATATTTCCCAGTGTTATTGCATGTGGCCATGCAATTAAGTTCTAGCCAATTAAATGTATGAAGAAATACTATGTGGGACCCCTGGGAAGGCTCCAGAAAAGGGGTACCTTATTTGTTCTTCTTTGTTCTCCCTTTCCTCCTTCCTACTGACCCAAGTTCAAACACCAAGATGGCACCCAAGCAGCCATCTTAGACTATGAGTTAACCATGGAGCTACATGACAGATGGCAGAAAATGAAAAGTGTGATAACTTACTTTAAGGAGCCTCCACAACAGCCACAGATATTCAACTTGCACAGTTCTTTCACATGAGAACAGAAAGTCTCATGTGTTTAAACCACCACAGACAGGTCTCTGTTACATCCAAACCTAATCCCTAATGTATACAATGACTGTTTCCTGAGAACAGTTTTACCATCAGTAAAGGAACCCTATGAAAAGTTTTCAAAGGTTCATAAAAGTAAGCAAACTCTAATCAAAGTATGCATTGGTTCTTTGGTCTTTATTGAAACTATGACTTGTTGAGAGAAGGAAAGGATTTTCCTTTTTTTTCTTTGTTTTTAGTTGCAGGGTACTACGGGGAAAGATTGTCTTGCCCATGTAATCATTCCTCCTAATCAAGCTCAACATCCACACATATACCTTATTCATACCCCAGGGAAAACAACCTGATATGCACAAATTTTTAGCACTCACACAAATACACCAACTTAAAGATGTCTATTTCCTTTCAGTTGAACAAACTTTCAGTGAACATTTTTACAATCAACTTATTCAACCAGCACAAATCCTACAGAAGCTTTTAAAATGTTTAAACTTCTAAAATTGACCTAATATTCAGAAGACTCATTCATGCTAAGAAACAGTTAATGAGACTTTTAGTGTAGAATTAAAACGTCAACTATGTTGAGACAGTCCTTCTAAAAAATTCCTTCAAGGTTAAAAAATTAAAATAAAACAAGAGTGTTTTGATTTGTGGCATCATAAACATATTAGGCAAATGACTAGAATGGATTTTATAGAAGCATATGTGATATTAAATTGAGATCAATATGTCACAGTCTTGAATTTTTAGAAGGGTCTAAAACTATCACCCACCTTGACATATATTTAAGAAAGAACATCTATAGCTGAAAGACAGACTTTCTCTTAGTAGAATGTGTAGGTTTACAGTGACACAAGGAAGAACTACTAACACAAATTAAATCTTTATTTTTAACTGTTCAAAATGAGACCATAAAGGGTACAACAACCGACAACCCCACTGAATCCTTTAAAGTAACACCTAATAATACCTTGGCAGACACTGTGGCAACCCTGCCATAAAAGAGCATTAACATTCTTCCACAACAGTGAAATCTATTTACATCAATTCTACCATCATTAAATTATTGGTTCAGCCTATTAGATTTTAACCTCCTGGGATTCTAATGGAGCTTCTACTTCCAGATAACATTTTAAAAAGACAAGAGTAGGCCGGGTGCAGTGGCTCATGCCTGTAATCCCAGCACTCTGGGAGGCTGAAGCAGGCGTATCACGAGGTCAGGAGATTGAGACCATCTTGGCTAACATGGTGAAACCCCGTCTCTACCAAAAATAAAAAAAAATTAGCCAGGCGTGGTGGTGGGCACCTGTAATCCCAGCTACTTGGGAGGCTGAGGCATGAGAATGGCGTGAACCTGGGAGGTGGAGCTTGCAGTGAGCCAAGATCACACCACTGCACTCCAGCCTGGGCAACAGAGTGAGACCGTCTCAAAAAAATAAATAAATAAAATAAAAAGACAGGAGTAGCTACCAATTTCCAATTTTATAAAATTTCTTCTTTAGCTCCTTAAAAAGGCCATAACACTATTAACAATCTTCTATAATTAAAAACAACTATTTCCTAGACCTAGTTGGAAGAACAACTTAGGAACTAGAATGAACATAAAGAGAGATGGTAGTATGGCTTACTAAGATGAATAAATTATTCTCTGGTTAATTTCTCTTAAATACAATATATGAATTGAAAAAGTAGAAGCTGCTGGCCGGGTGCGATGGCTCACGCCTGTAATCCCAGCACTTTGGGAGGCCGAGACAGGCGGATCACGAGGTCAGGAGATCGATACCATCCTGGCTAACACAGTGAAACCCCGTCTCTACTAAAAATACAAAAAAATTAGCCAGGCGTGGTGGCGGGCACCTGTAGTCCCAGCTACTCAGGAGGCTGAGGCAGGAGAATGGCGTGAACCCGGGAGGTGGAGCTTGCAGTGAGCCGAGATCGCGCCACTGAACTCCAGCCTGGGAGCCACTGAACCTCAGCCTGGGAGACAGAGCGAGACTTCGACTCAAAAAAAAAAGAAAAAGTAGAAGCTGCTTTCTATATTTTGTTTGCAAGAATTAACTTAAGTGTCTGTACAAAACCTCATCACTTTTGTGACCACACGTTCATACATCCTAAAATAGGTAACAGTCTTGATTTGCACAGTAAAATAATCTACCAAGACGCTTAGGGGAAGATACCTTCATCTTTAACAGGAAGTTACCTGAAGGCAAAACAGACTGTAAAAGATTTGGTTTACTGCTTTGTAACTACAAGGGGTTAAGCAGGAAGTAGTCTTACCTGTACCGTTGAGCGTACTGTTTTTATTTGTGTACAGCCTGATCATATGACCTATTGTTTTCACATTTTCTCTCAACATTATACCTCGAGCTTGTACCATAAAGAGATATGTGTTGGCTATAAAAGAAAAATAGAGAAAGAATGTCATAACTCAGTAAGCTTTTTATTTAATAAAATAATATTCAGAATTGGTGAAGTGCCCAATAAACATAAACTGACTCAATCAGCACGTCCAAACGGAAAATAGAAATATAAAATATTGCCTAGTAATAAAAACTGACAAACACAAACTGATTTTTTAAGAATAAAAACAAAAAAAAGTTGAAATATCCACCTATCAAATAGAATGAAACTAACTGAACAAACTATTATAATGAACCCCCACATCTGTGATTTTCTACTATAAAATATACTTAGAAATTTCAAAAAGGCATTTTATTACAGATAACTCAATCCTACAGTCATAAAATTCAGTTTCTCTAATTATATATTAATTTCCTCCTGCCAAAAACTTCACAAAAGCTAGGATTCCTTATAAATCCCATAATATCTAGTAGGAATAAAGATCTTGCAATGGTCCTGAAAATTCTTCATGTGTTTGCAGGGACAGGTGATCTAGGATCAGTATCTCTTTGGGTCATTTCTAAGAGTTAATTAAACTTTTACACTCCCTTTCAATCACAAATCTTTCTACCAGGATGCAAACAAAATCAAAATCAATGTGTATTTTTAAAGCAGGTCAATTTAATTATTCACAATAAGTGCTTCAAAAATAGGCTCCAAATTTCTTCTGCTGGGAGAAACTGGTAAATTGACAAAGGTTTATCGCAAAAATCCCTAACTTTTGAGATGTCCAGACCCCCCAGGGGCACAGAACTAAGTCAGAAACTCCTTTCCTGGTCCCAATTCTGTTAGTGCTGTGCATAACTTTGTACAGCTCCTTGGATCTCAGTTTCCTCGTTTTTACAAGGCAGGTGTGCAAGTAGTGCATTCTTCTTTAAAGTCTCTAAACACAAAGCTAGAAAATCATAAACTCCATTCAGATGAGAGGCAGAGGCTCACTATCATGGCAAAAACCAAGAAACTGCAAGCCTCAGTTAATGACTCAATTTTAAGATAAGCTGTCTCTGAATACAGTAATGACACTCTCCAAAGATGAATCCTGAATGAAAAAAATTAAGAATGCTGAGTAATTTTCTGAGTGCTGCTCTAGTTTCTCAAGATGGAATAGAGGGATGAGAGAAATTTAATGTTTACTACCTTCTTTCCCACTTTCTATGTAAATATGAACTTGCTCAAAGTACATATGAACAGAGCATAAATTAAACTACTAGAAAAGCAGAGTAAAATAAAATTTTTCTTTCACCTCCAGAAAAAAGAGACAAACAGAAATCCAGGTTTCACATAAGCTTTACAGATACCGTTTTTAAAAGCATGTCTACAGGCTTTCTAGAAAGTAGTCCTATAATTAGATTTAACTTGTCTACACCTGAATTTACTATACTAGTTTACAAATATGACACGTTTTGACTACATTTTTGTACTTAAGTGGACTTCAAAAGAATGAAGACTCACACTTGTAATTTCTGGGAGGCCGAGGCGGTCGGATCACGGGGTCAACAGATCGAGACCATTCTGGCCAACAAGGTGAAACCCCGTCTCTACTAAAAATACAAAAAAATCTGCTGGACGTGGTGGCGCGAGCCTGTAACCCCAGCTACTCAGGAGGCTGAGGCAGGAGAATGGCTTGAACCCTGGAGACAGAAGTTGCAGTGAGCAGAGACTGTGCCACTGCACTCCAGCCTGGGCGACGGAGCAAGACTCCATCTCAAAAAAAAAAAAGAATGAAGAACACAGTCATAAAAAAGAACAAAATCATGTGCTTTGCAGCAACATGGATGCAGCTGCAGGCCATTATCCTAGTGAATTAACACAGGCACAGAAAACCAAATACCGCATGTTCTCACTTGTAAGTGGGAGCTAGACACTGGGTACTCATGAACATAAAGATGGCCAACAACAGAAACTGGGGACTACTACAAGAGGGAGGGACAAAGCGGGGCAGAAGTTTAAAACTACCTATTGGGTACCATGCTTACTACCTAGGTGGCAGGATCAATCATACTCCAAACCTCTGCATCATGCAATATACCCATGTAACAAAGCTGCAAACGTATGCCCTGAATCTAAAAGTTGAAATTATTTAAAATAAATAGACCATATGGGGGAAAAACTTATTCATACAATTTAAATATATATTCATAAGTAAGGTTTGTGGGGTTTTTGCCATCTATGTTTTTGTTCTTAATGTTAGTTTCATAAAGTAGACTGTAACACATTGCTGTCATTTTCTGACCTCTGAAAAAACTGATATAGTGTGGCAGATATTAAGCCCTTAAAAGTTTGGATTGACTTCTCATAAAAAGTCATCTAAAAGTTGTAATCTGGCTGGGCGTGGTGGCTCATGCCTGTAATCCCAGCATTTTGGAAGGCCAATACAGGCGATCTCCTGAGGTCAGGAGTTTGAGACCAGCCTGGACAACATGGTGAAATGCCATCTCTACTAAAAAATACAAAAAAAAAAAAAAAAAAAAAAAAAACTAGCCAGGTGTGGTGGCCCATGCCCGTAACCCCAGCTACTCAAGAGGCTGAGGCAGGAGAATCACTTGAACCAAGGAGGCGGAGGTTACAGTGAGCCGAGCCAGGACTGCGCCACTGCACTCTAGCCTGGGTGACAGAGCGAGACCCTGTGTCAAAAAAAAAAAAGTTGTAATCAGAAACCTTTTCCAATTCCTCTCTGTCCATGTATTCAATTTGTTGATTTGGTGAATGCCTGCCCTCTGCCAGAAATTGTATTAGGGGTATTTCAGTTTTCATTTATTCTTGATTCAATTTGGAGTATTTTGTCCCAGAGATCCAAAGTTTCATTGAGATATTCAAATTAGGTAAAGCGGTGCATAACTTACATAATTTTTGAATCTCCTCTAACTTTTGATTTTTAATTGTGTTTTCTCCCCTTTTCTATTAAAATTTGAAAATAAACATGTCATCCTTCTGCAGGGGCCATGTTAATCTCTGTATTGTTCCCATTTTTGTATATTTGCTAACAGAGCAAGCACTCCCTTTTATTTTTATAAGACTTGTCTTATTTGTGTATTCCATTGCTTATACTTAATCTGTCTTGAATATCTCAATTCTTTTTCCTCTATTTTTAAATGTATTAGTTCCTGATCTTATCCTTGTATAGACTTTCTAATTTCTTAATCCATATTAATTTTTTAATAATGAAAGTATCTACAGCAACAAATTCATCTTTGATAACTACAAAAAAAATGGAAGAAAAGAGACAAAGAGAAAAAAGAAAACTAAAAGAACAGCCAACCAAAAATGCAGGAAAATGTTCAATACAAGACAAGCTAACATTAACAACTCTGCCTAAATGAAGACCCAAAGTTCAACTGAAATGATGTGGGCGGGGCAGCATCACATAGATTACTAATGACACCTGGTTTGCAGCACCTTGGATTATTTAATCCTAAAGTTACATATGAAATGTGTTGTCAGTGATATAAACATCTTATATTTGTGCTACACCAAACTATGAAAAGAAAACCTGCTGCAAACTACTAGAACTCAGCCTAAGGCAAAAAACTTACACTTCCAGGACTGACCCTGGCCTAAGAAATGAGATGCTAAGTAGGAGCATTATATGCATTATTATGTTTCCTGGAAACAACTTTTTAATTTATACAACTTGCAGGTAACAAAACTGTTAAAAAAAAAAAAAAAAAAAAAAAGGATGATCTTTTTTTTTTTTTTTTTGAGACAGGGTCCCACTCTGTCATCCAGGTTGGAGTGCGGTAGCTCCACCTTGGCTCTCCGTAACCTCCACCTCCCAGGCTCAAGCGATCCTCCCACCTCAGTCTTGCAAGTAGCTGGAACTACAGGCACCTGCCACTATGCCCACCTAATTTTTTGTATTTTTTGTAGAGACAGGGTTTCTCCATGTTGCCCAGGCTGGTCTTGAACTTCTGAGCTTAGGCAATCCACCCGCCTCAGCCTCTCAAAGTGGTGGGAGTACAGGCGTGAGCCACCGCACCTGGCCTTTAAAATGATTTTTTATGATACCTCTAACAAAGGTGAATTATTTACCAAAAGAGTGCTTTTACTATTCACTAGATGAATGAAGACCAAAATTAAGAAAAGCTAGACACCAATTTCTCCAAATGGAAAATCTATTCTTTTATTCCAAATTGTTTACAGCTAATTGAGTTACATTCCTCAGGTTAATGGTCCTCATGGGTTTAATCCCTCAAGATCAAAACCCATTAGGGAATGAAGCTGTGTTTAAATAGAGTGGCTGTTAACAGGAAGAAAGTGCTATGTCAAACGGTTGCAAGACACACTAAACCAGCATGAGAATGGTTCCAATTGTCTGCTTTCCAAACATAAAACTATGTTAACCCAAACCCAAAACTTGCTTATTAGTAGTAGTATAAAATGTAATGTCTTTTTTTTTATTATATTTAAGTTCCAGGGTACATGTGCAGAACGTGTAGGTTTGTTACATAGGTTTACACATGCCATGGTGGTTTGCTGCACCCATCAACCCGTCACCTACATTAGGTATTTCTCCTAATGTTATCCCTCCCTTAGTCCCCCAACCCCCGAGAGGCCCCAGTGTGTGATGTTCCCCTCCCTGTGTCCATGTGTTCTCATTGTTCAACTCCCACTTATGAGAACATGCAGTGTTTGGTTTTCTGATCTTGTGATAGTTTGCTGAGAATGATGGCTTCCAGCTTCATCCATGTCCCTACAAAGGACATGAACTCATCCTTTTTTATGGCTGCACAGTTCCATGGTGTATATGTGCCACGTTTTCTTAATCCAGTCTACCACTGATAGACATTTGGGCTGGTTCCAAGTCTTTTCTATTGTGAACAGTGTCACAATAAACATATGTGTGCATGTGTCTTTATCGTAGAATGATTTCTAATCCTTTGGGTATATGCCCAGTAATGGGATTGCTGGGTCACATGGTATTTCCAGTTCTAGATCCTTGAGGAGTTGCCACACTGTCTTCCACAATGGTTAAACTAATTTACCCTCCCACCAACAGCGTTAAGAGTGTTCCTATTTTTCCACGACCGCTCCAGCATCTGTTGTTTCCTGACTTTTTAATGATCACCGTTGTAAATGACGTGAGATGGTATCTCATTGTGGTTTTGATTTGCATTTCTCTAATGACCAGTGATGATGAACATTTTTTCATATGTCTGTTGGCTGCATAAATAATCTTCTTTTGAGAAGTGTCTGTTCATATCCTTTGCCTATTTTTTGATGGGGTTGTTTTTTTCTTGTAAATTCAAGTTCTTTGTACATTCTGGATATTAGCCCTTTGTCCAATGGATAGATTGCAAAAAATAAAATGTAATGTCTTATTGGCAAGTCTTTAGGTGAGAAAATCCTTGTCTACAATTTCTATTCCAATTCTCATTTCATAAAACTAATAGGGAAACCTACCACTGCTTAATTAAAACCATTTGTGTGTTCTCTAATTTCATTCATTTTGTATTTGACTCTGCGTTGTGAGACATAAATCTAACTTCTTTACCAGTTCTGCTTCCCAGGGGATAACACCATCAGAAAAAAATTTAAAAAATAAAAAGAATAAAATCTATCTTCAACAGTTTATGAAAGCTTTTAGGCCAGGCATTCTATCCTGAGTTTGTGAGGCAAACTTGTCTAATTCTTAAGAAAATTAAGGGACACATCTGCTATAAAACTGTGCCTGCCAGCCCCTTTCCACATCCAGCTTTGCTCACTAACAGTGCTGTAAGGATTCAAGATAAGAAGAACGTGCCTGCCTGCAGGGATCTAGAACTGTTTCCTGGGCTTTGTAGGACACCAACACAGCTTCCCTGTGATCCTGATAGCTCTGTTCCTAGCTGCTATGACATGCTGCCACAGTTCCCAGGTCTCTTCACAAAAGTCTAGTGAATAAATGATTTTGAGAGGGAGATGATGATGTTGGTCAGACAATCTGGGATGCAGTTATAAATGTAGGACTGAAGCTAAAAGAGGGCTAGAAATACCATTTGGGGAGACATTCAATAAATGTAAAACCTGGAACTATCGTGATAAATTCCCAGAGGAAAAATTATCCAAAAAGGAGATAAGAAGGTGAAGATCTGATGTATGAAGACAGACCACAAACAGGCAGCACAAAGATAAAAGATCCCAAAGTGAATCAATCTCAGCTTGAACATAGTGAAAAAGCTAATGGACTAAAGACGAGGGAGAGGTCAAGCATGTCAAATGCTGCAGATACTAAGGAGAAGGACTTAAAAACAACAGCTTAAAAAAATTCAGCATACTCTCTTTGTCAAGCATACTTTACATATACTAACCTACTTAATCCTCACAAGCAATTCTATAAGGCAAGTACTATGATTATTCCCGTTTTTCAGATAAAGAAATTGAAGCATGGAGTTGAATAACTTGCCACAGGTCACACAGTTGTGAGTTAAGTGGTGGAGCCAGAATTCAAATCCCAGCAGTCTGGCTCCAGCAAGCTAGCCCTTGACCATTATACCGTTTAGCCTCTTTAAAAAGCCTACAGGAGATCACTGTAAGCCTTCAAGACAGCAGCTTCAGGAAGCAGTGGAAACCAAAGGAAAATAGTAAAGATTTCAGTGGATACTGACAAAGTGAAAGCAGCAAGTTTCAGAAAAGGAAAATAAGTAATTAGCAAGGTCAAGGGAAGGTTTTCTGGAAGAGCAGGGCCCTGAGCATGTCTGCAGCCTGAGTGGAAAAAACTAGAAGGGTGAATAATTTCAGGCACTAAAAGCAGCAAGAGGAAGGAGAGAAAACCACTCTGTTGGTGGGAAAGTTTAAGCAGAGGCTCTGAGGTGCACAGGGGCAGCACACACCCAGGGAATGACAATCTGCCCTGAATGGAGATGGGTAGTAACGGAAGTTAGGAAGGGTCAAGCGGATGGAGAGTTTAAAAAAGAACAAAGGAGAGTGAGAGGACGAGAAGTCATTGTGAGGATGAGACATAACTGTTAACAGAGGTGAGAAAGTTTCAGAAGCAGAAGGTTAAGAAGGCTGTGGTCTGGAGAGGTGCAAGGGAGAGAGCAGGCCACAGCTATGCTGACACCCAGGGCATGGCCAGGCGGAGTGAGGGCAGAAGACAAGAGCTAGACATCCTGGTGGTCACCAACAAGGACGGAGGCGGGGGACAAAGTGGAAGGGAACATTCAGAATTGAGCATTGACTGCTGAAATCTTCCAGGGATATAGAATCTTGGCGGGCATAAGTTTCTGAAGAGCAGATGAACTAACATTTACTAAGTGCTGAGTTTGGTCAGGCACTGAGCTGAAGTCCACATATAAATATATGTAAGTAGACATACACAATTATATTTCCTTTAATTCTTATAACCACCTGGAGTTGGGCGACTGGAAATCCCCAAAAAGATATGCCCACACCTTAATTCCCAGAACCTGTGAATGTGACACGCGGAAAGGGTCTTTCCAGATGTAATTAAGCTAAGGATTCTGAGATGAGATCATCATCCTGGATTACCCAGGCGGACCCTAAATCTAATTGCAAGTACTCTTCTAAGAGAAAGGTAGACAGAGATTTCACACACTCTCACAGACACACACACGAAGGCAATGTGAAGACAGAGGCAGTGATGAGGCTACCAGGCACCTGAAGCTGGAAGTTGCAGGAGGATTTTCCCCAGAGCATTCAGAGGGACTGTCCTGCCAACACCTTAATTTCAGACTTCTGGCCTCCATAATTCTGAGAAAATAAACTTGATGTTTTAAGCCGACATGTGGTAATGTGTTATGGTGGCCTTAGGAAAATAGCACACCACCCCATGACAGGTACAACTTTCTCCATTAGAAGATGAGAAAACAAACTCAAAAGAAAGTTAACTTAAGTAGAATTAAAAACTCAGGATTCAAGCACAAGCCGAAGTGACTCTGAGGGGAAGGGATTTGGAAGAAACGTTGGTTCAAGGCCACAGAGGAGAGGGAGAGACAAGGAAAAAGAAATCTTCATTGTAAAAAGTTATGAGGGAAGTGAACATATGAGAGATAAACCAGATTTCCTTTAATACAAAGAGGAGGAGAAAGCCAGAAGAGATCCTTAAAAGTTACAGAAGAGAAAATGATTTCCCATATTATCTATGGAACACTGGAAATAATATGGACAAAAGTAAAAATCTTAATGCACCACTCAATAATAACTACAGATATGTGAATCAGGTATCTCTTTCTAAGAATTTCTAAGAATTTATGATAATCTTCTAAATATCTGTTTCTGATGCTGAAAATTTTTCTTCTTTCCACATCTAGCCTCTTGTTCAATAAATCCCCAAGAATTATTCATCCATGTGGGTAAAGGAAAATACGTTATCTTCAATAACAATGGCGTAAACCCCAAAGTTAGGCCAGACTATATATGAAATATTATTCACACTACACCTAGGACTAAGGAAGGTATTACTTGGATTAAAAACAAAAAATAGCAAACGTCAAGGATGTGCCAGGCTGTTTAAAAAAAAAAATTCTTTCATGTCAAAGTACTATTTGTCTGACCATGGTGATAATAATTCAAAACCAGGTATGCACTCAAGGAAATCTGCAGTGCAAATTATTACTAACATATAATATCCTTACCTCTACTTTTCAAGTTACGAGCTGACAGAGTCTGCAAGAATTCTGTGTTCAGAGCCCCACTTTATCAAACAACAAATACAATGATCACATACAGCAGATCTATTTCAGATCTTGGCTAACAACTCAAGCTTTGCAGATGCAAATACTAAAAACTGACAAGAAATCCTTTGTAACAGGTGTCTTTACAACTTCCACTCTGCAGTTTAACAATTTTAAGTTATTTCTGGAGAATCTTTGTTTTGAATACTGATCAAGGTTAAACATTTTTAAATAAAAATAACTTTTCCAATGATCTTACTAAAAATGTTCAGGGTGGAAACATGTTTATCCACATGTTTACTGAGTGCCTGCCATTTACCAAGCAATGCCAAAAGTTAAGGGGCCATTTGGCTTCCTCTGTAAAGAACCAAGATCCTGCAAAGGCACAAACTGTCTAAAACATCAGAAGGACTTTTGCAACAACCAGATCATTAGTTCAGCCTACTTTAACCCTAGTTGATAATTCAAAAAGTAGACTCTGATATGAAAACACTATCTAACAAAAGATAACTATCAGCCTTGTCATCTGCTAATGCACTGTGTAATTCACTTAAAATAATTATATACCTTTTTTAAAGCATGACAGGAACCCTAAGAGAGTTATGAACCACACTGGGGAAAGTGGAATCAGGAGGAAATGAGGAAATCAAGGAAGGAAGAATGCAGGAAATTAAACAGATCTTAAAAATCTAATCAGGAAACTCACTTAATGACATTACAGACTAAAAGACCAAGCCATAAATAAGCAGGCCCAGGAAACATTATGAAATTGTTGAAAATTAGTGATGTCAGAGTATATAAGTGTAGAGTATATAAGAAGTCTATCAAAATGAAGTAAAATGTGAACTATTTGAATATGTTTTATAATCACCTCCAATTTACTTGTGTTTTCACAATTAAATACCTTTCAGAATTCCAACTTAGTATTCATGAAAGGAAAATGAGCCTAAAACGAGAATCAGAGAAGGGAACTGGGTAGGAAATGAATTTCAAAGACTTCCAAAGCGTATTTCAAATCAGTAAACAAGGCACCTTTTAATTCTATACCTTTGGTCTCTTGATTCAAATGAAAATAATGTCCAATTTCTCTTCCTATGAGTCAAACTGAAAATTGCACTATAATTAGAAGTCGTAATTTCTGAGCAATTAACTTAATTATCAGGAAAGCAATATACGTAACAAGATTTCAGTAAAATCCTATTAACACTTGCCTCAAATATATAAAAACAGGCCATACTATTCAATCAAGATATCATGTTATAGTAACAAACTTCATATAGCTACTTAAATATACCACTGTAAAGATATTATAAAAATGACTTTTCTAGCCAAATGCTAGGAAATGTTTTGAAATTACTTCCACTGAGTAACCTATAATGCTATCCAGTTTAGTAAGTTTTATTGATCTTAAGTGAATTACGATGTCTCTAATAATTAAAAACACTAAATAACAAATGTAGGATGACCTAGGATCCAATCACCTAGTCACTGCAGACTCATAAAGGAACACATGATCCTGGCTGGTATGAATAATGTATCCGTCCATTTCTCTTCTGAAGGAAAAGATTCTTCACCATGATAGCCATCTCTATTGCCAGTAAAACATGATGTTATAAACAAGTTAATCAGGTTTTCAATAAGATTAGTTCTATGAAATATCAAATGATGTAAGATAATCAATTTAGAAAAGTATGTAGCACTATTTTTTCCCCACCATTTGGGGTATTTTTCAGAAACATCGTTCCCAGTGTGCAGAAACATCTGGGTATGTGTTAAAAATGAATCAGAATCAGAATCTCCCATAAGACCTGGGAAATAAGCTTATTAAAGCATATCACCTTAAATAAACCTTAAGCACATTCATATTTGAAAACTACTTCTTGTAGTAATTCTCCACACATAACATTTGTAACAAGTAAAACAGACGACCCTTCCTTCCAAATCAGTATAACTTATATCAAATATATCTTCTTTTACATAGTTTTTGAATATACTGCAATTCATTTGGACATAAGAGTAGCTGTGTTTCATCCTTAATGAACATATAACACAACAATGTGGTGAAGCCAAAGACTTTCACTAATTCAAGTAATTAAACATAAAAACAAAGATGCAAGCAAAAAGCCATACTACACTTCTGGAGGAAAAAAAATAAAAATTAAGATTTGAAATTACTAAGTATATTTTCCTAAACATTTTGCTGTGCTTCACAGCCAAAAATATAATTACTGACATAAACATCCTTTAAGCTAACTCTCCTATTTCAACTGAGAAGGGGGTATTGCTGTATCTTAAACCAAACTCAGCAAAATTCTGCTAAAACCAAAAACAATTATGTCCACAGGAAGTCTGACCAGGAAACATAGCAAATCAAACTGGCCTAAAACAGGATGTAAATGCTGAAGAAAAACAGAATTGAGTGCTACCTGAAAGTTTCCAGTGGGCCCAAGATATGAGGTAAAAATATCTCATTATAACTGGAGTAAATGCTTAATTTTCCAAAGGCATGTTAAAGGCATTATGGGTATCCTCAGAAAACCTACTCTCAATCTTCACTTGAATCGATCTTCAACTTGAATCACTGTATTACTTGTATATTATTCTCTTTGTTATTATCCTGACAAAAGGCAGAATTTGAATGAAAACGTCTTTTAAATATTAAATCACCGTGTCCTTCAGGAATTAAAAAGAAAACACAAAACAGATTCAGAGGGACAAGGGGGAAAGGAGAAAAGAGGAAGGGGAAGAGGTGGGGACAGCCGGCTTAGGCTGGCAAACCACAGGCTCAGGCAGTGGTGACAAAAGCCAGCTTGATCCAAGGCGGCCAAGAAAATGGACTAGAAAAAGAATGTTGCAAACATACAGGCCTGAGGAACTCCCAAGGGCGACCTAGGAAACCCGAGCTCTAGAAAAATCACTCCTCCCACACAGCTCACCTCAGCCTCCCCTCCCACCTCCACATTTCTACTTAAGACAAACATGAAAGGCAGGCTTGAAAGGGAAAAGGAGTCAGAAAAGATAGTGTGGGTGAGGGACAGGTGGAGGAGCAGGTCTGCCCTTTTGCAAGGTAAGCCAGGGTGCTGCAGAGTCTAAGCACATGGTATAAACACAGCACTGAGCAACAGTGTTTAAGGGAATCCAAGAGATGTGTCCAGTATCCCAAACAAAGCACCCTCTCCAGGGTAATCACAGCTTTAAGAGGCGGTCATCTACCCTCATCTGACAATGTATACGGAAAGGAGCACTTATAAGGCCACTTATTTCACTGATTGCAGGTCAGTTAGAAGATTGGTCTTTTTTCTCTCTCTCTCTTTTCAATAAGCCTCAATTCTGCCTCATTGTAATTATCCTCACTGCTAACTTAGGCTACCCAAAAAATGTCATCGCTCATCTATACAGTATTCCTTCAAACTGAAGAAGAGAGAGCTTGTATTTCCCCAAAACCTTCCATTTTCCAGGGCAAAAATGATTAGTTCCTTTCACTCGGGCACAGTAGAATGAGTCAGGAATCCTAAGGTGTACATTTCAGCTCGTCCAACAATGATGTGTGACACTTTAGGCAAGTGGCCATCTTCCAGAGCCTGTCCTTCCTTCTCTCATTTCACAAACAAGGCTAGCCCTACTGGCAAGGGGTCAGGGGTGTGGCAGGGAAGACATGGATCTCCAAATATGGACAAGGTGGTGGGCTGTCTTTGGGATTTTGCTCTTGGGGCTGCTCTGCCCATAGCTCTGGCTCCAGGAACCAATGCTTCTGTGCCCAAGTTTCCCCTGGCCTTGGGCCCTTGGACAGAGAGGCAAACGCAAGGGCTCTGAGGGTGAGAGGAAAAGCCACAGCTAGAACCATCAGAGATGAGGCTCAGAAGGACAAGTGCCCTGAGAAGCCCTGCAGGACAACCTGAGAGAAACAGGCTTTCCACAGGATGGGTTAGAAATTAACTACTGTGTACCACACTGCCTCAAAAGGAAAATGCATTCTATTCCCAACCAAATTACAAGTATGTTTGGAATACCTATTACATAGACACTACAAACCTAGGTTAGAAGTTTCTCTTCTAAAAGTAATCACAGACATGGCTATTTTTATCTTTAATAAACATTAAAGGCAGTAATGATAAGCACTGCTGCAGAAAAAACACATCACTGCCTCACTCTGCCACATTAACAGACTTCAAAGGTATTTGTAAAAGGAAGGCTAAGGAGGAAAATAGCAGTTAGCATTGCCAGATTTCAATGAATCAAGTTTCCCTTCAATATTGCCTAATTTCCCACAAGGCGATGGGATTTGGATTAGTTTACACTGAAGAGATATAGCTGAGTTACATATGCTACTTAGGAATGGCAATCTGACTGTGGAAACAATCTCTAAGAAGGTCAACTCATCTCTTGAGTGTGGAATGGACCTACTGACTCTTGTAACAAAGCTAGGGAGTGAGAAAGAGGGTAGCAAATCCCATCGGATACCTTCAAACTATACTTGGTCTTCCTCTGTATTCCAATTTAACCCCTGTGATTCCATGTTTCAGAGGAAGTAACACAGTGAGTCACTTCCAGTTGCAGAAGTGAGTTTTATTACTCAGGCGTGTTGCAGGATAAATAAATAACATTCACCTACATGATGCAGACAAATCTCTCCTGGGCTGCAAGCCCTTACTTTCATCTGCCTACCTACTAATTCTTCCTGGGTATCACACAGGGATCCCAACTCAATTTCTCTAAAGTCAAAATAGCCCCCCAAAGACGTGACTTTCTATACTCCCTATTAATAGCTACCTGAATGTCTAAGCTAGAATCCAAGCCTCATCTTAAAGCTGTTCCTGTTTCTTCAAACCCACTATTCCCATCCATTCAACTCTGCCCTGATGAACTACCAACCTTGAAAGTTCTAATCTTCTATTGTCCATTGCCCCCTATAACCCATCCTTCATGCTAGAAGGGTCACTCTAAAACAATGGACTGCATCGTTTTCAAAACTTCTGACATTTCCTGTTACTCACAGGACAAAAAAAGCATGGGACATGTGGCCAGTAAGGGAGGCCCAGAAAAAAGAGATGCCCAATACCATGGCCCGAATCCAAACTCCTGAAATGGATCCATGCAGATCAGAGCACTGGGTGAATAAAACTGAAAGGCCTTTGAAACAAAGCAGACTATAACAGCTCTGAAGAACACAGCCAGGCCCACTTGCCAGGGCCAGGAGACTAAAGGGCTATGATAAGAAAGCTGCAGGGTAACTAGCTACCTTCTGTGCTAGCCCAGGAAGAACCCCAGCCAAAATGCCAGAGGGACTCTGAGGAAAGGACCTAAGATACCTCTCCCACAACACACATGCCTGCATATAGACCCCACACTTTGACTACCCATCGCCATCACCTCCACCATTCCCAGCAGGGCGCACACCCCAGGGAGGCCCAAATAACAAAGCACTCGGCCAGATAATTCCTCCAAGAGCCCAGAGGAAGTCAGACCAAAGTTGCCCGACCAGATTTCACCTCTACCCAGAGAGCAAAACAGCCCGTCAGTGTGTCTAGGAAAGGTCAGGGCTTCTGGTGAGTCAAACGGACAGTGAAATCCCCACTCCCAGGGAAGTTACATAATCTCCTCCCATTATATAGCCCCACTGATTATAGGCACTATCAATTTATTCTGTAATCACAGACAGCTTTGATAAAGCTGTATGAACAAAGACCAGTCTCTCTCTGCCAGGAATTTTAGAGACCTCAACCATCTGAACACCACGGTTGGACATTGGAGCCCCAGAGACCTTTCATAACCTGGCCCATGTGCCACTCCAAGCCCTAAGCAGTAGCTGGATGGAGCTACTCCCATTTTCTAGAAGCTTTGCTCATGCTGTTCCCTGTGACTAGGATCCCTTTGCTCAGTCCAGATAAATCTTATCCATTACATTTCAACCACTTTCTCCTCTGGAAATCCTTAACCAGTCCTCACTCCCCACCACGTGCCTTCCAAGGATTTACTACAGCCGTTTTATGGGGCTCAGCCCACTCCTATTGTTGAATGAACTTATAAGTCAGCTCATCTTTGATATGACAGCAAGAAAATGACTATGTTATATTGGAAGTTATATTAATAAAGGTTTCCTATTAAATGCAATTCTATTCTCAAGCCAGCCAAGTCAAAACCTTGGAGAGAAACTGCACTCATCTTTGCAATCATGCACAAAGGTAGACACAGAATAAGAAATAATTTATGGCTCTGGCCTCTACGGGTGGGCTAGAGCAATTTGCCCATGGACTTCCTATGGTGTGGTGATGGGGCAGGTGTCTGCCATCCAGTTTCCCTGGGTACTAAGGTTTATAATGTAAAGACTATCCCTGTGTTTCCTGTATGCATTAGACACTTCAAGAAAAATGTTTCCTTGAAAATAATGAGCTTTGAGTTCTATGGAACTCACTGTAGTTGACCCAAATAGTCCAGAAATGCTGAGGAACATCTGAAAACACTGGAAACTAAACAGATTACGCTGCCTACAACTGTATGATGTATCTGCTCAGGATGGCAAAGAAGAGGAACTAAAATGATAGAAGATCTACCTGGGAAGAAGGCCCATGACATACACAGGGCTCAGGACAGAAAAGAAGCAGGGAAATAGAATTAAAGTCTACCAAACAGGTTGATATGGTAGGATTAACAGGAATTTCTTAACAGAGGAGATCTGAAACGCTTGTTTAGGGCACATAAAAAGTACTTACAACATATATTTTAGCCATAAACACATTTTGCCCCAAGATGTAATTCAGGCTAAAATATAAATTATTTTAAGTTATTATTTCAAGAAAAATCTACATACATCGAATAAAAACTAATTATAAGAACTTAATTACTTCTGGATATGTCTCATAAATAAGAAATCTGAAGCACTTGTGCAATTGATTGATTGCTGCAGTATGGACTCAACAAGCCACATTTTTCATGGAACATCATTTTTACTTGAAAGAACAACTGAAAAACTATGGTTAAACTTGTGTATCTGACCTATATTTTCTCGAAAATGAGCAAAGTGAGACTGACACTTCAAGAAAAACTGACAGTATTTGTTGCCAATGATAAAATTCAAACTTTCAAGCAAAAATTTGAATTTTGGAAAACTGCTTCCCAATACTTAAAGATACAAAATATTAAAAAGGAGGCTTTTTTTGGCTAAATGGTACAGGGTTTTGGAGACAGATTCAGCTTGACAAGTTCACAGCATTTTATAAGTTTTTGGTTTGCACTCTTCTAACTGGTTTTAATAACTTATTATCATTTATAAGACCTACAAAAACACAGTAGGTTAAGCCATGTCAATCTAATTGCCTACAAGACATTTGCCAACATTTTTACATTATATCAGTGACCGTTCTATGGCAAACATTAGGCATTCAAATAAGAAAAATGTATTAGTATTTCACACAAATTGAATTAAGAATCCACAAATAATATACTGATGCACTAACTTTAAAAAAAAAGGGATGACTAGAATTCTGATTTCCTTTGGTTAGCTTTTTGAGTAATATAACTTTAACATGTTACTCGTAATACCAAGAAAGTGGGAAAATTGTTATGTAAGTGTGAAAAACCTTTTCTCCAAAATCTTTCAGTTAAATCCCTAGTAAAAGAAACATACCCCAAAGATGTCCAAACTTTTAAAGAGTTACATGAGAAAGTAAAAATTGCTATAGAATGAAGAGTTAATTTATAAGACTCCAAAATGGCAAAAAATAAAGAAAGCCCTTGTTGAATATCTAGATAATATCAAATTCACTAAGCTACCACTGTCATTTGTACCGTAGGCTTCAAGGGGTAGGTTTTTGTGAGGTTTTTTGTTTTTTCTGGCCTAAAGGAAAACTGCAATAATGTTAAAATATTCTTCAAACTTTACCCTAAAACTTGTATTTTGGGATACATCAACGTTTCACAATGCATTTCTTCTCAAACATCATCATCTGAGTTTATACATCTCACTGAATCCAAAAATTAATTATTAAAGAAAACGTCTCATAGTAATTTTAAGAAATGAAGCAGTCTGGATGAGGTTTCCATCTTCCTTCCCTGCTGCAATTCACTGCAATAATCTACTACACTCAAGACAATGCCCTGATCATTCCATCTCAAAATTCTGCAGGTGTTTTCACTCTGTAAGAGGCATTACATTTTTAGCTAACTCGGAACAAACAGCACTGGCTCAAACGACCACAGTGTGTAAGGAGAAATGAGAGGAGATGCTCACTGTTACTAAGTAATTGAACATTAAATACATAATAGCCAGGAAAAACTCAGAACTAAGTTTTGGAAATATGACATTTTAATATGCATGTGAAGTTCATATTTTTCATTCACTAGAATTAACGCCGCATTAGCTCCTTTTCAACGAAAGGGGGACGAAGAATTCGGATATTTAATAAAGAATTCAAGTAGTTTTACAAAAGTGTATCTTGCACCAAAGGCCAAAAAATGATAAACAGGTTAACATTTTAAACTACAAGTTCCCTTAGATAATGGTTATTTTAATCACTGTTTTCTCAGAAGTCATCCTAACAGGTGGCAAAGGCAACGTACCCTTGAAAATCAGACCCAAGCAGACTAAAATAATGGAGCACTGTCTTTACAAGACAACTCATCGCCTTAAAATTCCCCAAGTATGGCACAAAAAGAAGGGGGTCCACTGATCCCATCCTAAAAAAGTGACCTAGGACCCTAGAATACACACATGTTGGACTCAATCACATACCCTGCTGTTGGCTCCTCTATATTTTTACAACCAGTTCTTATACCCGAGAGTGTTTGAATACAACTACGATTAAGCACTGAGTTTAGGCTTAAAGACTTAACATTAAAAGGATAAAGCTGTCAGAACACTCAAGAAAGCGACTAAGGCATCCCGGGCCATCACACTAATTTTGCTATGTCTATTTAATGCAATCTTTTGTTATTAACAAACTGCATGCATTAACAAAACTCACGTACCAAAGTCATGCCCTGAAGCAGTTTGTTTGACACGTCTGAAAAAACATTTAAAACGAAACGCTTTTCTGCGGGCCCCTATTTAAACAGCTTCCAAATCCCAGAAGTAACATCCTTAACAGCCTGCGCTGGCTGTGGTGTGACCAGGGGAAGCGAGGGTGTGTCTCGGTGCTTACCGATTCCCGGGGCCACATAGATGAAGTACAGACAGGACGAAGAGAGGGAGAAGAAGAAGATGAAGGCGAGGAGGGAGCGATTGGAAACCCGCATCATCCGCCTGAGCACAGACATCTTCCTCTTCCCTGCCAGCAGCCCAGGCTGCGCTCTCAGGCCGGACTCGGGGCCACTGTCCAGGCCCTAAACTTCCATAAATGTGCTGAGAACCACGAGACTGCAGCGGGGTCCGCGCGGGGAGGCTCTGGGGAGAGGGCCCGAGTGGAAAGGAGGAAATGGGAGGGAGTGGACGGAATGAATGGGAGGCCAGAGAATCGGGGGAGGGGAGGCGCAGAGGCCGAGGGGGAAGAGGTGGAGGGGGGGAGAGGGAACGGGGGGCTGGGGGCCCGGGGACGGCAGGACCCAAGGAGGCCGGGGAAGGGCGAGGAGGCGCGTTTTCTCCGCCAAGCAGCGGCGGGAGGAGGGGCTGCAGGTGGGAGGACGCGCAGGCTGCGCGCCGCGGCGCCCCTGCGGAGAGGGGCAGCTAACTGCAGCACGCCCGGCTCCGCTGCCCGCGCTCGGCGGGACCCCGCCGCGAAGCCCAGTGCTCAGGGTCCGGGCCGCCCGCGTCTGCTCAGCAGGCCTGAGCCGCCTCCTGCTTCAGGCCGCGGCTCTCGTGCCTGCGCGGGGCTAGCGTGGGCGCTGGGGCCGCAACCAGCGCGCGCCACGCGCGGGGGCCCGCGGGGGCCCTGGGGGCCGAGGAGCTGGGCGCTCGCCTTCACCGAGCCTCCTCCTCATGCCGCGCCGGGCCCCGGCGCCCCGCGGCCGCCGCGGGAGCTGAGCACAGGCCAGGGCGGCGTCCCGGCCAGCGACGAACGCGCTCTGACTCCGGCCGCCGCCAGCTGCCTGCCTGGCCGCAAGGGCGGCAGCGGCATTACCGCCGCGCGCCCGGGGTGAGGCGCCCCTGCCGGGCCCGCGGACACCAGGCGAAGAGCGACCGGGCGACGCGCGCTACGGGCAGAGCCGGGGAGCCAGAAGAGCAGGAGGCCGAGCGCCGTCGGAGCCGCGTCTGGTTGGAGAAAGAAGCGGACGTGAAAGGGCGGGGGAGCCGCGGAGGAAAACCGGGACCGGCGGGCACGTCCCGCGAGCCCTGCGCGCTTCGCGCGCTCGCTCGGAACTCGGCAGGCGGCGCTGCGCCGGGCCCCGAGGAAACCTGGAAGCCCCCGCCCTCCCCGCGCCCGAAACACCGCGCGTCCTGATAGGCCCGCGCCCAGCAGCCCCCTCCCCGCGCCGGCCGCACCGGGGCCCCGCCGCCTCCTGCGTCACCGCCGCCCTAGCCCGTCCAGGGACTCCGCGGTGGCCGCGCTGCTGGGGACTGAGGGACGCGTTGCGATCCCCGAATACATTCTACCCTGGGGGTACATAATGAAGGATGATGTACCTGAAAGGAAAAGGGCATCTCCAAAAGGGGACTTCGCGGGTGCAATTTCTTTCCAAAATCCTCCCTCGAGGAACAAGGTGTATTTCCGACCTGGATTAATGAATCCCCTCTCCCATCCCGCCCTTCCTGTAGAAACGGTGTCAGGATGTGGCGCGGACCTGTGTGCGTCCCTTATACCAGGACTTGCCTTCAACGCTGAAGGTGAACCCTGGGTCGTCCTCGCTGTATTCAGGCGGGGCTGAAAAGGCTTCTGGGCAGCCAATAGGCCCTTGAGCGCCTCAGCCCCATCTTGCTTCAGTAGGCAAACGGACGGATGTCTTCGTCCACCTTCTAGGCCGTGGTCTACCCTTTGTTCAAATGCTTCTTCCTGCTAGCTGACTTTGTCCAGGTCCTTAGCTGTATCACATTGTTCACATGTGTGTGCGCAGGTGTTTGTTTTTCAACTAATCATGCAGGAAGTGGCGGGATGCCCTACTGCCATTATTTGCTCAGTATTTCCAGATGGAACTGTAGTTGATAGCCAATAAGTTTGGTACGTTTTTATCAGGATGCCCATGCCCTAGATCGTCCCTGAGATAGTGCTTTGCAATGTGGAACCTGAAACACCTAATTTATAAGCCCAAGCCTTTCATTAATATTAAATGTGAGACCCGTGGAAGCTACTAATTTGTGTGAGCCTGTTTTCTCCACCCTCGAACAGTGGATATAATACCCCCTTGCAAGGCTGTGAGATTAAATGGGTAACTGTGCATAATGCTAAGCATGGTGTCTGGGACGCAAGAGGTTTCCTTATATCCCATTAGTTCACTAGGTGGGATCACCAAGTTGAAATTCATCTTTTAACATTTTGCTTGTTGGAGTACTCACAACTTCTCTGGCTAATTTGATATTTAATGTGAAAGGTAATGACACTATTTTGTAACATTTTTAGATGCTTAAGGGAAATTTGAAATGCAAAGTGGAACAACATTAAAAGGAAACTCACTTGTAAAATAAAGAAAAACAAAACCTATGCAAGCAAAAGAAGTCATGAATGCTGAGGAAGCAAAAATTGTGGTTTTTGCCTCTCCAGTCCCACTAACTTTTCATTTATCTTTATTTGCAGCAGTTAGACTAGTTGTTTACAAAGCTAATACCACCATACTGCTAGTCAAAAGAGAGTTCCATACCTTTGCTGACCTAGTGGTAGACCATTCTTCTCAGGCAAGGTTGGCTTTTTCAAAGGAAAGGTTACTATAAACTGGGAGAGAAGTAGTAACATTGTAGAATTTGATGATTCATCTTTAAGAAATCTGAAGACTGTACAGATGAACCTAGCTGGCATAGATGACTGCCATCGGTATCTCTCCTAATTTTAACCCTATCTCTTGACTTCTCTTGTTGGGCAAGTGTCCCCCACGGTACTTGTTAAGACTGATTAGCTCTCCCCAGGAGTAGACTTTTATCGGTTGTACCAGAAAACAAGCCTAGTCGGTGCAGCCATTGTTGTGAAGATTAAATTAAATGAATTAATGCCTGTAAAGAGCATGGGAGAGGCTGGTACATGGTAAGCACTATTGGAGTATTTGTAAAATATATTTTTAGAAATCTCTCCTTTCAGTCACTCTCTGTCCACAGTAACAAATGATGTGATGGTTGTCTCTTTCTGTTTAAACACCAAATTTCCTAGTGGGTCACCCATTAAATCTGTCTCTAACAGTCTGAGGGATGCCTCAGGGTCTCAGCTCATGTTTAAAACAGAGATAGATTAAATACTCAGTGCACAAGAAATGCTAACTGAGCCTTTCCAAACCCACAATATCAACTGATACTTCCTCAGGAGCCAAGTAAGCCCATGACAGAGGAATGACCTTGCAGAAATCTAAAAGTCTGTTTTTTAATGCCATTAAAAAGACCTTAATCCTATAATAGTAAGACATAACTTACAACAGTAAGAGAGAAATAAATTTCATGGCTTTGTTCTAAGTTTATTACCACCAAGTATTCCTTTTATTATTTTCTGTCTACTAGGGACACCATGCTTTTAAATATTTGGGTATCAAACTGAATAAATTAAATCATAATTAATGGTTTTCTACTTGTATTAATAAGAAGTATACACAGAGATTGCAATTAAAACAAAAAAAAAGAAAAATGTGCTTGTTAATGAGATGGATGACATTTTACTTAGTCTGTGCTGTCTGAGTGAGGATGAACAATATACACTGTGTTTTGAATTTGCTCGTGAGCATGGTAAAATAAAAATACCTAATTTTTTTCAGTGAATTGCAGGGGAAGAAATGAAAGAAAGTAGCGTATAGAATCTCACTTTCATGGTAGCCAAAGATTCAGATCTTCATGTTACAACTACTGATTAAAAATAGTAATTATATCTGTTTAAATGCATGGTCTCAGCATCTGAGACTCAGCTAAAGAAAATTATTAGGTTGATGAATTATGCTTAGACAATTGAATTTGTATTTATATAATTGTAGATCATATAAAAGACATTAGCATGATTCATAAAATGGAATATTTATATACATATAATTGAGTATATATATACACACACACATATGTAATTCCAAAATGTTGTGGTACAGATATTTCTCATAAATAAAAATTTGTATTGTGAATATGGTCAGATCTCTGGTGAGAAAAAAGATATTGGTCCCTGTAGCTTATTTAGATTATATAAAAGAAATTTTAAATAAGTCTTACATTTCAGAACAAATATGATCACTTTAAAGCCAAATTTTAATAATTCTATATATATGAAATAATATAGAACTGTATAATAATTCTGTATTGTAGTTAAAATTTTAAAAGAAAACCACTGTAGTGGTAGCAGCCCTACTTCAGCATTTGACCCAAATTTCTTACTAATCTCAAAGTGCCTGAACTCTTTGATCTTAGATCCAAGATCATTCTTCCACATCATACAAATGTCCTAGCATTTTCAAGCATTCCAACCACTTTGATATCGTTTTCACAACATCCCTTTGGGGTTGGTATGGCAAGTATTATTATGTCCTTCTGAGATGAGGAAACCAAAGCTCGGGAGGTAAAATACCGGGCCTGAGGTCACATAGTATAAAGGTAGCAGAGCTGGGAAGAAAGCCCAGATGTTATCAGCCTACTTCAGTGCCCTTACTACAAACCACACCAGCACATTATTTTGCCTATCAGGGTAAGTGTTTTCTTCATGTATTTTTTTTCATTTTTTAGAAATAAATATATGTAATCCATCTTCCAAACTTCCTTTACCAATTTTGCCTTAAACATCTCTGCCAAGAAACTATATAAAGTGTACTACATGGTACACTGACAGGGAAAAAACTGGTACATAAAGTGAAGGCCCGACTATCTAGTCCTTGCTTGTCATCAGTTGGTAAGTCAAAATGAGAAAATTAATGGATGGTGTTAGCTTTATTCATTCTTTTTCTCAGCTTAATGCTAGGTTTATTCAGTAGATTGCTGGTTTTGCCTTATAGGGAATCTGAGCTGCCAAGCAATAGCCACTGACTGGACTCAAGGCCAGCAAATCCTAGGCTGACTGGAAAAAGAAGCCAGCCCAACAGAAATGAGAATTTGTTCAGAAAACTATGGGGTTGGAAGGTGGGAGGGCAGACAAGGAGAAGCAAAGATGGAAGATTGAAAGAGTCCAGTCACACAACGTGGTGCCCAGTGCCTTCCATGGTAAGAGATGATACTTAAGCACTCACCAGGGTAAATGGAAGAGGCTGGGCCGGGCGCAATGGCTCATGCCTGTAATCCCAGCACTTTGGGAGACCAAGGCGGGTGGATCACTAGATCAGGAGTTCAAGACCAGCTTGGCCAATGTGGTGAAACCCCATCTCTACTAAAAATATAAAAAATTAGCCAGGCATGGTGGCACACGCCTGTAGTCCCAGCTACTCAGGAGGCTGA
Organism: Nomascus leucogenys; assembly: GCF_006542625.1. Classification (NCBI taxonomy): domain Eukaryota; kingdom Metazoa; phylum Chordata; class Mammalia; order Primates; family Hylobatidae; genus Nomascus; species Nomascus leucogenys. The sequence goes on along the minus strand of NC_044384.1, from coordinate 48,083,117 downwards.
GACAGGAGAATTGCTTGAACCCAGGAGACAGAGGTTGCAGTGAGCCAAGATCACACCACCACACCCCATCCTGGGCGACAGAGCAAGAAAAAAAGAGGCTGCCTTCACCAGCCTGAGGCTTAAGCTATGTGGGTCCCAGGCAGCCCCCTGAAGGTTGAGGGAAGTCAGTCTTGGCACCTATGGAACCCAGACACACAGGGCACCTTAGGTATTGTGCACACCAGCTGGGCAACTCAACCCTAGAGAGAAAGTTCGTAAACTTGGCTACTGAACAGACAAAACAATATCCACAATACTAGATCTTCCTTGAATTCTACACAGTGTTACTCCTGAGAATCTCAAGAGATAGCTTTCTTGTGGACACATGCATCTTTATTAAAAGGATAAAAGAACTATTACTTGACACAGTTCAAAAGAATTAACTTATTATGGCCAAAATAGCCTACCTTCAGTCATTTAATGTTTTGGGAATTTTTTGTTTGTTTGTTTTATTGAGACAGACTCTTGCTCTGTTGTCTAGGCTGGAGTGCAGTGGCACGATCTCTTGGTGTACTGCAACCTACGCCTCCTGGGTTCAAGTGATTCTCCTGCCTCAGCCTCCCGAGTAGCTGGGATTACAGGTGCCCACCACCATGCCTGTCAAATTTTGTTTTTAGTTGAGACGGGTTTTCACCATGTTGGCCAAGCTGCTCTCAAACTCCTGACCTCAGGTGATCCGCCTGCCTCAGCCTCCCAAAGTGCAGGAATTACAGGCGTAAGCCATCATTCCCAACCCCTGCAGTCATTTAATATTTTGTTGTTTTTGTTTTGTTTTGTTTTTGAGACAGAATTTCACTCTTGTCGCCCAGGTTGGAGTACAATGGCACAATCTTGGCTCACTCTAACCTCTGCTTCCTGGGTTCTAGCAATTCTCCTGCCTCAGCCTCCCGAGTAGCTGGGATTACAGGTGCCCACTACCACACCCAGTTAATTTTTGTATTTGTAGTAGAGACGGAGTTTCACCATGTTGGTCAAGCTGGTCTCAAACTCCTGACCTCAGGTGATCCGCCTGCCTTGGCCTCCCAAAGTGCTGGGATTACAGGTGTGAGCCACCACGCCCAGCCCCCAGTCATTTAAAGTTTTAAAAAGTCATTTTCTTACTATGTAGCCATAAAAAAGAATGAGCTCATGTCCTTTTCAGGGTCATGGATGAAGCTGGAAGCCATCATTCTCAGCAAACTAACACAGGAACAGAAAACCAAACACCACATGTTCTCACTCAAAGTGGGAGATGAACAATGAGAACACAGGGAAGGGAACATCACACAGCGGAGCCTGTCAGTGGGGTGGGGGGCAAGGGGAGGGAGAGCATTAGGACAAATACCTAATGCATGTGGGGCTTAAAACCTAGATGACGGGTTAATAGGTACAGCAAACCACCATGGCACATGTATACCTATGTAACAAACCTGCATGTTCTGTGCATGTATCCCAGAGCTTAAAGTAAAATTTTTTAAAAAGTCATTTTCTGAACATGATTCTATTTTGATGATATATGGTACTATCCTAGAACCTAGTACAAAAACAGGGCAATAAATAATTATTGAATGAGTGGATTAACATAGTCTTAACCTCTTACATAATTATATATATAGCTCTGGGTTTTGTCTAATAGAGTAAAAGTTAGTTCACCTTAACTCATTCAGAGCATATTATCAAAAGAGCCATCTTCATAGGTGAATGACTCACAAAAGCAAAAGATAAAATACATAGATGAAAGGTAGTATACTATGAAAATGTCCTTTTATCATATCAAGAATCTTATACCTGTAGCCAACAGAAGCAATTCAAGAAATGTAATTATGATACAGAGTGTAACTTTTAATGAAGAACATTTCTAGACCATTTTCTATTCATTTATTTAATGTCATAAGGCTCATAAAATTTTCTCAGTCTGTTCTTTTAGTGACTAAATCATTCTGGGGCGAAATAGTTTCTAAGCTTTAATGGGTTAATATTGAATTAAGAAATAGGATTCAGGTAAATTTGATAAAGGATTTCAGTGTTTCTGTGTCTGAAACAAGAACTCTGGACTAGCAAGTTCCTCTCTTAAGCTAAAATCCACAAGTTTATGGTCACGGGAATGATTTAAGTTACTGTAAAAAATAAGAAGTTTAGGTATATCAGAGCTATTCAAAAGAGAGAAAGAAACTGACCTTTTCAGTCTGCAAAGTATTAATAATACCAGTTTGCCATGACCAATAAGGAACAACTAGAAATGGAAGCACCTGGCAATACTTAGCAAATTATTAACATAATTCAACATATTAGGTCAAAGAAAAAAATACAGGATATTTTCTTTTTTAGAATAATTGTGTAAATATCTATTCTAAATATCTATTATTCTATTATTTGTTAATGAACATTGCTTTTCAATTTGAGTCAACAATAAATTGAACTAGCATAAACATATGCACATGTGCATGCATTTCTGTTGGTTATATATTTAGTAGTCAAAATTGCAGGTTTTATGATGTGTGTCTACTCAGATTTAAGAGATGCTGGTAAACACTTTCCCAAACTGGTTTTACCAATTTATGCTGCCACCAGCAGCATTTAAAAGTTCAAGCTGCTCGCATTCTCGTCAGTACTTTCTATAGTCAACCCGATTTTACTATTACCATTTCAGGTAGAGTGTAGTGATGTCTCATTTTGGTTTTGATTTGCACCTTTCTAAGAGCTAATGGGATTGAGCAATTTTCATACATTTTTGGCATAAAATGTCTTTTATAGAGGCTGGGAAGCATTTGATATGATTAAACAATTTCTGATATTAAAACTCTTCATAAAATAGGGATAAAAGGATGTGTTCCTGTTTTGTAAATAGCTATCTTAAGCAAGTTGCATCAACTTGATTAATGTAGAATCATCTCTATTCAAATAACAAAAAAAGACACGATTGGTAAGAATTAGCTAATGCATATGGATGAGAAAATTAAGAGGTAAAAGTAAGGGAAAGAAAGTTATAAAAATTATTGTTATTTGTAGTTTATGCTCTTACCCCCCAAAATACTGTTCACTAGAAAACTCATTAGAACTAACAGAACAGATTGATAACAGAGTCAATCAAGAAACATATGCACACTTAGTTTAGCATGGGGGTACGTTCCTAGGGGACACATTCCTAGATGTTAGGGCTCTAACTGAACTTACTTATATGGGGTCCTGTAGTTTCTATGGAGATGTAGTATAGGTATTGTACTTAAGTGATTGCTTAATCCTCAGTTTTTAGCAATGTTTAGAACGTCCTTCAAAATGTCAAAGACTTCTACCAATCTCCTAATTTTCTTTATTCTCTGCTTCCTCAAATATTTCCTTAAAAGCATCACAAGTTGGCAGAAAATGTGTGTCCTCAGCTACCTCCTGATTCTCTGCCCTTGTTGGTACCATAACTTTGGAAGTCAATGCATATAAAAATTATTTACTAGCCGGGCGTGGTGGCTCACGCCTGTAATCCCAGCACTTTGGGAGGCTGAGGCAGGCAGATCACGAGATCAGGAGATTGAGACCATCCTGGCTAACACGGTGAAACCCCATCTCTACTAAAAATACAAAAAATTAGCTGGGCGCAGTAGCAGGCGCCTGTGGGCCCAGCTACTCAGGAGGCTGAGGCAGGAGAATGGCGTGAACCCGGGAGGCGGAGTTTGCAGTGAGCCAAGATCGTGCCACTGCACTCCAGCCTGGGCGATAAGCGAGACTCTCTCAAAAATATATATATATTATTTACTAGAACTCAAGACAAAAACTGGAAGGAGAGGCTCAAGCAGAGAACACGAGAACACAACACATATTGTGGAACCACTCAGCTCAGGATGGTTTGGACTTTGCTTATTGCTTGTGTACACCAGTACATCACTGGTGGAACATATGATGGCACTCAGTGCATGGAGAAAAGTCCTATTAACAGAATATCATAGATGAATATGTAAATAGCTGTTACACATATAGCATGTTCTACTTTTTAAAATATCATAAAGACAAACAGCAAATGGGAGATATAATATACCTAATTATATTACAAAATTAATAAAATATTATAGCTAAATTTATACAAATGTTAACATGAGATCATGTAATAATAACCAAAAGATCCCAAGTGCAGTAGCAACAAAATATACATAATACTATAAATAAACTGAAAAGGAAATACACAAAACTAATGTGAAGAAAGAACTCAACAAAGTGAAGACAAAAAAGAAGGCTTGAAAATGAAAAGGGCTGGCTGGGTACAGTGACTTATGCTTGTAACCCTAGCACTTTGGGAGGCTGAGGCAGGAGGATTGCTTGAGGCCAGGAGTTCAAGACCAGCCTGGGCAATATAGTGGGACTCCATCTCTATAAAAAATGCAAAAGTTGCCCAGGCATGTTAGTACACGCCTGTAGTCCCAGCTACTCAGGAGGCTGAGGTGGGAGGGTCACTTGAGCCTGGGAGGTCGAGGCTGCAGTGTGCCATGATCGTGCCACTCCAGCCTGGGAGACAGAGTGAGACTCTGTCTTAAAAAAAATAAAATACATAAATAAGTAATGAAAAGGATAGGAAATTCAGTACTATAAAGATGTGAATTCTTCCTAAATGTAACCATGAATGTTGGAGAGTAACCAAGCTAGAGAATTATAATCACTTATCTTAAAATAAAGGCAGGACAGTAAGCATGCCTCCATGGCAAGAGACAATACCCTTACCATAACAACATTTACAATCACGACCAATTATGTTTCCAATATTCTTCACCCTACTAGGCATGAATAATGTGCCTGAGAAAGAAGATTAATCTATCTATAAATAAATGAAGTCTTTCCTTCAGGAAGATGTAAACAGGAAAAGCTTCCAGACTAGTCTGCTAGAGTCTGAAACAGAGATCAGTGCATATAAACAAGACTTGCCTTTGTAGGTGGAAGCACTATTGCTTGCATTAAGCACAACACTTCTTTCCTTACCCAGAGCACAGATGTGCCCCAAGCAAGACTGAATATCTTTAAACACACCAACCTCTTCAGGAAAATGGAGCAGTAAATAAAGAACAATTGCTCAGAGTCTCTCTAAACTCTGCAGTTACTTGAAAGAGCCAGTGTACCAAGGAGAGGCCATGAAGTGACTTCAGTCAAAGGCCTTTGCTATAAACAACGAAAAATGCCTGTAGGACTTTTGTTCACAGGATATTTGCAGCAACTGGCCATTATTACTGAGTTATAATTGACTTAGGTTGTAGTCCTGATATAAGTTGTCTTAAAATAACTTCTTTCAATAGAAATGTTCCCTGTTTTTGCTATATGATAGAAAATTTTCAACTGAAATATCATTTTACCAACATGAAATTTCAAAAAAATGTGTGTAACTGTGAAACCAAGAGTACAAAACAACTGAAATTTTACCCCTCTACATTTCACATACTAGTTATCCCAGATCTTGTTTGTCTTTAGGCTGTTGATGGTAGAATAATTTTAGAAATATGAATTGCATAGTGATTAATACATAGATATTTAATTTTAAACATTCTTGATTGAGTTCCTGACACCTGTTTATAAAATGACATTAACATCTTCTAGGAGACTTCATTGTATAACAATTCTTTTTTTTTTTTTTTTTTTTTTTTTTTTTTTGAGACCTAGTCTCGCTCTGTCACCCAGGCTGGAGTGCAGTGGCGCAATCTCGGCTCACTGCAAGCTCCGCCTCCCGGGTTCACGCCATTCTCCTGCCTCAGCCTCTCCGAGTAGCTGGGACTACGGGCGCCAGCCACCACGCCCGGCTAATTTTTTGTATTTTTAGTAGAGACGGGGTTTCATCGTGGTCTCGATCTCCTGACCTCGTGATCCGCCCACCTCGGCCTCCCAAAGTGCTGGGATTACAAGCGTGAGCCACCGCGCCCGGCCCATTGTATAACAATTCTTAAGAATCATGCTATACTATGGAGAAGGAATATTTATGCCATGAAGTACAAATCATTAAAATAAAGCAGGAGTGACTTTTTTCCTGTCTTTGAGAAAAAAATTTTCCCACTGCCACAGAGAAAATAGGCTAGAACAAAAGTATTACACATGTAGCAGGAGGAAAACCTGTTAAAGGAGGGACTGGCAGAAGGTGGTTTCCAGTTTAAACTAATGAAATAAAAATAGTTCTGCCACTTCTCCTCCCCGAAATTAAAAAAAAAAAATCTTCAAAGATGCCAGAAAATGCCTAAAACCCTAAACAATTGTGTATGAAGAAAGCCAGGGAATATTGTCCCCACAGTCAGAGAGAATGCCAGATGAAGATTCTTGCTCAGTACACTTGGGACAGAGCAGAATTCTTTGTAGTGGAACCCCCCAGGGGCAAAACAGCCACTACCTCATGTAGGAAGAGAGGCCATATCTAGGCTGCCTGGACCTCTCTGACCTCTTTTGACAATGCGGGAAGGGAAGAGGTTTTCAACCAACAATGCATAGACACAACACTTCTGTAAGAAGCAAGCTACTGATGTGCAATTAGAGGCAAAACCTTGGCTCGTCTCACAGCCCTGAGCTGCCAATTTTTGTAATCTGAAGAGTAGTGAAAGCTAAGGCAAAAGTAAACACACTAGAAAACTGTGTCATATGGAGATTCATGGAAAAAATAGTGCAACTTCTTCCAACCAGGTTAGAATCATGCCACAAGGGAAAATGTCAGTGAGAAAACTTTCATAGGCAACATCTTGTAATCCAGCTGCTCCTCAGGTACACTCCCTGGCCCGTACCTCCAAATAGACCAGGAATAACTCCATTCAAAGCAGAAATAACCAAGAAGGAGCCGGGATAAGACACAAAAAGAAGAGGAAGAAAAAGAACATGACATATGAAAGGTAGATAACCAAATGCCAGAAAGATTATATCAAGAATGAGATTGAAATCAATTTTTTTTAAAACTTCAAATGAATTTTACACACACACAGACACACAATCCCTGGGAAACATGGAGAGAGAGTTAGAAGGGTTCACAAAAGCTGATACAAAGAGAAAAACAATATAATCACAAAAATCATGGGCACATGGAGAACAGACATAAAAAGATAACAGATGTTGCTGAAAACACAATTAGATGTGAGACAGCAGGCTTGAGATAATTGAGCAAAGTAAAATAATAGAGAAAAAATAAATATGGAAGACAGGTAACATGATCCATCATATGCATATTTGGCATTGCTGAAGAAGAAAACAAATGCAATAGAGAAAAGTTCAAAAATACAATTAAACTAAAAAGAAGGAGGCCCTCCATTCCATTTAGATTCTCTTGGCTTATTTTATTCCTATCAAGTCTTGCCTTTGATTTATCAAGTTTTACTTCATTGCCTTTTCTTCTTTTTCACTTTTCTACATTCTATTATTTTATTGATAGTCTTCAAATTTTTAATGTGCAAATTTTTGTTATTTTTAAGTAGTTCTAAAATTATTGGTGTCTGTTTCTCAGCCAAAGATATAGAACAATTTAGCTTCTCTCCAAATAGTCTCCATTCCATATAACATGCCATGCCTACTATTTCATTTCAATTTGTTTTAAACACCATCAAATTGCTTTTAGGAGTAATAGGTAGATTTTTCTAAGAGGTTTTACCCATTTCTCATCTCACTATGGCATTTTAGATCTGTTGCTTCATGTGGGCTTATTTTCTTCCTTCCTGCGGTATATATAGCCTTTATAGTTCTAATAGTAAAGGTCTGTGGATATTAAACCCTGAGTCATTTAATGCAGAAATGTGTCTTTATTTTGCCCTCACTACTAATGATTGTGTAGTTGAGTCCAAGCTCGTACCACTCACAGCACGACAGCCAATTAGCTGAGAGACAAAGTGTTGTGGCAAGGCAAGTGACTTTAAGAGAGCCAGCTAGACCCGGCACGGTGGCTCACACCTGTAATCCCAACACTTAAGGAAGCTGAGGCAGGTGGATCACTTGACCCCAGGAGTTAGAGACCATCCTGGGCAGCATGGCAAAAATCCCATCTCTACTAAAAAATACAAAAATTAGCTGGGCATGGTGGTGCGCACCTGCAGTCCCAACTACTCAGAAGGCTGAGGTGGGAGGATCACCTGAGCCTGCTGGTAGAGGATGGCTGAGATTGTGCCCCCGCATTCCAGACTGGGCAATGGAGTGAGACCCTGTCTCCCCCACCCCGAAAAAAAAGAGAGAGAGAGAGACAGAGAGCCAGCAAATGGAGAAGATGGCAGGCAGACTAATGTCCTAAAGAACCATCATGAGTTAATAGAAATTTCAGACCTCTTTAATGTTAGGGCAAGGGGGAAGAGGGAGGGGGTTGAGGTACAGAGGTGATCACTGGTCACCTCACTGGTACAGAGGTGACCAGTGATCACAGACATCTGCGTGGCAGCGAGGATCGGAGGTGGGTGGGAGGGGTGGGTTGAGAAACTTTGTCCTTTGTCCTCGCTCCTAGAAGTCCTTAGCATAACATTGTTATTTATTGTTACTTGTGTGTACACCCTCATTATCTCTCCGGGTTAGTTTAGGGGGAACTATTATCATCCTTGCTTTAAAGTTAAACCACAAACTAAATTCCTCCCATAGTTAACTTGGCCTATGTGCAGAAGAAAGAAAAAGCAGTTAACCTAAAAATATCGCATGGATGAGGGGCCTAGGAACAAAATGGAGTTAGTCATGCTAAGCCTCCTTTTCACTGTTATACATTGTGAACTTGGTATAGAAATGTAGGTTGATGGGTTTTTTCCCCAACCTTTGAAGATATTATTTAGTTGTCTTATGGTATCTATGGCTGCTATTTGTCTAATTATCATTCGTTTGTAGATAATTTCCTATCACTATTACAGTTTTTTTCTGATGTTCTGTGGTTTCAATATCTTGTTTCTCAATAATGTGTTTTCATTTATCCTGGTAGAGACTCAGTGTTATGATGTCTTTCTTAAAGTCTGGAAAGTTCTCAGCCATTAGTCCTCTGAATATTGCTTCCCCTCATTCTCTCTATAGGCTCTTTCAGGGATTCTATTTGGCGTTATGTTGGATCTTCCAATTCTCTGCCTGTCTTTTGCCTTCTCTTTTAATTTTCCATCTCTTCATCTCTGTATGCTTCATTCTGTGTTAGATTCTCAGCTGTATATTTAATTCAATTATTGCCTTACTTTTCTCTTCTTGTGTTTGACCTTTTCAATGTATTTAAGAGGGAAAGGAGGCTTCCCTCTTAAATACTCAGTCTACCGTCTTACAGGAAGTTGAAATCTTAAATCAACAGGCTTAATGAACACAACATTGGCCAGTCACAGTGGCTCACATCTGTAATCACAGCACTTCACTTTGGGAGGCCAAGCGGGCAGATCACTTGAGGTCAGGAGTTCAAGACCAGCCTGGATAACATAGTGAAATCCTGTCTCTACTAAAAATACAAAACAATTAGCCAGGCATGGTGGCGCACACCAGTAATCCCAGCTACAGGAAGGCTGAGGCAGGAGAATCTCCTGAACCCAGAAGTTGGAGGTTGCAGTGAGCCAAGATCGTGCCACTGCACTCCAGCCTAGGTAACAAAGCAAGACTCTATTTCAAAAGAAAAAAAAGGAAAAAAGAACACAACATGTCCCAAGAAAAAATTAACATAGATTGATGACCACTAAACAGTATGCTCAGTAAATAGCAGAAAGGAAAGCATCTTAAGGGCAGCCAAGCCAAAAAAGTTCAGCTCATTAAAAAGAAAAAGTAAGGCTGGGCACAGTGACTCATGCCTGTAAAGCCCAGCACTTTGGGAGGCCAAGGCGGTTGGATCACCTGAGGTCAGGAGTTTGAGACCAGCCTGGCCAACATGGCGAAATCCTGTCTCTACTAAAATACAAAAATTAGCCAGGTGTGGTGATGCACATCTGTAGTGCCAGCTGCTTGGGAGGCTGAGGCACAAGAATCACTTGAACCAGGGAGGTGGAGGTTGCAGTGAGCTGAAATGGCACCACTGCAGCCTGGGTGACAGAGCCAGCCTGGGCGACAGAGCGAGACTCCGTCTCAAAAAAAAAAAGAAAGAAAGAAAAAGTAATTCTTTTTTTTTTTTTTTTTTTGAGACGGAGTCTCGCTCTGTCGCCCAGGCTGGAGTGCAGTGGCGCAATCTCGGCTCACTGCAAGCTCCGCCTCCCGGGTTCACGCCATTCTCCTGCCTCAGCCTCTCCGAGTAGCTGGGACTACAGGCGCCCGCCACCACGCCCGGCTAATTTTTTTGTATTTTTAGTGGAGACGGGGTTTCACCATGGTCTCGATCTCCTGACCTCGTGATCCACCCACCTCGGCCTCCCAAAGTGCTGGGATTACAAGCGTGAGCCACCGCGCCCGGCCAAAAGTAATTCTTTTCTGGCTTTAATGGCTCAAACTTCTCTACAGGAACATTGAATTCTACAATAATTTTCAGAAGTAGTCATCAGGGAAAGAAAACATCATGTAAAAATTTTATACCCACACATATGGTTGCTTAGAATAAAGGCAATAGACAGATATTTCTTTTTTTTTTTTTTTGAGACAGATTCTTGCCCTGTTGCCCACGCTGTACTGCAATGGTATGATCTTGGTTCACTGCAACCTCCACCTCCTGGGTTCAAGCAATTCTCCTGCCTCAGCCTCCAAAGTAGCTGGGATTACAGGTGCACACCACCATGCCTGGCTAATTTTTTGTATCTTTAGTAGAGATGGGGTTTCACCATGTTGACTAGGCTGGTCTCAAACTCCTGGCCTCAGGTGATCTGCCTGCCTCGGCCTCCCAAAGTGCTAGGATTACAGGCATGAACCACCACGCCCGGCCTAGACAGATACTTTCAAACATCAAAGAAATCAGGAAATACACTTCCCATCAGTCTGTTCTTGGAAAAAAAAAAAAAAAAAAAAAAAGACCTGCTGTAGGAGAACTGTGGCTCTCAAAGTGCTAAAGGAAGAAACAGTGGTGAAGAGAATAATGGTGACCATTGAATCAATAGAAATTTAGAATGAACAAAGACTGAACAATTAGGTTATTGTATATAAAGTGTAATAACTCAGCTCACTAAAATAGGGAGGAGGAAGCAAAGAGAAGATAGACAGTAGTTACATAAGTTTATTTGTTTCCCCATCTATCGTAGAAGGAAGAAAAGGAATTTGTTTAAAGCTGATTAGTCAAGTAATAGAGATCTAATGTGTTTGAAAATAAAGAGGAAATTACAAAATAATTATTTTAACCCAGCAAAATCAGATAGTGGGAAAGAAGGAAGTTTATATAAAGATCAAAAACAGGCAAAACTAATCTATGAATTATTTTTGGCAGGGTACTAACTGGGAGAGAGCAAGAAAGCATCTCCCGGGATCCTGGTGGTCACACATAATCATCAATCTCTACTCGTAAGAGGTGTGTCCTTTACTGTATGTATATTATAACTCAATACATGTTTTTAATTCAAAGAAGTTAAGTTCTTAAAAATTGTTCAGCAAAACTAAAGAAATGAAAAAATAGAACAGTAGAAGAAATATAATTTATTCTTCTTAATCTAAGAAAGCCATGTAGACATGAATAAGATATAGAGGAAGCAAATGATATACTCAAGCATGTAGAGCTAACTAAAATATATGTGAAACTTCATACTCTGTGAAAGAGAATATACTTTTGCTTCAAGTGCTTATGGGACATTTATAAAATTGACTGTGTGTGCGTGTGTGTGTGTGTGTGTGTGTGTGTGAGACAGAGTCTCACTCTGTCACCCAGGCTGGAGTGCAGTGGCACAATCTCAGCTCACTGCAAGCTCCACCTCCCAGGTTCAGGCCATTCTCCTGCCTCAGCCTCCTGAGTAGCTGGGACTACAGGCGCCCGCCTCCACACCTGGCTAATTTTTTGTTTTTTTTAATAGAGACGGGGTTTCACCGTGTTAGCCAGGATAGTCTCGATCTTCTGATCTCATGATCTGCACACCTCGGCCTCCCAAAGTGCTGGGATTACAGGCGTGAGCCACCACACGCGGCCAAATTGACCATATTTTAGTTAGACTACAAGGATGGCCTTTGGTGTCATAAGATCAGTGCTGCCTGTATCAACCTGGATCTCTGAGTGATGATGTGGAGCAAGACCCACCCCACACCCATCTGCAGCAATCAATCCACATTGACATAGAGTCTGAGGGAGAAATGGATCTTCATTTTATTAAGCGACTGATATTTCAGGAATAATTTATATCATGGCATAGCATAGCCTATGACAACTAATAAATTAGGTTAACAAAAACAATGGAACAAAATAGAAATTCAGAATTAGACCCAAATAAACATAGAAATTCAGTATATATTGATATGGTTTGGATCTGTGTTCCTGCCCAAATCTCATGCTGAATCGTAATCCCCAATGTTGGAGGTGGAGCCTAGTGAGAGGTGATTGAATTATGTGGACAGAGTTCTCATGAATGATTTAGCACCATCTTCTTGGTGCTGTTCTTGTGATAGTGAGTGAGTAAATTATCACAAGATCTGGTTGTTGTAAAGTGTATAGCACCTCCCTTCCTCTCTCTTGCTCCTGCTCTGGCCACGTAAGACATTCCTGCTTCTCCTGCACCTTCCATCATGGTTGTAAATCTCCTGAGGCCTCCCTAGAAACAGAAGCTGCTATGCTTCTGAACAGCCTGCAGAACCGTGAGCCAATTAAACTTCTTTTCTTTATAAATTACCTAGTCTCAGCTATTTCTTTATAGCAGTGTAAGAACAGACTAATACATATATAAAAGTGGCATTTTTTTCGAGTCATGGGGAAACATTATAATAGTCATTAAGTGGAGAAGGAACAATGCTAACATCTGGAAGAAACTAGACCTGCTTAATTTTTTATACCAAAAATGTTCACAGTTCAATGTTTTAAACATAAAAATGTAAAAAGTCAAATGGTTAAAATACTAGGAGAAAGTGTGACTCTATCGTCTCAGGATGGGGAAGGTCTTGCTAACAAACAAAATAAATGATTGACAAATGTTACTATACAAAATTTAAATTTTCTTTATTGGAAGTGTTTCAAAAGTAAAGTTAAAAATCAATGTAATATGAAAATAAATATTTGAAATGCATGAGAGACAAAGGATTAATTTCCCTAATATTTAAAAAAGCACTTACATAAGAACATATTACATAATATTTTAAAAAGCACTTACGTAAGAAGAATATATTACATAATATTTTAAAAAGCACTTACATAAGAGAAATAGAGAAAGAGGTTCTCAGGGAAAAAATAATTTTAAGTACATGGAAAGTTGTTGTACATCTTAAATTTTGAATATGCAAATTAAAAAAGCAATAAGATACTTTCTTGCACCTATTGGTTTGGCAAATAATACGCTATAATGGCAAGACACTGTCAATGGCAGTATAGACTAATACAAACCTCTAAGTGGCACACTTGTCAGTACTTATTAATATTTCAAATACAAATACTCTTTGGTGTAGCAATTATTATTTTTAAAAATTATCCTGCAGTTAATACTTACATATATGTGCAAAGATACAAGCACAGGGATCTATGTTTGCAGTAAAGTTATACCTAGGGTGACTGGAAACAACCTAATTGCCACCAATAAGGGGCAGAATAAAGAAATTACATCAGTGCAATTGGAAATTATGCTTATAAAGGCCTCAGGTTGATTGCATGTAAGCTGATACAGCCTGACAGCTAAGCTCTAGAAAATCATAGATGTGATGCTCCCATTTGTATCTTTGGGATCCCTATAGGCAGCAAATAGCACAGTCATGCTAGATAATCTGAGTTTTAACAGGAGACTGTTTATAAGTTCTGGGTGGGGTGCGGAGAAACCTCTAGAGATAGGATGAGGCACTGTAACCACAAAAAGGCCTAAACAGGTGAAGGAAAGGCACAAATATTATAAATGGAAGAAGAGAGTAGCCGGAGAGAGCCACAGTGGGATCTCAGAAAGTCAGGCCAAGGCCCTACTTCTCTTCGCTCATCTTCCAACATGAAGCTCAAGGTGCGGGAGGCTGAGGATGTATCCAAGGGGAGCTCTAAGTGAGGAAGGAAAGGTTAGAGTGGATATGGAGGGGAAATGGGAGGTATGCAGCATAATACTTTTCAAAACATGCGGATATAGACACACTTATGTTCCTAAGAAACTGCCACAAAGAGATGCCTTTGAGTAAGAACCATGAGAATTAGGGCCTTTGCAGTATGGGATGGAAGGAAATCACACTTTCTCTGCGTTCTCTTTTTTACTGTTGAAAGTTTTTAAATCTTATGCATGCATTATTCTTTTGATTAGAAAAATAGCTGGTGGCAGAATTTCTTTTAGAGGGAAAACTCTTTGGTTTAACAAAGCATCTTGATAGTCATCTTAGCTGAAGAAAGGGAGGTCTGAAAAGCAAAGGAGAAAGGAAAAGAGGGGAAAAAACAATTCTTTCTTCATAAGAATGGGCAGAAAGTGGGGAAAAGTGAAAAATTTGAGGAGAGATACAAGGGCTCAGAAAACGCGGGGTAGCTGGGGTCTAAGGAGAAAAAAAAATACAAGAATGACACAGATTTCTAAGGACGAGATTTTTCAGTTTTATATTATGCCTATTCTTCAGAAAAGCCAACCACATCTACTGCCTTGTTTATATAGTATGTGGTCAGTTAGGGTTGGTGGGAGAAATTAAAGGAATAGGGACTCTGCTTCCTATTTGGATTGTTTTAGGACTGAGAATCAAAAACAGCTACTGTTAGATCAATGAGAAAGAGAAATTTCATCCCCAACCAGAAATTGGGACAGAACCTGACTTGAGAAAACATAAGCCCCTAGAAAGTCTTCAGCAGTATAGGAGAGATGCAGATTTTCACCATATTTGAGGTCGGAGGTTAAGCCAGTATTAGGAAAAGAATGAGCCTAAATAGCTGGTGCTTTGAGCATGCCTGGGGAGCTGTGTGATATATAGAGAATTAAAGCAGAACCAAACAAATGTATTCAAGGACAGATCTGTCTCCGGTGTTCCCAGAGATGTCTAAGAATCCATATGGAGAAATATGTAAAGCTCTGAGCGCAAGTATTTTGCATTGGTTCTTTTGCATACATATCAGCAGGGGTGAGAGGTTTAAATATTATTCTGAAAGTTAATAGTCAGTGCTTTATAATTCAGAAGAGGCTAACCATCAGACTGTCTTTGATCACAATAAATCCAGGATTTTAATCCGTTTTTGTTATCTCCATTTTCCACAAAAACAACATTAATGACAACAGCAAAAACTGAATGTGAAAAATTGGTCTTAAAAGTTTTGCAATAAATATAAAAACATCAAGTACATATAATAATAATAATTTTATAATTAGTTACTAATCTGAAGAGGACTTCAAGATATCTAGAAATAATATAATTGGTTAGGCAAAACCAATATCTTTTTATGAAAGAACATGAGATTTTTTTTTTTTTTTTTTTGAGACAGAGTGTCACTCTGTCGCCCAGGCTGGTGTGATCTCAGCTCACTGCAACCTCCACCTCCCAGGTTCAAGCGATTCTCCTGCCTCAGCCTCCTAAGTAGCTGGGATTACAGGAATGCGCCACCATGCCCAATTAATTTTTTTTGTATTTTCAGTAGAGATGGGGTCTTACCAGGCTGGTCTCGAATTCCTGACCTCAGGTGATCCTCCTGCCTCAGCCTCCCAAAGTGCTGGGATTACAGGTGTGAGCCACCACACCTGTCCGCAATCTTTCTTATATCAAAGGTCTGCATCTATCTTTACTACAACTTTTGTCATACCATATTCCAAATATATAAAATCTCTGACAAACACTCAGGTATTTGGACTTGTTTTTCTAAGAGTAATGATGGGTTGCATTTTTAGAAGATACAATATGTAGGGTTTTGCTCTCTCCTCACCAACAATACATACTTGTGAATTAACCAGTTGGTTTAAGGATACTAGCAATGGCCATGGAAGAGTTTTTTCATATTAAAGTTAACCTATAATAGGCTCAAGTGTACAATACATACAATAACCAACTAGAGTAAGTGGCTCAGAGTCTTAGAAAAATGAAAAGACTCACATGGTTAATAATTAATTTAAAGTTTGAGAGATATATGTAGAGAAATGTACATAGGCATACAAAGTTAAATCTTTTTTGAGGTAACTATATTAATATTCTATCTACCTACCAAAAGAATTTGACATAACTTGAAATTTAAAAAAATCAGACACAATATAATGCCAAATCAGGCAAACAAGACAAATAAGACAAAAGTCAGGTAATAAATATGAAATTAGACAGATACAGTTATTCTGTATTTATAGATAGGAACATAGACTAGAGATGACCTACTCAAATTCATGTCTTTTTACTGCCATATAAGTTTATGTGATTTAACATATTTAAATCTGATTTATTTGCTTAACATTACCAAGTGAAAGAGGATAATAAATGTACTTATACAATAGGGTATGTCAAAAGGTATCATCTAAAACTTGAATATAAGGCAAGGAGAGTACCACATGTGCTTTCAAAGTCCTACGAGGGCATTTTTTAACCAACTCACTCATGGATTACTTAATTAACTAGGGCAACTTTCCTTTGACTTTCATTTATTTATTTATTTTGAGATGGAGTTTCAATCTTGTCGCCCAGGCTGGAGTGCAATGGTGCAATCTCGGCTCACTGCAACCTCCACCTCCTGGGTCCAAGCGATTCTCCTGTCTCAGCCTCCCAAGTAGCTGGGATTACAGGCACCCGCCACCACGCCCAGCTAATTTTTGTATTTTTAGTAGAGTCGGGGCTTCGCCACATTGGCCAGGCTGTTCTCGGACCCTGACCTCACATGATCCATCCACCTTAGCCTCCCAAAGTGCTGGGATTACAGGCATGAGCCACCACACTCAGCCCCTTTGACTTTTATATGGACCTTTTTGTATGATTTGTACAAAAATTAAGAGCTTAGACTCTGTGGAATTTTACGGTAACTTGTATTAATAGATTCAGTGGAGCTACAAGTAATTTCTGTAAGGTAGAAAAGATAACCTCAAATGTTATGGCTTTTTATTGCCCTATAGAACAATCTTATTCTAATGTTTTTCGCAAATGCCTATAAACACCCATTTCCTCAAAATACTCTTTAAACCACTTTGTCATTTTGCTGATTCCCTCATTAATGAGTTAATAAATCTTTAACATGTGCTTCTTCTACATTGCAATGAGAATCATATTTTTGGCTTTTTGGAAATTATATTTAGACAGGTAGTTATGCTGGTTAAATGAGACAACATGCCTAGATAATAGTAAATGTTCAATAAATGTTAGATTTTAAGTTTCATGCCCTAATCCCTCCAACATTATAAGAAAAAAATGCAGCTGTGTTTACAGAGGGAATAAATACACATATGTATATGTATAAATGTGTTTGATGTACATATACATATATTCATAATACATACAGGCAAGAGTAGTATATATAATATATATTACTTATGTATATATATAATATATAGATGTATTTATATTTATCAAACATTTACTATCAAGAACATCATATAACTTTTTGGCTGAGTGCAGTCCTCATGCCTGTAATCCCAGCACTTTGGAAGGCCGAGGCGGGCAGATCACTTGAGGTCAGGAGTTCGAGATCAGCCAGGCCAACATTGAGAAACGCTGTCTCTACTAAAAATACAAAAATGAGCCGGGCATGGTGGTGGGCACCTGTAATCCCAGCTACTGGAGTGGCTGAGGCAGGAGAAATCGCTTGAACCCAGGAGGTGGAGGTTGCAGTGAGCTGAGATGGTGCTGTGTCCAGAATTGGTGGGTTCTTGGTCTCACTGACTTCAAGAATGAAGCCGCGGACCCTCGCAGTGAGTGTTACAGCTCTTAAGGTGGCACGTCTGGAGTTTGTTCCTTCTGATATTCGGATGTGTTCGGAGTTTCTTCCTTCTGGTGGGTTCCTGGTCTCGCTGGCTCAGGAGTGAAGCTGCAGACCTTCGCGGTGAGTGTTACAGTTCTTAAGGCAGCGCGTCTGGAGTTGTTCGTTCCTCCCGGTGGGCTTGTGGGCTCGCTGGCTTCAGGAGTGAAGCTGCAGACCTTCGCAGTGAGTGTTACAGCTCATAAAAGCAGTGTGGACCCAAAGAGTGAGCAGTAGCAAGATTTATTGCAAAGAGCGAGAGAACAAAGCTTCCACAGTGTGGAAGGGGACCCCAGCAGGTTGCCACTGCTGGCTCAGGCAGCCTGCTTTTATTCTCTTATCTGGCCCCACCCATGTCCTGCTGATTGGTAGAGCCCAGTGGTCTGTTTTGACAGGGCACTGATTGGTGTGTTTATAATCCCTGAGCTAGACACAAAGGTTCTCCACGTCCCCACTAGATTCGGTAGATACACAGTGTGGACACAAAGGTTCTCCAAGTCCCCACCAGAGTAGCTACAGAGTGTCGATTGGTGCATTCACAAACCCTGAGCTGGACACAGGGTGCTGATTGGTGTGTTTACAAACCTTGAGCTAGATACAGAGTGCCTACTGGTGTATTTACAATCCCTGAGCTAGACATGAAGGTTCTCCACGTCCAACCAGAGTACCTAGATACACAGTGTCGATTGGTTCATTCACAAACCCTGAGCTAGACACACGGTGCTGATTGGTGTATTTACAATCCCGGAGCTAGACATAAAGGTTCTCCACGTCTCCACCAGACTCAGGGGCCCAGCTGGCTTCACCCAATGGATCCCACACTGGGGCTGCAGGTGGAGCTGGCCTGCCAGTCACGCGCCGTGTACTCGCACTCCTCAGCCCTTGGGTGGTCGACGGGACTGGGCGCCGTGGAGCAGGGGGCGGCGCTCATCGGGGAGGCTTGGGCCGCACAGGAGCCCACGGAGGGGGTGGGAGGCTCAGGCATGGTGGGCTGCAGGTCCCAAGCCCTGCCCCGCAGGAAGGCAGCTAAGGCCCGGCGAGAAATCGAGCGCAGCGCCGGTGGGCTGGCACGGCTGGGGGACCCAGTACACCCTCCACAGCCGCTGGCCCGGGTGCTAAGCCCCTCATTGCCCGCGACCGGCAGGGCCGGCGGGCTGCTCCGAGTGCGGGGCTGCCAAGCCCACGCCCACCCGGAACTCCAGCTGGCCCGCAAGCGCCACACACAGCCCTGGTTCCCGCTCGCGCCTCTCCCTCCACACCTCCCTGCAAGCTGAGGGAGCCGGCTCTGGCCTTGGCCAGCCCAGAAAGGGCTCCCACAGTGCAGCGGTGGGCTAAAGGGCTCCTCAAGTGCCCCCAGAGTGGGAGCCCAGGCAGAGGAGGCGCCGAGCCAGCGAGGGCTGTGAGGACTGCCAGCACGCTGTCACCTCTCAGCGCCACTGCACTCCTCCAGCCTGGGCGACAGAGTGAGACTCCATCTCAAAAAAGAAAAGAAAAAAAAGAACATCATGTAACTTCTAAAGACTCTCTTCATTTCCATAATTTTATGGTTAATGTTTTCTAGCAAAATGTAACATTAATAACCAATAACAATGTACTCCAGCCTGATTTCCGGTTTAAGATCCCCAGCTGAAAGAGCTTAAATAGACCAAATCAGAAACAGCAATAGCAGTGTCATAAAGATAACTTCCTAAGAACTGTGCTATTTCATCAGAGAAACTTACCGAGTGCTCTGCGAGAATTCTAAGACATTAACCATGTTAATATACCTAAATTGCAGGAGTTGCTTATCTATAAATACCCATCTTGAATGGACATTTGTCTGCCCCTGATATGTATAGGGGTGGGAGGTGTAAATGCCAGAAGGAAACAACCCAGAGAAACATACATTACCTCTACTACTCTGTCGTTTTTTGTCTCTTCATAAGAGGGACCACACAGGAGAGTGTCTGGGAAACTATTTACCTTGCAAATAAAAGTATGGTCAACTTTTTCCAAACTTTTTACTCAGGGACTCAAAATTATTAACCATGCCCCATGTGTGAGAAATGGTAAATTTATTTTAAAATTTCTTTTCCTTTTTTTTTAAACATTTAATGACTTGTAGGAAAACTGAACCTATTCTCTGTCTCCAACAAAATATTCACTCACGTTCCAAGATACTCCAGTGTTAGTATGTAGTAATATATTTCAGGAGTGCCTGTGACCCAAATAGTGTATCTGCCTTGAAAGATGATCATTTTATTCTTTCTGTTAGGAACGCTAGTCAACTGATCTCATTTCGAGTGGTAGCTTTTGCCACAAAAAAAGGTGGGCAGTGAATTTTGTTTTCTTTCCTGTTCTAGATGAAGAGGTTAATTTACAAGGTAAGTTAAACATGTGCTATCTATAATTTAGAATGGTCGAAAAGAGTAAACTCAAGGAGAAGATGAATAAAACATTTTTACAGTGGTAAATTATTTAAATAGTGTTAATTAATTTAATCTTCCCTGACATTGTCATTTAAGGACAGAAGCTCCTAGGCAGTTTCTTATTTTAACACTTCCCCCCCCACATTATGCATGGTTCATAATGGATTCAGTATAAAAATTCAAAAATGGAACTATATTGAGCAGAAAGTGGAAGTTCCTAATACCAATGTAGAACAATGGCTCTATATTCTTTTTTATATTATACATATATACATACATATTCACAATATGCTATAATTGCATGTATATGTTATATGATATATATTACAAAATAAATGAAATCATCTTAAATCTATTATTCTTTCACATGACCTTTTCACTCAACATATTATGGACATTTACCAATGTCAATTCATATAGATCTACATTATCTTTTTGATGGCTGCATAGTATTCCTTTGCATGAATTTATCATGAGTTGGTGCATTAATTAGCAGACTTCACTGTGCATTATGGTCACCTATGAAATTTGGTCATTCTCCTCTTGCCAGTGTCCAGCTTCTACAGAAGGTTTGGCATGAGGCTCAAACATTCATATTTTTAGGAGTGTTTGGAGGAGACTCTGAAACACACCAAATTTTGAGAACTAGGTATTTAACGAATTTGTTGTTGACAGGCATTTCATTTCTTTCTAATTTTTAAAAACACAGCACTACAGCTGGGTGCGGTGGCTCATGCCTATAATCCCAGCACTTTGGGAGGCCAAGGCGGGCAGATCACTTGAGGCCAGGAGTTCAAGAGCAGCTTAGCCAACATGATGAAACACCACCTCTACTAAAAATACAAAAATTGGCCAAGTGTGGTGGCGGACGCCTGTAGTCCCAGCTACCTGGGAGGCTGAGGCAGGATAATTGCTTGAACCTGGGAGGCAGAGGTTGCAGTGAGCTGAGATCATGCCATTTCATTCCAGCCTGGGAGACAGAGTGAGACTCGTCTCAATAAAACAAAAAAACAAACAAACAAACAAAAAAAAACACTAGAATAATATTGACATCTGAAAATAGAAAAAGTAGAAAGCTGGAAGGAGAAATTATATTTTTCTCTCTTCCCTTTATTTCTTTCCACCTTTCTTCCTGTTTCCCTCCCTGAGTCTGAACTTCCCACTTCTTCTCATTCCATAGAAGGAAAAATAAGAAAAGATTAGATAGATCTGGGGAGAAAATTAGAAAAATGCAAAATGGTGATGGCAATAGGGGAGAGAGGCCATCCTCAGGTTTTGGAATAAGTGAATGAAAAAGGATGAAGCCAGGTTTCTCATTCTAGGTGGGCCATTAGGAAACAGGAATGCCAATTTTCATTTCATCAGGGCTTCTGTCTATGTACTTAACTTTCACAATTGTTGCAAATTTAATTGTAAGCAATAGAGATGAATGGAGCAAGCACTAGACTTTAGTGCTGTCGCTTTCACTCTCTAGCTGTGTGATCTTTGATATGTCAACCTCTCTGTGCATCAGTTTCCTTGTCTGTAAAATGTGTGAGCTAGATTAATCTACAGTCCCTTTCAGGTCTATCATTCTTTAATTCCATGAAAGAACATTTTGTTTCATTTTGTAACCAACCCCATTTCAGAAAAGGAACTTTTTAAAAATTCTAATTTATGTGTTTTTTTTTATTTTTTAGAGATGTGGTCTCACTATGTTGCCCAGGCTGGTCTCAAACTCCTGACCTCAAGCAATCCTTCCTCTTCAGCCTCCCAAGTAGCTGGGATTACAGGCATGCACCACCGTACCTGACTAAAGCTAATTTAAAAACCCATGGGCATTAGAGTATGTGACAATGAGCATTCTGCAATTCATACATATATACATGTATGGTATATTCTCTTAGCACTCTGTGTTTCAGAATAACAGATGGTATCCAATGTACCTTGGATGAGAAGGGTTACAGTAGGATCAGTAGGATATATATGTGTGTGTCTGTGTATATATATATACATATCCTTCTATGTAATCCTGTATTGATTGCATGAAGGTTTTAATACTTCAGTGGAAATCAATCTGCAAAGACTAATAAGTGGGAAAATGATGCTTTAAGATACCGACAATTTAAAACAAGTTCCAGACAAATAAGACAATTTAGGCTCAAACTCAAAGACTGTAGTCAAGGACTTCTCACCTTTCAGAAATTAGAAGTGTGGCCAGGTGTGGTGGCTCATGCCTGGAATCCCAGCACTTTGAGAAGCCGAGGCGGGCCGATCACCTGAGGTCAGGAGTTCAAGACCAGCCTGGACAACATGGTGAAAAACCCATCTCTACTATAAATACAAAAAATTAGCTGGGTGTGGTGGTGCACGCCTGTAATACCAGCTACTCAGGAGGCTGAGACAGGAGAATTGCTTGAACCCGGGAGGCAGAGGTTGCAGTGAGCTGAGATCGTGCCATTGCACTTCAGCCTAGGCAACAGAGAGAGACTTTATCTCAAAAAAAAAAAAAAAAGAAAGAAAAAAATAAGAAATGTGTTCATGATAACTACACTTTTCTGATTCAGACAATTGTCTGGTAACAATGAAACCAAGTCACACAAGTATAAAATGGAGTCCTGCCAAGGCTAAAATAGACACCAAGTAAGTGACAAATACTTGAATAACAGTGAAGCATAAATTGATATAAATAAGAAATTCAGTGATCACATGATATCGCCTAGGAGATTTCTGCCTAATGTCTTACCATGACTCCTCTTATGTGGGTTAAATGGTGGCCTCCCAAAAAAATATGTTTACCTGGAACTTGTGGACATTACTCAATTTGCAAAAAAAGGTCTTTAGAGATGTAATCTGCAATTTAGAGTAGCCCTAAATCCAATGGCAACTATCCTTATATCAGAGGAGAAGGCAGTGCGAATACAGAGGCAGAGATTGGATGATGCACTCCAAGCCAAGCAGTGCCAAGGACTGCCAACAGCCACAAGAAACGAGGAGAGAGGCCTGGACTAGGCACTCCCTCAGCCACCAGAGGAAACCAACCTGCAGACACCTTGATTTTGGACTTCTGGAATTCTGGCCTCCAGAACTATGAGAGAATAAATTTCTGTTTTAAACCATCCAATTTGTGGTAATTTGCCCTGGCAGCCCCAGAAAACTAACGCACCTCTTTAAAAATATAGTTTCCAAAAATACTAATCTACTCAGTTTCCTGAATACACTACACACACACACACACACATACACACTCACACACACTATAATCCCCAAATCTTTTAAGGATTAGGTGATCTTGGCCTAAATCCTACTTCTATGACCTGTGATGACCAAAACCCTCCTCCATGTGTCCTGTAAATTTCCACGCATACTTCCTCATGTTTGGGGCGCCACATTGAGTTGTACAGACTCCCTGGCTAGAAGACCTTCTGTAATGCACAGCCTGCAATCTACCAGCACTCTGCCCTCAAAGCTATGCACTCTGCCATGGGGCTGCAATGCATGTTTTTCACACAAAGGTGTCACTCTGTCCCAAAGAGGTATCTCTTAAAAATTTGTACAAAAATGGCATGTCACCAGCAGTGGTTCTCCCTGTCCGCTCTCTTGCCGCTGATCCTTGCCACAGCTCTCCCAGGACTGGTATCCACAAATCATTCTTTAATTTTAAATTTTTATTTCAGGTTCGGGGTACATTGCAGGTTGATTATACAGGTAAATTCATGTCACAGGGGTTTGTGGTACAGATTATTTTATCACCCAAGTACTAACTTCATACCCAATAGTTATACTTTCTGATCCTCTCCCTCCTCCCACCCTCCATCCTCAAGTAGACCCCAGTGTCTCTTGTTGTCCCCCTCTTTGTGTTCATGTGTTCTCATCATTTAGCTCCCACTTATAAGTGAGAACATGCAGTATTTGATTTTCTGTTCCTGCGTTAGTTTGCTAAGGATAATGCACAAATAATTTTTAAACCTAGTGAGATCACCAGAGGTTGCACAGAAATTACATCACATACCATACAATTTCATCAGTAAGTTTAGTTTTTCGTTCATGTTCTCTCCTTTCCAATGTCCTGAAATTCTTATACATGACTTTCCTACTGATAT
Organism: Nomascus leucogenys; assembly: GCF_006542625.1. Classification (NCBI taxonomy): domain Eukaryota; kingdom Metazoa; phylum Chordata; class Mammalia; order Primates; family Hylobatidae; genus Nomascus; species Nomascus leucogenys. Next base: position 48,058,776 of record NC_044384.1, on the reverse strand, counting down.
AAGCCATACCATCAACTCTGTCTGTGCACCACATTCTGGAGAATAAAATTTTCCCCATCTTCTTTCACTATTTTAAGTCTCAGGGCCTTTGAACATGCTGGCTCCTTATCCCTTTTTCAGAAATAAACTCTTGTCTATTTATCTTTCAAACACTATTGCAAAATGAAAGAAATTGAATTATTAAAAAATAAAGACCACAAATTCACCAGTCATTGTCTATCTCCCACAGACGGGCCTCTTCTCTCCTACCTCTCCTCAACTGGATGATAGCTCTTTAAGAGCACAGCCCTGACTACTTGCTCCTCCCACCCTGCATTTAATCACACACTCAAATGTTTGTTTTCTAAGCACTTTTCTCATAATCAGATATCCTAAGAGGATTGTAGTCAAATGACTATAATCAAGTTTAAATTCCTGTCATTTTCCAAAAATCGATAACATTAAAAGTCTGACAAATTCTGCTGGCTACCACTCTTTCTAGTGACTTAGACACAGGCTATAATGGAGTCTTTTTCTTTTTTGCATGAGATTTCTGCAATAGTTCGGAGTTGCCCTTGTTTTTTGCACTTCTACTGGGACATTATTATTATTATTATTATTTTTGTAGACAGGGTCTCACTCTGTCACCCAGGCTGGAGGGCAGTGGTGTGATCTTGGCTCATTGCAACCTACACTTCCCAGGTTCAAGCGATTCTCCTGCCTCAGCCTCCCAAGTAGCTGGGATTACAGGTGCCCACCACCACGCCCAGCTAATTTTTGTATTTTTAGTACAGACAGGGTTTCACCATGTTGGCCAGTCTGGTCTCGAACTCCTGACCTCAAGTAATCTGCCTGCCTGATCCACCTGCCTCAGCCTCCCAAAGTGCTGGGATTACAGGCGTGAGCCACCACGCCAGTCCGGTCAATTCGACGTCTTTCCTTTTGCTTTGCTTGCATAGTATCTTTTAGCAAGAACACTTTCATTTCTTCCTTCCTAATCCTTTGGTCATGCTCACGTTTACATCCATTGCCCTGTTTTTCAGGGCTTTTGGTGATGTTATGCTCCTTCTGAATTTGATTTCTTTTTCCATTTCTGGTTCCTTTCCAATCCCAAATTAAGAATGCCACTAAGCAGCGAACATCATCTTGACAAACTCAAAATGCAGTTACATTTTTGCTTGGTTTATCAGATTGTGACCCATGAGATTAATCCAGAAATCGTATAAAAACAATATTTTATTTTATTCCTTGTGTATAGGCTGCAGCAATTTATTTTTGATGTATTAACAAAAAAAGTCTGTTTTCCTTGCACTGTTTGGTTCTTACCAGTTTCTTTCCAAAAGTAACATTCTTATCTAAATATAAAAATTATAAATAGGCCAGGCACAATGGCCCATGCTTGTAATCCCAGCACTTTGGGAGTCTGAGGCGGGTGGATTACTTGAGCCTGGGAGTTCAAGACCAGCCTGGACAACATGGTGAAACCTTGTCTGTACAAAAACACAAAAATTAGCCAAGCATGGTGGCACATGCCTTTAGTCCCAGCTACTCAGGAGGCCAACGTGGGAGGGTGGCTTGAGAACAGGAAGTAGAGGCTGCAGTGAGCCAGGATCATGCTGCTGCACTCCAGCCCGGGTGATAGCGTGAGACTCCATCTTTAAATATATAAAAAAATAAGTTACTTTCCAAATTTTAAGTTTATTACTGAGCACGGACCTTAAGCACTTTATACGCCATTTCATTAGGGCTTCATAATAGCAATACAAGGTCCCTACCATTACTGTTTGATGCTGCAGATGGAGAAACTGAGTTTCTGAGAGGTGAAGGGACTTGCCCAAACTTGTCCAATTAGAATGTGATAAATCCAGCATGCAAGCCTGCTAAGACAGTTTGAAGCCTCTGCCTTCCTGTACTTGGCCTTTTTCTAGTTAGTCTGGGAGAGGCACCTTCTAATTGATATCTATCTCAGACACCTCCTAAGGTCCAAATTCCTAAAGCAAAGTTAGGGGTTTAATCTTTTTCATAAAGATGAAACTGAATTTTTTTCAAACAGGGATTCCCCAAACCAAATGCCTGTGGCAGCCAGGCAGGTAAAATAAATGGGAAAGCAGGCAGAGTGCAAAGCAAAACAAAAACAAAATAACCACTGACAAGCTAGAGTTAATTGGTGCATCACAGGATCGTTGGCCTGGCGTTGCCAGGTAGCCTATTATTTTCAAAAGAAAACAGAAATTCAAGTTTTCATTTGAAATCTCTCAATTATTAAATGTCAGCATCTAAATCAGATTTGTTTTTCCAACAGTGCAAACTAAATATGCCTATGAAGCCCACAAATTGCCAGCCAGTGAGTGGCTCTAGTATGGACTTCACCTTGGCCCATAAAGCACATGTCCAATATGGTAGCCATAGGCCACATGCAACTATTTAAATTTACATTTTAATTAAGTGTAAATAAAATTAAAAATTCAATTCTTCAGTTGCACTAGCCACATTTCCGCTGTTCAGTAGTCACATGCGGTGTGTGGCTACTATAACAGATGCTACAGAACATTTCCATCATTGCAGAAAGTTCTATCAGACAGCACTGAACTGGAGCAACAAGAAAATCAGAGCTGCTTTTTTGTCCTCCATCGTGATCACCAGCTTGTACTAGAATGCTAAAGTTACTGCTCCCCCAGGACCACTCCGGACCCTTCTCTTTCATCTGAACAGACAGAGGTTGCACAGACAATCCCACCTACTCCCCCGGGGTCTGACATGAAGCCAGGAGGGGATGCACAGACGGGCAAGCCTGGGAAGAAGGCAAAGTGTGTCTTTAGCATTTCCCAGTCCCTGCTTTGGGACTCTGGGACTTACAGTCAGGCCACCACCCTCCCCTTTCTATAGAGACCAGGGCTTAATAATCTCTTTGCCCACTCTGGAAAACTTATGTCTAGATCATTCAATTACAGTAAAGCGTAAATAATGGATATGTACCTGAATTTTCTACCCCTGCCTTGGAAGTTGATATTTACAATGTAGAAAATTCTAAGAGTAAGATGTCAGGCCTAGGGGAGATGGTGAAGCAGGATTTTATATTCTCATAGCAGAAGACCACGATCATCTCCCTGAAGCATCTGAAATCTTACCTCGTAGGCTGTCAGTTCATTTCCCTGGCTCTATGGCAGGCACTACTCAGGATCTGGGTCAGTAGTCTCAAAATTAGGTTGCTCATGAGGACCACCTCCATAGGCTTGCCAGCTTTAACAAGTGAAAATACAAGATTCCCAGTTAAATCTGAGTTTGAGTTTCAGATAAACAATGAATTTGTTTATTATAAGTATGGCCAGTATGCTATGCAATGTGTATTTTATCTGGAAATTTTACACCTATGGCCCATTTTATAAAGATACTTTCTTGCTGGACCCACAGATTCTCAAGCTCACTCAGGTTTAGGAACCCTGATCATATTTAACTCAACTGCCTCTGGGAAGTGTTTCATTTCTTAGTCAATTTTTGTGTCCTTAGAACTGTCTTTTTATTTTATTATTTATTCATTCATTTGTTTTTAGAGACAGGGTCTCGCTCTGTCACCCAGGCTGGAGTGCTGTGGCATGATCACAGCTCACTGGAGCCTCAAACTCCTGGGCTCAAATGATCCTCCTGCCTCAGCTTTCCAAGTAGCGGGGACTACCGGCACGTACCAGCACACCTGGCTAATTTTTTTAAACTTTTTTGTAGAGATGGGGTCTCACTATATTGCCCAGTCTGGTCTTGATCTCCTGGCATCAAGCAATTCTTCAGCCTCAGCCTCCCAGAGTGCTGGGATTACAGGCATGAGCCACAGCACCTGGTCTGGAACTCTTTTTTTTTTTTTGAGATGGAGTTTCGCTCTTGTTGCCCAAGCTGGAGTGCAATGGCACGATCTCAGCTCACTGCAACCTCCACCTCCTGGATTCAAGCAATTCTCCTGCCTCATCCTCCCAAGCAGCTGGGATTACAGGCATGTACCACCACACCTGGCTATTTTTTGTTTTTTTTTTAGTAGAAAACAGTTTCACCATGTTAGCCAGGCTGGTCTTGAACTCCTGACCTCAGGTGGTCTGCCCGCCTCAGCCTCCCAAAGTGCTGGGATTACAGGTGTGAGCCACCGTGCCTGGCCAGGAACTGTCTTTTTTAATGGAATCACAGTTTCCTGTAGTGGAACATCAAGCTACTCATGACTATTACCTTCATTATGTCATCTGATCATCACAACAACCTTGTAGAGTAAAAGAGGCAAAAAGTCTCCTTACCTTGTCAATGAGAAAACTGAGGCTCAGATACTTAAATTTTTCAGGTAAAACTCTAATAAATGTCATACCGAGGACCCAAACTCAGGTCTTCTGGGTTCCCATTTCAATATTTATTGAACTATTCAGTGCTGTGAGTGAAAGGGGATGGCAATAATGAGGGAGAGAAAAAGAGAAGAGAATTTTTCATTAAAGGTATGGCTACCTCACCAATTACCACCCTTTTGATTCACACCTTTCCAGCCCACCAATCAATTCTGAAGCAGAAGGAGAAGACCAGGGATCCAGAATTCAAAAAGACCCACATCTCCAGGAATCAAGGAGTCTGAGAGAAAGTTCAAACTGGATAATGCAATCAAAATAATCTGGAAATTGGCTTCTAGACTGGTTATGGCAGTGACAACAGAGAATGTCTGAAAGAACTGTTGTTAAACTATGTACTGAGATACTATACCTGTAATTTACCTCCACCACCTAGTTCATACCTTGGAATTTTCTTACAGTAACATAATGAGTAAGCTCTGTGCCTCATCTAACTCCACATGCCACACTGCAGTGAACAGGGTCAGAGAAAGGTAACCACTATAAAAGGAGTGGAAGTAGAGAGAAACCATAGACCTAGGCTCTAAGGTCCAGAGGGCAGATAACGAACTACCCTGCCCCACTTGAATGCCTGGGGGTGGTGGCAGAAGTTGACCTACCCTAGAACTCATCTCCATAAGCTCTTTGCTGTTGAGAGCAATCTCTTGGAGGTACCCCAAGTCATCACACATCCACAATTACATGGGGCATTAATGTGCTAACAGTAAAGATTCATTCAACTTTAAGAAATAAAATTAGTAGGCTGGGTGCCACTCACGCCTGTAATCCCAGCACTTTGGGAGGCCGAGGCAAGTGGATCACTTGAGGTCAGGAGTTAGAGACCAGCCTGGCCAACATGGTGAAACCCCGCCTCCATTAAAAACACAAAAATTATCCGGGCGTGGTGGTGGGCTCCTGTAATCCCAGCTACTTGGGAGGCTGAGGCAGGAGAATCGCTTGAACGTGGGGGTGGGGTGGAGGTTGCAGTGAGTGGATATCATGCCACTACTCTCCAGCCTGGACGACAGAGTGAGACTACATCTCAAAAAAAAAAAGAAAGAAAGAAATGTTTATAGCAGTTTTATTCAAAATAAGCAAAAAATGGAAATAATCCAAATGTTCAACATAGGAGAATGGATAAATTACGATATTTATATACAAAAGAATACTACTTAATCAATTATACCTTAATAAAGCTGTTAAAAATAAAGAATAAACAAAAGAATACTATTTAGCAATAAACTCAAAAAATTAAAATAGCAGTTGTCTCTTTGAATGAGAGGTACCTTATGGAATTGACTGAAAAGAGGCACAAGGGAAGTTTCTGGGTGCTGCAAATGTCTATATTTTGATTTGGGTGATGGTAATTTGAGTACGTATACTTGTGAAAACTTATCAAATTGCATTTTCTGCATATAAAACATATACCTCAATAAAGGAAATAAACGGCTAGTTAAAAAATAGTAAAATTACAATATATTCATACAATGAAATAGTATGCATTTAAAATTATGATGTAGGTCTATATTTATTGACATAGAAAGATGCCTATATTATTAAATATAAAAGCAGAATCCAAAACAGAATGGAGAATACCATTTTTGTAAAAAATATGATATTAAATATTGATATGGGTATGGACAGGAAAAGAGAGTCATGCACAAATAAAGCTGCCAAGATATTAAAATTGGTTACTAACATTTTATGATGAATTTTACTACTTCAAACAGAAATCATTAAGATAGTCCCTCATTTTTTAAAAGCACAAAATTAAAGCATTGCAACAACATCAAAATAAGACCAAGGTCTAAATTTGTGTTTCTCAACAGAGGTGATTTGTCCCCCAGGGGACATTTGGCAATGTCTGGAGATATTTTTGTTTGTCTCAACTAGGAGGGAGTGATAGCAACATTTAGGGTAGAGGCCAGGGATGCTGCTGAACATCTTACAATGCACAGGACAGCTCCAACAACAGCCATCTGTACTAAAATGTTTATAGTGCCAAGGTTAAGAAACCCAGGTCTATCTAAATGGACATAAGATAGGGACTGTTTATAAGACGAAAGTGGTACAGTGTTGACTTATTTCTTTTATTTCAAACAGTTCAGAAGTTGCCTGTCATTCAGAATCTCCATAAATCCCAGTGGCAACCAGCCTTCTCCTGCACCTAACACAACGCTCTCCACATATCTGGAGGGATGGCGCTTGGGGAATCAGTTGTGCAAAGTCATTAAGAGCCAGCCCTGACTTCCATATCAGAAAAGAATATTTATAGAGGCAGAAACCTCTGAACTGGCCATGAATAGCCAAAAGGGAGGGTGTGATATTCCACCCCCTGCCTCCTCTCCACTCCTGAGAAAAGAAGCCGCTACCAGGAAGGGCACTGATTCCTGCAAGGACCAACTCCATCACATTAACCTCCTTATGGGCCCTCATAACCAACTGCTTCCCAGAAAAGAGACTGAGATGTTGGGTTTTTGATAGCATAAGTAGCTTTTTTGAATCCTCAGCAAGACGTTACCAAGACAGATAAGAGTTTTTTGGGGAATGTGAGGGTTATCTGGCTGTGACATATGTCACCCCATTAATGGCCAGGATTGATTTGGCTGATCTGGCTGGCTAGGCGGGTGTCCCCTTCCTCCCTCACTCCTCCATGTGCGTCCCTCCTGAAGCTGCATGCTCGGTGCAAGAGGATGACCATCCCCAATAGAGGAGGACCGGTCTTTGGTCAAGGGTATACAAGCGGCTGCACTCCCCTGCTAGAACCTCCAAACAAGCTCTCAAGGTAAGAGTTTTTTGGAGAGATAAATAGTTTTCTACATTATTTAAATTCCAATCAGTATATCAAGATTTAGACCTTGCTGACTTCACCATTAAGCCAGGAATAGGGAGAACTCAGGTTGTGCTGTAAGGGAGACCTCTGCCATGTGGGAAGGGTAGAGCTGACATACTCCATTCCCAGAACAGGGAGCAAGGAGAAAAGAGATGGGGGAGCAAAAAGAGGCAACTCATCTGGCAACCTGCTCCAGACCAAATTCCCAGAGGGGAAAAATCAATGGACACATCTAGGCAAATATGAAGGAAGCTTGGGGCTAGTTGTTTTCTTCGCCCTGTAAAACCTAAGGGAGCTGAGAGCCTCCAGAAAAAGATCATGTCCTGTCTGATGGTGTAACCACCCAATCTGTTCACCTTGCCCACTGCCTAGACAGAGTCAATTTACCAAGACAGGGGGATTTCAATAGAGAAAGAGTAATTCATGCAGAGCCAGCCGTGCAGGAGACCAGAGTTTTATTATTACTGAAATTAGTCTCCCTGAGCATTCTGGGATTAGAGTTTTTAAAGATAATTTGGCGAATGGGGCAGGGGAAGTGGGGAGTGCTGTTTGGTCAGGTTGGAGATGGAACCATAGTGGGTCAAAATGAGTTTTTCTTGCTGTCCTCTGCTCCTGGGTAGATATGGCAGAACCGGTTGAGCCAGATTACCGGTCTGGGTGTCAGCTGATCCATCAAGTGCAGGGTCTGCAAAATATCTCAAGCACTGATCTTTGGTTTTACAATAGTGATGTTATCCCCAGGAGCAATTTGGGGAGGTTCAGATTCTTGGAGCCAGAGGCTGCATGACTCCTAAACTGTAATTTCTAAACTTGTAGCTAATTTGTTAGTCCTGCAAAGGCAGACTGGTCCCCAGGCAAGAAGGGGGTCTTTTCAGAAAAGGGCTGTTATTAATTTTGTTTTAAAGTCAAACCATGAACTGAATTTCTTCTTAAAGTTAGTTTGGCCTATGCCCAGGAATGAACAAAGACAGCTTAAAGGTTAGAAGCAAGATGGAGTTGCTTAGGTCTAATTTCTTTCACTGTCATAATTTCTTCAGTTATAATTTTGCGAAGGTGGTTTCAATAAGAAGAAAGACAGGTGGATGAACCTGAAATACTGCCCCTAGTCCCTCACGTCTGAGTAGAGTGTGCTGTGGATCCAGACACTGGTGTGTTCCCTGGGAAGGGGCAAGGAGGTGCTGAGATAATCAGCGGGCTCCTGGAGGCCTGGGCTGGAGAGATGTCAAGGACTGCAAAATTGTGGGCAAATGGCAGGACTTCAGCTATGGGTGCCATTGTGATATCCAACACCACAAGGTACAACTAATCAGTACCACTTCAAAGGACACCAGACCTGGAGCAGGAATCAGGGAGGTCCCAAAAGGACTGACACCCACTCATGTGGATTAGAGGTCCCTCAATTCCTTATCCCCATGAGGCCCCTTGAATGGGGGAAAGAAATTTGAAGATGGAACATTGACCTGAATGAGACTGTGTGGATTGAAATGGACTGTAATAATGTAAATTGGCACGTGTGTCATCCTGCTCACCTTGGCATGTGTGTCACCCTGCTCACCACCCATGCCATAGGGTCCTCATGACCAGAGTTAGGCCTGTCAACCTAAATAACGAACAGAAAGAGACTCTCCAAAGATAATGAGCTTATTTGGGTGTGCACAGAGGATTTGCAAATCTGGGATATGCAGGCTTTGGAGACTGTAGTCACATCCAAAGTGGCTGAGGGAGGGGGAAGTGTTTAAAGGCAAAAGTATACATCATTTGTTTTAAAACAGAGAATGTTGGCTACAGGGGATCATCACAGGAGTTGACACTGGTTCATTCGTGGAGACAGTGTGTCAGACAAGTGTTCTTGTGCATCCTGCTTGCTGTCCTTGTGACTCATGTAGCAAGCTGCAGTTTAGGAAGTTCTTGGCAGAAGTTCTTGTTACAGGCGTATGTGCATGAGAGCCCTTCAGAAAGTCTTTGTAATAGCGTATGTCCACCAGGGCCTGTCGGGGGGTGGGCGGCTGGGGGAGGGATAGCATTGGGAGAAATACCTAAAGTAAATGACGAGTTGATGGGTACAGCAAGCCAACATGGCACATGTATACCTATGCATCAAACCTGCACGTTGTGCACATGTACCCTAGATCTTAAAAGTGTATTAAAAAAAAAACAACAAAAGTGGATGTCAGCAACTTCATGTTAAACATCTGTGTTACATTTCCGTAGTAGAATGCCTAACATATACATTATAAACCGTCATAAATCAAAACTGTAAAAAATAAAAATAAAAACTTACAAAAAAAATAGTGTGTGTCAACTTGACTAGGCAAGGGTGTGCAGTTGTCTGGTTAAACACTAGTCTAGGCATTGCCATGAAGATATTTTGTAGATGTGGTTAACATCCATAAGCAGTTGACGCTAAGTAAAGCCGGCTACCCTTGATAATGTGGATGGGTCTTATCCAATCAATTAAAGGTCTTAAGAACAAAGACTAAGGTTTCCCAGAGTAGAAGGAATTTACCTCCAGGCTGAAACATAGGTGTCTTTCCTGAGTTCCAGCCTGCTAGCCTGCCCTACAAATTTCAGACTCAAGACTACAACAATAACTCTTGCCTGAGTTTCTAACTTGGCATCCTGCCTTACAGATTTCAGAATTATCATCCCTCACAATTGTGTGAGCCAGTTCTCTCTCTCTCTCTGTGTGTGTGTGTGTGTGTGTGTGTGTATGTGGGTTCTGTTTCTCTGGAGAGCCCTGATTGATACACTTGGCAATATCTATCAAGTTGCAAAGGCACATACCCTTCGAACTAGGAATTCTGCACTAGAAATTCCACCCTCAGATGTACTCATGCATAAGTGAAATTATGCATACACAAGATTCTGTAGTACTGAAGAAATAATTAAATGCCCTTTACTGAAGTATTTAAAAATTATGGTACACACATAGCTAGAATAATTTGCAACCATAAACAAAAAAAGCTTCCTGTATTCTTTTATTGAATCTCATCCAAGATAATATTAAGTGAAACCAAGATACAGAATTGAGTATATGGATACTACCATTCATATAGAAGGAGGAAGGAGCGAGGGTATTGTATACACAACACACACACACACACACGTATTCTCTGGAAGAATATATAAGGAATTGGTAATATTGGGTAATATTGACTCTGGAGAATAAGAATATATTTTTGTAACTTTAGAGCTTGGTACCATATGTCATGAAAACAAATCAATTGTGAGTGGAATTAAAAGGCACACCACATAACATTTATAAAGAAAGGATGCAGAATCCTGGGTGGCTGCTCACATTACAGGGAGTCTTCCTCACTAGTGCTCTCGGGTTTGTGATTGTTCTGCCCTCTAGAGGCGGCTTTGAGAAGTGCTTGAGATGAAGGGCTCTGTGACCCCCTCATCAGCAGGCTCAGCTTAGTCTAGGAGCACAGGCCTGAAGCGGGTGCTCACAGGATGGTTTTCCTCTGGCTACCTGCCTTCATTTCATCTGGCAACAGTGGTTCCGGTAATGTTGGCAGTCAGTGGCTATTACGGTGGGAAGAATCAGAACTTGAATAAACCACAGTGCTACTATGATTCCATTCTTAGAGGCAGAATCACATACAATAAAAGAGAATTTGAGGTCTTCTGTCACTAATGAAATACCAAGACCTCTTTATTACTCATTTTGGGTCAAAAAATATCAACTAGAAAAGAAAATTGGGAATGATTATTCACGTATATTTATGAGTGTAGCCTCTGACGTATGAATTACATACTAATCATGAGGTTGGATTTTAAATGTATAGAAAAGACATGTTTTCACTGCAGGCTGCAGCTGAATAACGAAATATGAAAAATGCATTTTTGAACTATTTAATTTTTTGAAATTTAAACATATAACTTAGCAATATAGCATACATATTTCCACCATCACACAATGTTAATATTTTTCTTATTGGCTTCTAATTTCTTTTTGAATTATTATTTTCTAATAGATCCCTTTTATTGAAAGCTCACTGTTTGCAAAGCAGTCTACATTCATTATCCCATGAAATCCTCAAACAACCCTAAAAGGTAGGTGTCAGTACCACCGCACTTTGTGATTGTACCAGACAATCAGTAATAAGATAGGTAAGAATGGCTATGGGGGAAGTCAGCTGGGTTCTAGTTATAGTCGCATTTCAGAAAATTATTTAACATGCTGACTTTAACAACCTAAGCGTCTTCTCCATGTGTGCACACAGGGTAGACCTCTGAAGAGTGGCGCTGTAGCTTCTAGGGTAAAGGCTGCGTTAAGTCAAGGCAGGATGACCGTTCAGCTTCCTCCCAGGATAGTGCAAAGGGCTATTCACTAGGATTATAGCCTTCTCTCCCAAACTGAATTGCTCAACCCCCAAAACCCCTCCTACAGAAAATTTGGAGTCCTGGTTTATTCCCTGGCAGCCCCTACCTAATAGGGTGGTGAATTAATTACCAAACACGCAACAAAGGATATCAAAGGTTTGGCGAAAATGGTAACATTTTGGAATAAATGACCGTAATGTGTGGTCTGTTTGCCACCCTAACTGGGGCACATTTTGCAGGTCATTTGCTTTCGCTATGGTCAAGAGGAAGAAAAGCATCTCTTGGATTTCAGCTTGGAGGAGGAAGAGTTCAGGCTGCCAGAACTGGACTGGCACTTCTGAATATCCCGAGGTGAGGTCCCGTAACTTCCTCGGGAAGCTCTGCCGCGCCCCCACCCCCCCCCCCCCCCCCCCCACCAGGCTGCTAGAGTCTGGGAGGCGCCAACCCAGACCGCAGACCCCGCGGCCCAAATTCTTCCTCGCAGAGGGGAGGGGAAGGGTGTTCCGGCGGGGCGGGGCGGAAGGGAGGCTTGGGCTGGATTGTGGGATAAGATTGCCCTGATGACGCTGAGCGGATCTGGACCCTAGCCTAATAAAGGCTGCGTAAATAAAGGTGACGTTAATAAAGGACGTGACGGGGCGCGCGGTTGCCAGGGGCGCCAGCGTCTCGGGGCTGCCCTAATGGCTCCCGCTCAGTGCGCGGCGCCAGCGCGTGTCTAGTCCCGGCTGCGTCTCTTGGCCCCATGGGCCCCTCCTCACATGGCAACTATTGTGGCTACTAGTCCAGGCGGCTTAGCCTCTGGAGCGGGTCCGGACCCGCTCCAGCTGACCTCTGACTCCCTGTGGCCACCTGAGCCCTGGTCTTCCCGCTCCTCCGATCTCCCACGCGAATCGCCGCCATGAGCTAACTCCCCACCCCCGGGCAGACCCGGGGGGCTTTGATTACCTGGGGTCTTCTGCTTCCTCCCAGATGTCAGCCCCGCTTCAGGAATCGACTGAGACTTCGGCTCAGAGTTTGGTTCCATTCCTGGACACGGATTCAGCTGGAGAGCTGCCCCGGGGCCAGAGCAGTTCGCTGCTGCACACCGGGATCTGAATGACAAGCTGACTCGGCGCAGAAGGCTCCCAGAGGTGGTTGCAATGCTAGACTGGGATCAGAACCAGGCCCTAGCTCGGCCTCTTCGCCTCAAAAGTAAGTTTCTAACTGTAGGTCTAGATCAGGCTGCAGATCATCAGGCATATGAAATACTTGTTCCACCACTAGATAGAAATCAAAAGCAAAGAACTTTACTGTTTCACCCAAGAACCGGAAGAAAGATATAGCTCAGCATCAAAGTCTTGCCAAGGTTGTTGGAACTGCATACCGATTTGTATCAAAACCTCAGCGTCAGAAACAAACTCTGCAGAATGGGTATTTAGATTCAAGTATGGATATACTGTATCCGGGTAGCCTGCCTCCAGAACTCCAGGTGAACTCAGATGAGCCTCCAGGGCCTCCTGAGCAAGTTGGACTTTCTCAGTTCCATCTAGAGCCTGAAACTCAAAATCCAGAAACCATTGAAGAGATCCAGTCCTCTATTCCAGCAAGAAGCTGCAGCGCAGCTTCCGTAGCTCCGTGATGTGGTAGAACCTTCTTCAACCAAAGCTGGAGGCCCCAGCTCTACCTTCACAGTCCCTTGAGGGGGCCCACTCTTCAACAGAGCAGGAGGCTCCAGCACAGCAGCTACCTGCCTTTGAAGAGATCGTAGCTCCACCATGGATACATCATGAGGTAAACGTTCCATTGAAAAGTTGGAGTGAAGCTGAGCACTCACACTTGCCCAGTGTCACAGTCAAACCTGTGGACATGGAGCTTACGGTAACTCCAGAGCCAGGTAAGGAACTTACAACAAGCCAGGAACAGGCCCCAGCTCAGCCTCCAGAACACCCCAAAGAGGTGGGCTCTTCCTCAACCCAATTATAGGCCCCAGCTCAGACACCAGAGCACCCTGAGGAGATGAAACCTTCTGCAACCCAGTAGGGGACCCCAGCTGAGCCTCCAGGTCCTCTTGTGGAGCCTGAACTTTCCCTCAGTCAACAGGAGAAGCCTTCTGAGTTTCCCAGGAAGGTTGAACCTTCTGAGACCCAGCAGGATGTCCCAGCTCAGCCTCCAGAGTCCTCTATGGGGAGTGCAGCTCAAACTCCACCGAATCATGAGGTGACAATTCACCCTCCAGGTGAAGATCAAGCTCATTATAACTTGCCCAACGTTACAGTTAAATCTGCGAATGTGGAGGTTACCATAACTTCAGAGCCTACCAAGGACACTGAGTCTTCTCCAGCCCAGCAGGAGGCCCCAACCCAGCCTCCAGAGGAGGTGGAAACTTCTGCAACCCAAGAGGAGGCCCCAACTGAGCCTCCAGGTCCTCCTGTGGAGCCTGAACTTTCCCCACAAGTGAGCAGGAGCAGCCAGATAAGCCTTCTGAGTTTTTCAGGGAGGTTGAACCTTCTGAGACCCAGCAGGAGGCCACAGCTTAGCCTCCAGAACATCATGAAGTCACAGTTTCACCTCCAGGTCACTATCAAGCTCAGCATTCAGATGTGCCCAATGTCACTATTAAGCCTCCAGATATGCAGCTTACCATAGCAACAGAGCCTACTGCAGAGGTGGGAACTTCTCCAACCCACCAGGAGGCTACAGCTCAGCTCTCAGGGCCAGTTAATGATGTAGAACCATCTGCCACCCAGCACAGGGCCCACTTCTGCCTCCAGAGTCATCGGAAGAAGCTGGACCTTTACCAGTTCAACAGGAGACGTCAGTCCAATCTCCAGAACCTATTAAGGATGAGAACCCCTCTCCAACCCAGCAGGAGGCTGCAGCTAAGCATCCACAGACCTCTGAGGAGGTTGAATCTTCTCCAACCCAGCAAGAGGCCCCAGCTCAGCTTTCAGAGCCCCCTAATGAACTTGTAGTTCAACCTCCAGAGCATCATGAGGTAACAGTTTCTCCTCTAAGTCATGATCAAGTTCAGCCTCCAACATTACACAATGTCACTGTTAAACCTGTGAATCACATGGTTACCATGACTCGAGTTCACTAATCAGGTTGAAATTTTAACCCAATAGGGGGCCCCAGCTCAGTCCTTAATGTCCCCTGAGCAATTTCAACATTTGAAAGACCAGCAAGAGATTATAATTTGGCAGCTAAATACCCCTGAAAATGACGAACTTCCTCCATCAAGAGCCCACAACTCAGCCTCCAGTTCAGCTCTCCTCAGACTTTGTAAGTGCGTTGAATGATGAGATGGTATTTTCACCCCTAAATCTGTCTTCAGTATTCGGAAGTAATTCAACTTTACCTAATACCACAGTTAAAAATGTGGATTTGGAGGTTACCACACCTACAGCAGTCACTATGGAGGTTGAACCTTCTCCAGTCCAGCAGGACAACCCTCTTATTCCCACTGAGCAGGCTGACTTTTCTCTAACCCAGCCTGATCCCCCTTCCTCACCCCTGGATTCTCCTGAAAGGATTGAATCTCCAGCCCAGCAAGAGGCCCCAGCTCAGACTCCAGACCCCCCTAAGGAGGTAGAACCTTCTCCAGTCCAACAGAGTTCCCAGCTGAGCCACCAGAGCCCCCTAAGGAGGTTGAACCATCTGCAACCCAGCAGGAAGCCTCAGGTCATCCTCCGAAGTCCACTGAAGAGGTCAGTCCTCCACTGCAGCAGGAGATAGCAGCTCAGCCATCAGAGCCACCTGAGAAGGTCAAACCATCTCCAGTCATAAAGCAGGCCCCAACTCAGCTTTTACAGCCACATTCAAAGTAATTAACTGGCATTATCTGTCCAAGAGATTGGATGGATAGGAAGTTAAACTTCTGGGAGATGCCTCATTATTTGTACCAGTGGCTCCACATTATTTCTTGATTAATTGTGCAGACTGAGAAGCTGACAGCTAGTTTTTCCAATTCAAGAGTCATCATGGGGATGTTCTCAATTGTTGTAAGTGGGACTTGTGTTGTTTCCATGTTGAGATATTTTAATGCCGGTAATTTAAACAGATAATAATCTTCAATATTGTCAGAGGATTGCGATTGAGAATTGTTAGTGGTGAAGCTTCGAGATAGAAGCTTTTCTTGCTGTCCCTCCTGCTGCTCCCTTGCATAGCACTGATACTGGAAGTTTCTGAGAGGTGCTCACTGGTACAAATAATGAGGCATCTCCCAGAAGTTTAACTTCCTATCCATCCAATCTCTTGGACAGATAATGCCAGTTAATTACTTTGAATGTGGCTCTAAAAGCTGAGTTGGGGCCTGCTTTACGACTGGAGACGGTTTGACCTTCTCAGGTGGCTCTGATGGCTGAGCTGCTATCTCCTGCTGCAGTGGAGGACTGACCTCTTCAGTGGACTTCGGAGGATGACCTGAGGCTTCCTGCTGGGTTGCAGATGGTTCAACCTCCTTAGGGGGCTCTGGTGGCTCAGCTGGGAACTCTGTTGGACTGGAGAAGGTTCTACCTCCTTAGGGGGGTCTGGAGTCTGAGCTGGGGCCTCTTGCTGGGCTGGAGATTCAATCCTTTCAGGAGAATCCAGGGGTGAGGAAGGGGGATCAGGCTGGGTTAGAGAAAAGTTAGCCTGCTCAGTGGGAATAAGAGGGTTGTCCTGCTGGACTGGAGAAGGTTCAACCTCCATAGTGACTGCTGTAGGTATGGTAACCTCCAAATCCACATTTTTAACTGTGGTATTAGGTAAAGTTGAATTACTTCCAAATACTGAAGACAGATTTAGGGGTGAAAATACCATCTCATCATTCAACGAACTTACAAAGTCTGAGGAGAGCTGAATTGGAGGCTGAGTTGTGGGCTCTTGATGGAGGAAGTTCGTCAGCAGGTGCTGAAAATCATACTTAAACTGGTCAACCCGAAGTTTGGCATTCTGCCTTTTGTTAGGGGGCTCCTTGCTGAACAAAATCTCCAGGCGTTCTAGATGGCTGAATATCTGGTCTGTGCTTGCTTGGATTTCACCTTCTACTAAGTGCACAGACTGCTTCTCTGCCGTCTCCAGGTATCCCATGTGAGAATGGATCTCATGGACCTGCTTGTGCATTTGCCGGTTCAGGGGCTCCATGTCACCGGCCCAGCTGGCCCCAACTCCAGCTCTGGCTTCTCTGGAATATGTCCTCGCAGCCCCCCTTCTAATTTTTTTTTTTTAATTAAGATGCATTGGTTTTTGCTGATCAAAAATTCTGACATATTACTGACAATTTCAAAAACAGGATAAGTCTGACAGTATTAGTAGGGTTGACTAAAACAATAAGAAATTGACTAAAATAAGTGGACTGTTTTGCAATTAAAAATTTTAAGTCAATGCAAATATTTATAACTTTTAAGTCTCCTCTAAAAGATAACCAAAGAGCTTATTTAACCCTGTTTTAAATTATGTTAAATTCTTTGCAGATTATTACATAGGACATATTTTAGTAATGATTTAAAGGAGGAAGAAGCAGCCTATTTTATGTTCATTTTAAGTGTTTCGAATAATCATCATTGAATGGTATTAAGTAGCCAGGAGCAGAGATATTGGGGTTATGGTGCTCTGTAAATCAAGTTAATGACATGCCCTTTGATTTTCCAGAACATAAACTCTCACTGCTAATACCCCTCCCTCTGACCATTGCTGTTCATCAAAGTTCTTTCCTAGATGTTGTGTCCTCTACAAACTCTCAGTGATGGTTGTTGCATTCCCCTGGCTCAGTGGTCACTTGCATACTGGTGACACTGGACTCCAGGCTTGCTGGAGCTTCCAATATGGGTATTCCTGGGAGTATCAAACTCAATGTGTCTCTGCACTCCAGCCTTGGCTACAGGCTGCAATTTTGTCTCTAAAAAACAGAACAAAACAACAAACTCCATGTGTCTAAAAGTGAAATCACTGTCATTCCTTCATTCACTATCACCCACTTAGTCAACCAGGCACTGGGTTCTATGCTGTTCTTCCTTGCCTTCATATCAAATTCTTCAAACCTGTCCAATTTTTCTACCGAAAATGTCAAATTATCCTGTCCTAGATCGGACCCTAGACACCTCTTACCCGCACTATTTCAATCACTTCCTGATTTCTTAACTCTTCTTCCTGTCTCCAGTCTTTCCTCCCTCTGCATTCATCCACAACGTAACCAGAAGGATGGATCCAAAATGCAGTTCCGGAGACAAACTATCACTTCTGGTCACACAACTTGGTATATGAAAAAGCATGAAGCCAAATAACCCTACTGTATCTTCTGATTTATTAAATATACGTGTATTTCAATATATGGAGAAGTTTGTAATATATAAGCAGAAGTTTCTAAGACAGTTTTCTACATACCATTACCTGATGCATAAATGTCTGTCACCCAGACAGAGATGTCTTATTCAGGAATTCACCTCCACATTGAACAACTCTAGACACACTGAATTCTGAGGGGTGCCCCTCTAATGAGAACAGTTCCCCTTAGAATCAGCAGCAGAGCAGTACTGCCTGGAGGCCCCCTCTCTTCTGTGCCAGAATTGCCCCTTCCCATCCGTTTACTTTCCTTTTCCTTCCACTGCTGAGAACAGTGGGGCTCTCTGCCCACTCCTGATATTCTGGGACTCTTGTGTGATTCCCTACTACCACTTAGGTCACCAGGATCCACCAGGACCCTCTTCAACTGCACAGGGCTCCTTCCGATGCCACAAGAACTCTAGGAACCTCACTGCTGCTGTGGAGACCCTATAAAAACAGCAGAACCAGAGTGGGCCATATAAGGAGCTGTGATTTGGCCCCACTTAGTGGAACCCAGAATTAATTACCTCCCAGACATAATGCAGTCATTTCTGGTCATGGTTTGTACTACTCTTACCACCATCACTAAATTCAGAGGTGCTGGTGGGGCGCAATGGCTCACACCTATAATCCTAGCACTTTGGGAGGCTGAGGCAGGTGGATCACCCGAGGTCAGGAGTTCGAGACCAGCCTGGCCAACATGGCGAAACCCTGTCTCTACTAAAAAATACAAAAATTAGCCGGGCATGGTGGTGCATGCCTGTAGTCCCAGCTACTCAGGAGGCTGAGGCAGAAGAATTGCTTGAACCCAAAAGGCAGAAGTTGCAGTGAGCCAAGATCGTGCCATTGCATTCCAGCCTGGGCAACAAGAGTAAGACTCCATCATAAATAAATAAATAAATTAATTAAATAAATAAATAAATTCAGAGGTGCTAAATAGGACTTTGGGTTCATTCTAAAAAATTAAACTACTACAGAAGCACTATGGGCTGTGGGAAAATGTGCGCTGAACTGACTTACCAGGGACGATTTGGAGTGTAGTCGACCAATATTTGAGCCCAAGTAAATGAATCTTAGAGTCAGGTTAATGTTAACTTGATTTTTTTAAAAGTCCACTGGAGACACTGTATACATGAACTATAATATCCATCTTTTTTGCATTATTCATTTTATTTTACTTTATTTTTTAAGTTCAGGGGTACAAGTTCAGGTGTGTTACATAGGTCAACTTGTGTCATGGGGGTTTGCTGTACAGATTATTTCATCACCCAGGTATTAAGCCTAGTACCCATTGGTTGTTTTACCTGTTCCTCTCCCTCCTTTCACCCTCCTACCTCCAATAGGCCCCACCCATCTATGTGCCCATGAGTTCTTATCATTTAGTTCCCACTTATAAGTGAGAACATGTGGTATTTGGTTTTCTGTTCCTGCATTAGTTTGCTAAGGATAATGGCCTCCAGCTTCATTCATGTCCCTGCAAAGGACATGATCTTGTTCTTTTTTGTGGCTGCATAGTATTCCATGGTGTATATGTACCACATTTTCTTTGTTCAGTCTATCATTGATGGACATTTAGGTTGAGTCCATGTCTTTGCTATATAATATCCATCTTTACCAGTACGTGTATTCTCAGATGTTTTCTCTAGCACTCCAGAGCAATGGACATGGCTTGTTTGTGTAGGTCATTGTATTCATGTCATAGGACACACCCTGAGATGGAATTTCCAATATTTTGAGGGAGTAGCATAAATAAAGCTGACTATCTGAAGTCATTTTGTAATGTTATTCCTCTTGCACCTTTACTCCAGCCTCACTGGCTTTCTTGCCATTGCTCAGAAACACCAAGGTCATGCCCACCTTAGTGTATTCCTATTGTCTGGCATGCACATCTCAAGATTTTGCTTGACTCTCCCATAGCTGCTTTTGTTCTGTTTGCAGAAAAACCACAGCTGAGTGCCCAATTTAAAATAGCCTCCTCCTGCCCAACCCATCTAATCCCTTTGTTCTGCTATATTTTTCTTTAAAACATATATTTATTGTAAATATATAGGTTATTTGTTATTTGCTCCTTCAACTGTTATGTAAGGATAAAGAATTTCTCCATCTCCTTCACTGCTGAAAGTGTCCAGCATGGCATATAGTAGACATGCAATGTATATATATTTTGAAGGAATGAATGAATAAATTAGTCAGTCTTAATATTTCATCTTCTCTCTCTTCTTGGTCAGAAATGTTACAATTCATCTCTTCCAAGTGCAGTGCAGTGCAGAGCAAAGAACAGTGCAGTGGTTAGAACAGATCTCTAAATTTGGCTAGAATTCTGGCCTCACTGCTTACTAGCTTTATGGTCTTGGACAAACTATCTCACCTCTCTAAGTCTCCATTCCCCTTCTATTGTATAGAGATAACCAAAGAATTTTCCTCCCAGGATGTGATCATTTTTAAATGAATTCTTACATATAAAGCTCCCAATGTGGTGCCTGCATGTTGTTTAAGTATTATTAAACTCATGGTTTCATTGGTTCTAGTGTATATTTGTGTGTGTGTGTGTGTGTGTGTGCACACTCACACACATAGTAGTTTGCTCCTTAAATAATACATTTCTACTTATCTTTTAAAATGTACTTGTTAGTATGTTGGGGTGGTTGTTAATATTCTAGATTCTATATTCATAGGTGGCCATTTGCTCTACATTTTCAGCTTCGTCCTCTGAATGCTAGTCTTGCTCAAATGTCTCATTATTTTCCATTTATTGCCTATTTTAATAAATAAAAGGTCAGGCATTTTCCCAAGTGTGGTTGGTAGAATATCAGTTGCTTTTTTTAAAAGAGGGGAAAAAAAAACATTCCTAGGGCCTCACTATTGAACAAGAGCCTCCTGGGGTGGGGCTCAGGAGCATGCATTGTAAACAATGTCTAGAGGAGTCTTTATGCCCTAGAATTTGAGAAGCACCAAAGGAGGCTTCTGGGTATTGGCTGCTGGTGCAGATTTGCTCAGCTTCGGTAGGTTAGTGCACCACTGAATGAAGCCCTACTCTCTCCTCCTCATGCCATCTTTCCTCTGCAGAGGGCTGCCTGCAAGAGTTATCTGTGCTGTTTGCACCAGGTGAGCCCAGGGGACCATGCCACAACCTGCTTCATTATATGTTGGCCTTGATTGGTATTCCTGAAGTCTTTTGGGCATTTCTCTTCCACTGCTCCCTTGGTTTAGAGGAGGCAAAACTGGCTCCTTTGGTTAAAGGAGAAGAAAAAATGGTTTAGCTGAGGAGCTCCTTTTACTTCCAACACTATTTGGTGGATAAATCTACCCTGCAGCTCTGTCAGTCTTGGCATCTTCCATGAAGAACATAACTCCAGGGAATTTCCTATTTTTGCCAAAGCTGTGCAGCTAGCCCTTGTGTCTCTTAGGTGAGAGGAATTAGCAGGAGACCTCAGTATTACCCCCACTTGCCTCCTACCACCCAGCAATGTACTAAACGTCTGTCCGGCTGTCAGTTGACTGCTGAAGTCTTTCATTTTTGTTCAAATTGTGCTTTACTCGTGGTTTATTGTCTACTCTTCAGCACTTTGTTGGCTTCATCCCAGGTATAATTTTCTCCTTTGTTATTGCTTCTTTGGAGAATTTTCAATGGCAATAGGGAAAATATTTATTTGATCTCTGTTAACACTACCATCTTTCTCCAGACAGCAGTTTTTAGAAGATAAGTCTCCTGATAGAATCATTTCATTGCTGTTTATTTATTCTCATCTCAAAGAACTAGTTACTGACCAGAAGAGGAAAGAGCTATGCAGCCTCCATTGCAGTCTCCAGAAACCTTGGGAGTCTCTGGAAGGTGTTGTTGCTGCCTGGAAGGAGCAGGAGGCCTCAGGACAGAAGGCATGCTGCATTCACGTCCAAAAAAGTTTCTATCTCCAAACCTGAAACTCACATGGAAGGGCTTTTGCCTGCAAAGACCATCTGAGAGCAGCCCTGCTGGTTAGTGAAAGGTTTTGGGACAGGCAGATTTAGAGCTGTTAGTAAATCTGGGAGAGTGTTAGACTCCGGTCAATATTGACATCAGGTAGTCTTATTCATAACATAATTATTACCCTTTTGAGAAATAAAAAAAAATCTCAAATAAACAACCTAACTTTATACCTCAAAGAACTAGAAAAAAAGAAAAGAATAATCCCAAAGTCAGCAGAAGGAAGGAAATAATATCAAAGCAGAAATAAATGAAAGACAGAGTAGAAAAACAATAGAAAAGATCAACGAAACTAAGAGTTAATTTTTTAAAAAAGTTAAGCACAATGGACAAACTTTCAGCCAGACTAAGAAAAAAGAGAAAAGGTGTAAATAAATAAAATTATAAATGGAAGAAGATACATTAAAACTGATATCACAGAAATAAAAAAGGATCATAAAGACCAGGCACAGTGGCTCACATTGGTAATCTCAGCACTTTGGGAGGCCAAAGTGGGCAGATTGCTTGAACTCAGGAGTTCGAGACCAGCCTGGGCAACATGGCAAAACCTCATCTCTACAAAAACTATAAAAAAATTAGTCGGGCATGGTGGTGGTCCCAGCTACTCGGGAGGCTGAAGTGGGAGGATCAATCTCCAGGAGGTGGAGGTTGCAGTGAGCTGAGATCATACCACTGCACTCTAGCCCCTGTGCCAAAAAGAAAAAAAAGAAAAAAAGGATCATAAGTGACGACTGTCAACAATTATATGCCAACAAGTTGGATAACCTAGAAGAAATGGATAGATTCCTAGAAACATAAAACCTAGCAAGTCTGAATCACGAAGAAACAGAAAATCTGAACAGATCTATAATGAGCTAAGAAATTGAATCAGTAATCAAAAACTTCCCAACAAAGACAAGCCCAGGACCCAACAGCTTCACCGGTGAATTCTACCAAACATTTAAGGAAGAATTAATGCTAATCTTTCTCAAACTCTTCCAGAAAATTGAAGGAAAGAGAAAACTTCCAAACTCACTTTAGGAGGCCATTATTACTCTGATGCCAAAGCCAATAAGGACACTGCAAAAAAAATTACAGACCAATATCCCTGATAAACATAGACATAAAAATCCTCAACAAAATACTAACCAAATTCAACAACACATTAAAAGAATCATGTGCCATAATCAAGTGAGGTTTATCCCAGAGAAAGGGTCGTTCAACATATGCAAATATGTAAGATCACATGAACAGAATAAAGAAAAAAAATATATGACCATTTCAAAGATATAGAAAAAGCATTTGACAAAGTTTAATATCCTTTCATAATGAAAACTCTCAACAAATCAAGTATAAAGGAATATACCTCAACATAATCAAGGCCATATATGACAAGCCCACAGCTAATATCTTCCTTAATGGTGAAAACCTGAAAGCTTTTCTTCTAAGATTAGGAATCCGACGAGAATGCCCACTGTTACCACTTCATTTAATATAGTACTGGGAGTCCTGGCAAGAACAATTAGGCAAGAAAAAGAAATAAAAGGAATCCAAGTTGGAAAAAAAGAAGTAAAATTTTCTCTATTTATAGATGATATGATCACACATATACAGAAAATCCTAAAGACTCCACCAAAAAAACCTGTTAGAATAGACAAATTTAGTATAGTTAAAGGATACAAAATCAACATAGAAAAATTAGCGGTATTCCTATGTACTAACAACAGACTATCCAAAAAAGAAATCAAGAAAACAATCCCATTTACACTATATCTGAAAAAAAAAAAATACTTAGGAGTAAATTTAACCAGGGAGATGAAAGACCTGTACATTGAAAACTATAAAACACTGATGAAAGGATGAAGAAGACACAAATAAATGGAAAGATATCCCATATACATGAATTGGAAGAATTAATATTGCTAAAATGATCACTGGCACCAAAACAATCTACAGATTCAATACAATGCCTATCAAAATTCCATGACATTTTTCCCAGAAATAGAAAAAGAATCCTAAAATTTGTATGAAACCACACAAGACTCCAAATAGTCAATGTTGAGCAAAAGGAAGAAAATTGGAGGTCTCATACTACCTGATTTCAAATTATACTACAAAGCTATAGTAATCAAAACAGAGTAGTACTAGCATAAAAACAGATGCATAGACTAAAGGAACATAATAGAGACCCCAGAAATAAGTTTATGCATTTATGTTCAGTTGATCTTCAACAAAGGTACCAAGAACATACAATGTTCAAGAAAGCACAGTCTCTTCAATAATTGGTACTGGGAAAACTGGATGTCCACATGCAAAAGAATGAACTTAGACCCTTGTCTCACCCATAAAGAAAAATCAACTTAAAATGAAATAAAGACTTAAATGTAAGACCTGAAATTATAAAACTACTCAAAGAAAACATAAGGGAAAAGCTCCGAGATACTGGTCTGGGAGATGATGTTTTGGTCATATATGACCCTTGATGCACAGGCAACATAGTGAAAAGACAGAAATGGGCTTGCATCAAAATTAAAAGCTTCTGTACAGAATAGGAAACAGTCAACAGAGTGAAAAGGCAACCTATGAAAGGGGAGGAAATATTTACAAACTGTATACCTGACAAGAGGTTAATATCCAAGATATATAAGGAACTGAAACAACTCAATATTAAAAAGCAAATAATTCCATTGTAAAACAGGCAAAATACCTGAATAGATATTTCTCAAAAGAAGACATTCACAAATGGTCAACAGGTATATGAAAAAATGTTCAACATCACTAATGATCAGAGAAATGTAAATTAAAACCACAAACAGATATCACCTCACACTGGTTAGTATAGCTATCATCAAAAAGACAAAAAATAGTAAGTGTGGGTAAGGGTGTGGAGGAGACAGGACCCATGCACACTGTTGGTGGGAATGTAACTTGGCACAGCCATTATGGAAGACAGTATGGAGCTTCCTCAAAAAAGTAAAAATAGAACTACCATATGATCCAGCAATTCCATTTCTGGGTATATATTCAAAATAAATGAAATCATTATGCCAAAGAGTATCTTCATTCCCATGTTCATTGGAGCATTATTCACAATAGCCAAGATATGGAATCAACCTAAGTATCTATCAAGAGATAAATGGATGAAGAAAACGGGATACATCTATGCAATAGAATACCATTCAGCTTTAAAAAAGAAGGAATTCCTGGCCAGGCACGGTGGCTCACGCCTGTAATCCCAGCACTTTGGGAGGCTGAGGCCGGCGGATCATGAGGTCAGGAGACAGACCATGGTGAAACCCCGTCTCTACTAAAAATACAAAAAAAAAAAAAAAAAAATTAGCCAGGCATGGTGGCAGGCGCCTGTAGTCTCAGCTACTCGGAGAGGCTGAGGCAGGAGAATGGCGTGAACCCGGGAGGCGGAGCTTGCAGTGAGCCGAGATTGCGCCACTGCACTCCAGCCTGGGCAACAGGGCGAGACTCCGTCTCAAAAAAAAAAGAAGGAATTCCTGTTATTTGCAGCAACACGGATGAACCTGGAGGACATTATGCTAAGTCAAGTAGGGCAGGCACAGAAAGACAAATACTGCATGATCTTACTTACATGTAGAATCTAAGAAAGTTGAAATCATAGAAGTGGAGAATAGAATGTTGGTGGCCAGATGCTGGGGCAGAGTGGGGCTGGGATGGAAATGAGGAAATGTTGGTCAAAGAGTACGAATTTTCAGTTAGACAGAAGGATTAAGTTCTGGAGATCTCTTGTACAGCATGGTGACTATAGTTAATAATAATGTATAGTCTACATGAAAATTGCTAAGAGAATAGATGTTATAATGTTCTCACCACAAACTAAGTATGTGAAGTGATATGTTAATTAGCTTGGTTTAATGGTGTCACAGTGTATACATATATCAAAATATCACATTGTACACCTTGAATATATATAACTTTATTTGTCAACTATATCTTAATGAAGCGGGGGAAAAAAATCAATAAAAAGTAAACACAGACACAGGACAAATGAAGATCACTTTTTATTTTGTAGAGACAGAGTCTGGTTGTGTTGCCCAGGTTGGTTTCAATCTCCTGGCCTAAGTGATCTTCCTGCCTTGGTCTCCTAAAGTGCTGAGATTACAGGTGTGTGCCACCATGCCCAGCGGAATATCACTTTTACTTAGGAATAGAGGTCAGAAATATTTTTTTAACCAGCAAATCAAATCAACCAATATATTAAAGAATCAATTTAACAAAATAGGATTTAATTTAGGAATTCAAGAATAGTTCGAGCACTGGAAGAACATGATTTAATATTTTAAGAAATGGAAAGAGAATAAAAACATGATCATAATAACTGAAGCTACAAATTCAACCAGACATTTTTGCATCCTTTAAAACTCATTTAAGATACAGAGAAGCTTCCAAACATGTTGAAGTTTATTTCCTAGAAATCAATCGTAAACATTTCAAATAAACACAAATTATTTTCATTAAAATAGAAAAAAGAAGAATGCTGTCTACTGCCCCTAATGGTCAACAGTCATTGCAGAGAGTATAATAGATAATGTGGTAAAGTAAGAGAAATAAATATGTAGCTTAAATATGGGAAAAACCTTTTTGATATCCTTTTCTATTTTGATTATAAATGTGCTCAGGTTCTTCAAAAAATGTGATCTGAGGATAGCACATATTATGGTCATATGTTATTACTACAGCCGGTTCCAGAAAGGCCATGGGGCTTTCTCTGTTTATGGGAACAGCTGAATATGATCAAAACTGGATGGGCCAAGTGCATAGGGCCTGTGCTGCCAAGACATGCCTTCAAAAATAGGAAGTGAAAATCCAGTCCCATGCTTACGTATCAAATATAGCATTGGCCTTCAAATTCAAACTGCTAGAGTATACTCAAGTTGCTTCATTCAGCTAATTTTGGGAGTATACTAATGACCAAAGGACGTTTTACTGTAAAGTGACATTTGTTAATAGAGTTCTAGACTCCAAAATGCAGTTTCCAGGATACTTGTAACAGAACATAGGGTAACCTAATAATTTACCATTGAGTCACAAACCTATTTAATCCAACATTTTTTCGAATTCATTTACTTAAGAAATTAGATCATTCATTACAATTAATTTGGCAAGCAAAGACAGCCAGCTGCTCAAGTGAGATCTCAAATTTTCTAACAAATTGAATAAACACTAATTTGTTTATTTGTTTATATGATTATGGAATTAGCAAAATGGCCTATTCCTCAGCATGTAAAATTCTGGTCCAAATTGTTTCATTGAGGCTTATTTCTGTTACAAGTTAAATGAAAAGGAGAATCTATTATTCACAAATTTTTTTTTTAAATCATTATTAAAAATAAAGACCATCTGAGCGTAGTTTGAAACTTCTAACTGCAGGTTTACATCTCCATGTGGTCCTCACTTTTTCTCTAACGTGGAGCCCACAGCATACTTTAAATGGCACTAGTCCTTCTGAGACCTCTAGTCTCAAAGTGCCTTCCCCATATTATAAGAATATTTATTTATTTATTTATTTATTTTATTTAAAGAGACAGAGTCTTGCTCTGTTGCCCAGGCTGGAGTATAGTAGTGCAATCATAGCTCACTGCAGCCTCAAACACTGGGGCTCAAGTGATCCTTCTGCCTCAGCTTCCCGAGTAGCTAAGACTATAGGCATGCACCACCATGCTCAGCTAAGTATTTTATGTTTTGTAGAGATGGGGTCTTCCTATGTTGCCCAGGCTGGTCTCAAACTCCTAGGCTCAAGAGATCCTCCCACCTAGGCCCCCCAAAGTGCTGGGATTACAGACAGGAGCCACCTCACCCAGCCTTTATTTTTAATAGGATAAATTTTCATGAAGACCTTATATTGTATACCCTTTATATACATTTCCACAATTTGCTGTAGCTTTTCAGAATTTCAGGAAAATGCTAAATAAGTTAAGCTTTATTGTTTTCTTATCATTTACATTTAAAGCACATTAATTTACAGAAATGATACATTTTGCTCCAAAAAAGATTTTTAGTGCATCTGAGGAAAGGGAAATGCTTATTTTTATGATGAGAAGGCACAGTACTGAAGAATATTTCAAACTTCTTTTCAATGCTTCTAACTCCCTGCTTTCCTTGAGACAAAGACAGACTTACCTGTTTGGAGATAGAGGGGGCAAATAATGGGTTCATGTTTGGTTCTCTCTCACTCTTGCTGCAGACTCATTTCTCTTCTAGCTCACTGCCAAGCCACGAACAGTGAGCTACACAGTGAGTGTACCAGGGAAGGGCCTAGGGCTGCTGCCAGGAGACCAAAGCACTGTGCAGTGGATAGGTCTTGAGGCAAGCTAGGATTTTCCATATGGCTGGAGAGACAAGTATCTTAATCTCCAATCAGGTTGAATGGGTGCAAAAGCTCTAGATTTGTGGTAGGACAGGAATATAGGAAGATCTAATCCAACTCAGCATACTAGTGGCCTTATGTTTGGGGATAATTATTTGATGTTGTTCTCTCAGCCTGTTAAATATAGTGAACTCCATGTTCCTCTTCAAAGATTCAGCATGTCAGTATGTTCAGCTCTCTTACTCTTTGTTCTCCATTTTAAAGTTTAACTTTCTGGTTCTCTTCGCCCCCATTCCTCTAGTTTCAGTAAACAACTTTCCTGCCAGTTCTAATCAGTAGTTCGCATTTGTTCCCCTGGTCACTGGCTTTAACCTGAGTCACCCCTGGTCACCTGCTCCATTCTGACTCTTCCTGAGTCACCTGTTCTGTAACCGCCTTCCCCGCCAAAATACTCACTCCGCCACTCTGGCTCATACCCCTGCTGTCTTTAAAATAGCCAATGGGAATTACCTTAGACTGTGCGGTCTAACCCTAGCCAATAGGGGAATGACACAGCAGTAGGAGCTACCTGTGTCAGGAATAAAAACCCGTTCCCCTCCCTTGTTCAGGTGTGCTCTTGCCATTGCTCCAACTGCCAGTCATGCCCTTCTATAGAAGTAAAAATTGCCTTGCTGAGAAAATTAACTTTTTGTTCGAGTGCTGTTTCTTTAGCAGCACCGAAAACTTATTTATAACAAGCCCCATATGGCTCCTGTGTCATTTTTTTTTTCCAAATTTATTAGAAGGCCAGAAGAAGTATATTTATGTTGGCACAGGCCCACCCCAACCCCCACACAATCACCAAATCAACCACTTCATAGTCTTGAAGAGTCCAAATTAAAAGACTACTGGAAATTATATCTCTGCATTTAACCTTAAATAACACTGGCCAAGGCGGGGAGAACAGATTACTGAAATTCTGAGTAAGCATCTAAATTCAACACTAGATGTCTCTATCCTGATATTTTGAATTATACACAAAACCTTTTTGTCTGTTTTATATTCTTCCTAAAAAAATAATAATAAGTGCCAAATATTTCACCCTAGATTATCATTAGCCAGATGACTTTTTTTTGGAATGCTTCTCCTTGCCATTTGTCTAGTCTCTGAGAACATAAAGTCTGAATCACTGCAACCATGTAATGTTTTAGAGCAAGGGTTCTCAATCTTGGTTACACATTAAAATAGCTTGGCAAACTTTTAAGAAATACTATGCCTGATTCTCCCCCAAAGATCGGATTTAAATGGTAGATGGTAGAGTCTGGACAGAAATATTTGTTTAAAGTTCTGTAAACCAAAATTAAATTTCTAAGACCCCTCCCCCACCCCCAACTATCTGAATGTGATACGGCTCCGTTGTCTGCAGAAACACCCAGGGTCCTTGGTCTCTCACCAAGAAAATTAGTGACACGGACACACATGGAGTGGTTTCAAAAGTGGAAAGTTTAATAGGCAAGAAAGAAGAAAACAGCTCCCCTGTACAGAGGGAGGGGGGCTCTGAACATAAAAACCCCACGTGCAGCGGAAAGCAGTCAGTTATATTGGGAGGCTGGAGGAGGCGGTGTCTGATTTGCATAGGGCCCGGGGGATTGGTTTGACCAGGTGTGTCATTCAAGTAGCCCGTGAAAAAACTGGCCCTGCCACCCTAGCCTTTCATATGCAAATGCGGGTTGCCATGATGTCCTGCACACGTGGCTTTATCTGGAGGTTGCCATAACACCTGGCACACATGGTGACAAGATAAAGAGGGCAGGAGACACCATATTGAATGTACCTAGCTTCTAGCCACCAGCATTTGCATATCAGTGTTTGCCAGTCTCGTTTTTCAAGTCACTTTCTGTTAGAAAAGAAATGCTTTTGGGGTTGCTTTCCATTAAAGGAAAATTCCACTGAGAACTTTTACCCTTTCTAGCTGCCTAAAAATTATTTCTAAATAACTCCCGTACTATTTCCACCATCTGGGGAAGTAAATCTAACTGCTGTTAGGGGGTGTTGGATGACAATTCTTTCTGGCTACTTCCTGCTGAAAAAGGGGCATCCTGTGAGGGACAGCAGTTGGGCCACCTCCTGAGGTTGATCTAAGGGTTCTCAGAAGAATGGCGTGTCCATGTGTGGTTCTGTCTGCAGCACCATTTGGAGTTTGATTGCTTCTAGATGAAATGAGATGCATTTTATAAGAAGGTTTAAAATGTAGAGTTAGAACATGAATATTAAGATTACCACTGTTGGCTGGATGCAGTGGCTCACACCTGTAATCCCGGCACTTTGGGAGGCCGAGGCGGGCAGATCACCCGAGGTCAGGAGTTCAAGACCACCCTGACCAACATGGAGAAACCCTGTCTCTACCAAAAATACAAAAAAAAAAAAAATTAGCCAGGCATGGTTGTATGCACCTGAAGTCCCAGCTACTCAGGAGAATTGCTTGATCCCAGGAGGCAGAGGCAGTAAGCCGAGATCATGCAACTGCACTCCAACCTGGGTGACAGGACAAGAATCTGTCTCAAAACAAAAACAAAAACAAGATTATCACTGTTAGTGGAAGTCTTATAGACCCCTAACTATGACAGTAGAGTTTCATACCTGTTACACCAATGAGTTGTAATACTGGCTTGCCTCCACTAGATGGCGCTGTACATTACCAGAAACATTAATATAAAAGTAACATTTTCCTTGAGAAAAGCATACATTTCCCCCTTGACTTGCCAGTAGAGAATAATTTTACGCTTAGACCATTTTGTAACTTGCAATATGATTGGGAGAAATACGTTATTGGGTGGTCACGATAACTTTAGTGTTAATCTTGATAATTCCTTTCCTTTAATTACTAAACTCTCATGACTGAATTTCACAGACTCTCTTACAACATACTCAAACTTTCTGACCTGTTCTAAACACCCTTCCTTTAAACAACCAGTTATTTTCAGCTGCAGTGAGGGTCTGACTTAGGAGCAACATAACACCCCTCCATGTGAGGTCAAATACCTGAGTTAAATTTTGGAAAGTTTCTACATACCTATCAGGGTCTTTAGAAAATCAGCCTAAGTCTCCCTTTATTTGCCTAAGGTCCTGTAATAAGAAGGGAACTTGAAGGGGCCCCAAATAAGGGGGATCCTCAGATGGTTCCCCTGGAAGTTGCTTCTCTAATTTGGGGGAATTAATCTCTTTGGGCCTGCCCAATATGACTACTAAAAGAGCTGGGTTGATCTTACAGCACTTGCAAAGGTTTAGTAAAAATGTCATTCCCTTGTGCAAAAAAAAAAAGCCACTTTTCTCTTCAAAGTTCTGAGGTTAAAGAAGTTCCAGTGTTTCAGAGTGCACTCCAGAGGGGTGCAAGCTGAAGATAATCTGTTACCCATCTAGAAAAAGAAGTGAGAGAAGGCATCCCTGTAGTCTCCTTCCTTTCTGTAAGTGACCCAGGGTGGAGAAGAAGACAGTGGGAGCATCCCCTCAACTATTTTCCCTCCCTGGTTCCTGGGTCCCGGCACCCTGTTAAATGTGCCACCCATGGTTGTAGGCGTGACCCTCCAAGCCATGGCACCAGAGAAACTAAGCTTTGGGGGCTAGTAATGCTCACCCTGGTAGCTCTAGTCCTCTGCTTACAATTTCCCTTTGACTTCCTAGACTTGTGTGACCTGTGTGCCTCCCTAAAAAAAATGGATCTTGGGAAAGGCAAGGCCCCTTTAATGGAGGGAATGTGGTAGATTGCCTGCTATTATGGCCTGTACTAAAGGATTTACCCTGAGAAAAATGGTTCCAGTTAACTTCTGGACTTAAAATCCCTTTACTAATTAAGTACTGTCTTAATCAGAGACAGAGTAGGTGCCTTAAGGGGCCATGGGGACCTAATGGTGATTTTCCTGCTGATGGGACAGTACTGGGACCAAAATTTGGCTGCGGAGGACATATTACTCCTAATTGTTGAAGGCAGAATTTTCTCATACACAGGAGCAGCATGAAGCCTGGTTTCCAGTAGAAAGGTGCAAAAAGGAAAAATTGGGAAGCTGTGGTGTGCCACAGAGGACAAGTAATGTGTCTTATAAAGAGAATCTCTATTTCCACTATGTAACACTGTTGGCTTAGAAATACCATGTGCTGGGCCAGGCGTGGTGGCCACGTGGGGAGAGGTGGGTGGACCTGAGGTGGGGTGGGCCGGCAGGTGGGGTCCACTATCGGGCTGGGGGATGCGAACCGGAGGCGGGGTGGTGAGCCGGATTGTGCCATTGCACTCCAGCCTGGGCAACAAGAGTGAAACTCTATCCAAAAAAAAAAAAAAAAAAAAAAGAGAGAGAGAGAAAAAAAAAAAAAAAAGAAATAAAAAAAAAATATAGGAAATTAGAGAAAAAAAGAAATAATGAGAAATTAGTGAGGACTCACTGGGGAAGGGAGACCTTTTAGATTAAACAGCATTTCCCTGAGCTATATCATGGCTACTATACATTCTATTTGCTAACAATTACTTCCTAGCTGTAAAAATTCCACAATTGACACAAGAAATACGAACATAATGATGCTAATAGAAAAAAAGGAAGTTGCTGCGTGGTGGCTCACACCTGTAATCCCAGCACTTTGGGAGGCCAAGATGGGTGGATCACCTGAGGTCAGGAGTACAAGACTAGCCTGGCCAACATGGAGAAACCCTGTCTCTACTAAAAAAAAAAATTAGCCAGGCATGGTGGCCGGCGCCTGTAGTCCCAGCTACTCGGGAGGCTGAGGCAGGAGAATCACTTGAACCTGGGAGGCGGAGGTTGTGGTGAGCCGAGATCGCGCCATTGTACTC
Organism: Nomascus leucogenys; assembly: GCF_006542625.1. NCBI lineage: Eukaryota > Metazoa > Chordata > Mammalia > Primates > Hylobatidae > Nomascus > Nomascus leucogenys. The sequence goes on along the minus strand of NC_044384.1, from coordinate 48,025,905 downwards.
CAGCCTGGGCAATAAGAGTGAAACTCTGTCTCAAAAAAAAGGAAAAGAAAAAGAAGTTTTGCGATAGGATAGCTGGGGATCTTTTTCCAACACCCAGAGCAGGCTGTCAGAGGCTGGGTCCAGTCCAGAAGCCTTTGAATAACACCAGGGTGTGCCCAGCCAGAAATTCTCAGTTATTTCAGAACCTTTCCTGGCCTCGCACAATGGCAAAGTTTCCCTATGAATAAAAACTGGTTTGAAGCATGGCTAACCTTCCCAATGACCTATGGGTATTGGGGGGGTTCTCCATGTCCTCCCCAGCAAGTCTGACATACTTTAAGTCTTTAAGAATGTCAGCCACAATAAGGATATCTAGACAGCTGACAGATGCCCATTAATTGATTTGATTTGATTTAAAAATAGAGGCCAAGAGCCTCGGAATGATGGGATAGTTTTTGAGTTCACTCCTCTACTCACTGCTCCAATGAATATTGTACCTTTGATTCCCAGCCAATGCACCGACATGATATGGCTCCAATGTCTGGGGAAACACCCAGGGTCCTTGGTCTTGCACCAAGAAAATTAGTGACACAAGCACAGGTGGAGTGGATTTAAGGAGCAGAAAGTGTAATAGGCAAGAAAGAAAACAGCTCCCCTGTACAGAGGGAGGGGGGCCTCTGAATGGAAAAAACCCTACGTGCAGCAAAAAGCAGTTGGTTATATTGGGAGGCTGGAGGAGGCAGTGTCTGATTTGCACAGGGCCCAGGGGATTGGTTTGACCAGGTGTGTCATTCATGTAGCCAGCGAAAAAACTGGCCCTCCCATCCTAGCCTTTTAATATGGAAATGTGCGTGGCCATGATGTCCTGCACATGTGGCTTTATCTGGAGGCTGCCGTGACACCTGGCACACATGGTGACAAGGAAAAGAGGGCGGGAGACACCATATTGAATGTACCCACCTTCCAGCCACCAGCATGTGCATATCAGTGCTTGCTGGTCTGGTTTTTCAAGCCACTTTCTGTTAGAAAAGAAACGTTTTGGGGGTTGCTTTTCATTAAAGGAAAATTCCACTGAAAACTTTCACCCTTTCTAGCTGCCTAAATATTATTTCTTAAAAACTCCTGTATTAGATGGGCCCCTCCTCTCTGCCAAGGATATTCCAAAGTTAACCTGCAGTACTAGTTTAGACCATGATGAGAAGGAGGTAGTCAGACATGCCTCGTTATACGCTCTTCTGTTTTGGAATTCAAGAAAAGCTGACCAGCATTAACATCAACACAGACCTTAAGTCTGATAAGAAACAGTTACAATCCATTCGCCCTGGAGCCTGCTACCAGAGGCTTCATCTGCGTGATAAAACTTTGGTCTCCACAAATTCTGATCATCCTAACCCAGACATTCCTTTCTATTGATTCTAGGTTGTTAGAAAATAATGAACTCTTTCAAACAATCACCAACCAGAAAATTTTTAAATCTACCTATAATCTGGAAGCCCCCAACTACCTTGCTTCAAGTGCCCCACCTTTCCAGATTGAACCAACGTACATATTACATTGTAATATTACAGGTTATATTGATGTGCATGTCTCCCTAAAAAGTAAAAAAGCAAGCTGTACCCCAACCACCTTGGGCACATGTCATCGGGACCTCTTGAGGCCTCGTCACGGGCGTATCCCTAACCTTGGCAAAATAAACTTTCTAAATTGATTGAGGCCTGTCTCAGACACTTTTGAGTTCACAGTTCATTGGGTGGCTCTGATGTGAAGCAAAGATTGAAACCCTCAAAGTTGGTGGTAAATGGCTCCTAAACTTAACTATACATTCTAATCACCAATGAGGTCCTCAACAGACCTACTGTAAGACTGGAAAAACAAACACTGTTTTGCCCTGTACTACACTCACACTCAATACACTTCTGTGACCAGATGTGTGGGGTTTTTCCCACACGGATCAGTTCTCTGACACCAACTGGGTGTCCTACAATGCAATTCAGTTCTGACACTAACTGGAATCTGTGCAGACCCCACAGGTTAAGGGTCGACTCCCACAAAACTGTCCCCCAGTTCAGATGACAGTTCCAAGTAGTAGGTCCCCAGGTTACCCACAATTTCTCTCTGATTTGGCTACAAATCAGAAGTTCCCACAACCCCCTTCTTGGGTTCAATAATTTGCTAGAGCGGCTCACAGAACCCAGGAAAACAGTTTATCTACAACTGCCAATTTATTACCAAGGAAATTTTGTTTGTTTGTTATTTACTTATTTTTGGGAGACAGGGTCTTGCTCCGTCACCTAGGCTGGAATGCACTGGTGTGACTATAACTCACTGCAGCCTTGAATTCTCAGGCTTAAGCAATCTTCTTACCTCACCCTCCTGAGTGGCTAGGATTACAAGTGCATGCCGCTGTGCCCAGCTAATTTTTTATTTTATTTTTGTAGCGACGCAGTCTCACAATGTTGCCCAGGCTGGTCTAGAACTCCTGGGATCAAGTGATCCTCCCACTTTGGTCTTCCAGACCAAAGTGCTGAGATTACAAGTATGAGCCACCACACCCAGCCACAGAGGATATTTTAAATGATATAAATCAACAGCCAGAAAAAGAAACACAAAGGGCCCAATCTAGAAGGGTCCCAAGCACAGGAGTTTCTGTCCTAGTAATGTCGGGGTGTGTGACCTTCTGAGCATATTGATGTGTTTGCCACTCACAGAAACTCTCCAAACCCCATGGTTCAGGAAGTGTTATGGAGGCTTCATTACACAGGCACAATCAATTACTACCTCAAATCTCCAGCCACTCTCCCTTTCCTGGAGGATGGGGTTGGGACTGAAAGTTTCAAGCCTCTACTCATGGCTTGGTCTTTCTGGAGACCAGCTCCAATCCAGGTGCCTACCAAGAGGCACCTCATTAGAACAAAGACATTCCTATCACCCAGGAAATTCCAAGAGATTAGAAGCTCTATGCCAGGAACTGGGTCAAAGACTTATTAGAACAAAAGATATACTTAGCACCACTATTGCTCAGGAAATTACAAGTGCTTTAGGAGCTCTGTGCCAGTAACTGGGGCAGAGAACAAATATATCCATTTTTCATTATGTCACACCCACTCAATCAAAATTTCTGGTATGAACCCCGAAATCCATATTTTTAAATGATCCAACTGAGACATGCCCCAGCATTTAAGAGTCACCAGACTGGTTTCCACTTTAGTCTATCTTCCATGATCTTTTCAGATGTGCTGTCAGCACACCTTCTCTTGGATCTCCAATTTAAGTCCCAATCTTTTCATATCTAGATTATTCTAATGAGTCGGTGTTTTCCCTCCTTCAACTCCTTTTGAACGCTGTCACAAGATTTGCTCCAAAAATGTGACTTTACTGCAGATGTTTTGCCAGAGGATTCATTTTGCCACTGTGCCACATCAAAGGATCCTATCAAAGCATAAAGTCATTTTTTACAAAAGTTTAATACTAACTACAGAACTTTACCAGGCAGTCCTGCCCCAGTCCCTTTCTAACCTTCAACAAGTTGGCTCAGAGTCTTCTCCCAGCTCTGTCCCTTATTCCTCACTCGGATCCATCACTCCTTCCCTAATTCCATTTAGAGCCACCTCATTCCCCACTCTCGCCCCTGACCACCACCCCAGGGATACAAATCAGCAATCGTGTGAGGCTCAAGGATGGGGTGAGGATTGACATTTTGCAGATTATCGGTGACCTAAAAGCCTAACATTTGTGATTTTCCCCCCTAGATTACACCAATGGCCCCCCTTCCACCACTATCCAAGGTTCAGACTCCACATGTCCTATCAAAGCCACCTGTGGTCCAAGGAATAATTCCAGGGGAACATTTGCCATTCTTTGAGGGGTAAAAGCAAGCCATAATATGAGGGATGTCTGGTCACAGAAGTAGAAAGGGCCATTTTCAAAAGAGAGAAGCTAGGGGAGCATGTGAACTCAAGCCAGTGACGATGCCAACCATTGCTGCAGAAAGCTGTGTAAGTGATAGCTTAGTTCAACTGCTTGCACAGGACTCACTCAGGCTTCTCACTGCAGGGAGCCCTGTGTTCCTGTGGTCCTCACTCTATGGTCCAGCAAGAGCAGCACCTGGTGCTCCTGAGGCAGCTGCTCCATGTCTCAAATGCCCTGGCTGCTTGTGGATTAGCCTCAGCTCCTGCGGCAGCCTGACGATTTTGCTGGCTCTGTTTACTTCTCAGACTCACTCCCTACCACATGCAGACTTCCTTTAGGTCATACTGAATGGGAGTAGTGAGAGAAAGCATCCTTGTCTTGTGCAGTTTTCAAGGGGAATGCTTCTAGCTTTTGCCCATTCAGTACTATGTTAGCTGTGGGTTTGTCATAGATGGCTCTTCTTATTTCGAAGTATGTTCCTTCATTGCCTAGTTCGTTGAGGGTTTTTAACACGAAGGATGTTGAATCTTATCAAAAGCATTTCTGCATCTATTGAGATAACCATGTGGTTTTTGTCTTTAGTTCTGTTTATGTGATGAATCACATTTATTGATCTGCATATGTTGAACCAAACTTGCATCCCAGAGATAAAGCCTACTTGATCATGGTGGATTCACTTTTTGAGGTGCTGCTGGATTTGGTTTGCCAGTATTTGGTTGAGGATTTTTGCATCTATGTTCATCAAGGATAGTGGCCTAAAGTTTTCTTTTTTTGTTGTGTCTCTGCCAGGTTTGGTATCAGGATGATGCTGGCCTCATAAAATGAGTTGGGGGAGGAGTCTATCCTCAATGTTTGGGAATGGTTTCATTAGGAATGGTACCAGCTCTTCTTTGTACATCTGGTAGAATTTGGCTGTGAATCCAACTGGTCCTGGGCTTTTTTTGGTTGGTAGGTCTATTTCTTACTGATTCAATTTCAGAGCTTGTTTTTGGTCTGCTCAGGGATTCAATTTTTTCCTGATTTAGTCTTGGAAGCATGTATGTGTCCAGGAATTTATCCGTTTCTTCTAGATTTTCTAGTTTGTGTGCATAAGGGTGTTCATAGCAGTTGCTGATGGTTATTTGTATTTCTGTGGGGTCAGTAGTAACATCCCTTTGTCATTTCTAAGTATGTTTATTTGGATCTTCTCTCTTTCCTTTATTAGTCTAGCTACTGGTCTATCTTATTAATTTTTTCAAGTATCCAACTCCTGGATTCGTTGATCTTTTGTATGGTTTGTCATGTTTCATTCTCCTTCAGTTCTGCTCTGATTTTGGTTTTTTCTTGCTTTCTGCTAGCTTTGGGGTTGGTTTGCTCTAGCTTCTTTAGTTCTTTTAGCTGTGATGTTAAGTTGTTAATTTGAGATTTTTCTGACTTTTTGATGTGGATGTTTAGTGCTACAAATTTCTCTCTTAACAATGCCTTAGCAGTGTCCTAGAGATTCTGATATTGTACCTTTGTTCTCATTAGTTTCAAAGAACTTCTTGATTTCTGCCTTAACTTTATTATTTACCCAAAAGCTATTGAGGACCTTTTTTTAAATTTTCCTGTAATTGTATGGTTTTCAGCAATTTTCTTTGTATTGAATTCTATTTCTATTGTGCTGTGGTCTGAGAGTGTGGTTGGTATGATTTCAGTTTTTTTTTTTTAATTTGCTGAAGATTGTTTTATGTCCAATTGTGGGTTGGTTTTAGAGGAAGACATACACACGGCCAAAAAGCATATGAAAAATGCTCAACATTACTAAACATTAGAGAAATAGCAAAGACATGGAATCAACCTAAATGTCCATCAACAGTAGACTAAATAAAGAAAATATGATACATAGGCTGGGCACAGTGGTTCATGCCTGTAATCCCAGCACTTTGGGCGGCCAAGGCAGGCAGATCACTTGAGATCAAGAGTTCGAGACCAGCCTGGCCAACATGGTGAAACCCTGTCTCTACTAAAAATACAAAAATTAGCCGGGCATGGTGGTGGACACCTGTAATTCCAGCTACTTGGGAAGCTGAGGCAGAAGAATTGCTTGAACCTGTGAGGTGGAGGTTGCAGTGAGCTGAGATCATGCGACTGCACTCCAGCCTGGACAATAGGAGAGACTCTGTATAAATATACATATATAATACATATACACCATAAATATGATACATATATACCATAGAATACTATGCAGTCATAAAAAAGAACAAGATCATGTCCTTTGCAGCAACATGGATGGAGCTGGAGACCATTAGCAAACTAACACAGGAACAGAAAACCAACTACTGCATGTTCTCACTTGTAAGTGGGAGCTAAATAATGAGATCTCATGGGCATAAAGAGGGGAACAACAGACACTGGGGCCTACTTAAGCATGAAGGGTGGGAAGAGGGGGATGATCAGAAAAAATACCTATTGGGTACTATGTTTAGTAAGTGGGTGACAAAATAATCTGTACATCAAACCCCCATGACACAAGTTTATCTATATAACAAACCTGCACATGTACCCCTGAACATAAAATAAAAGCTAGAAGGAAAAAGGCAGCTTATATTGTCTCACTCCCTGAGGTAGTGGCCTCCTCTGCCTCTCCTTCACACATTTCCTTTACAACATAGAACTTTCCAAATTTGCATGATTCTTGTATTTTCTCTCTGTAATGCCACCTATTCCTCTCATTTCCCTCTACAGAGCCTTCACATCACGTATCTTCTCATTAATGCTTTTCTGATCTGTATTCTCACCCAAATTTCTTCACTACTTCCTCTTGGCAGAGTAATCTGCGTAAGAATAAAATAGATGTAATCTAGTAGTCTTTCTTATGCTGATGAGGGTTGTATGATTGAAGCACATTTTATCATTCTAACATAATAGGAGGAAGAGTCATCATCTGCTGACATGACACAAAGTCTGTCAGCAAGGGATTGAGAAGAGCGAACAGTCTGTTCTGTTATAATTAAAGCATACTGTAGAGCATTTCATACCATAGTTTAATGTTGCAAATACAGCATAAATTCTGTGAGCACAGGCAGTAAGCGAAGCATATTTTTATCTAAAGTACATTAATGCTATTTCCCAAGTAATTTTCAAGGGTTATAAAACTCCAAAATTATCAGGCAGATTGACTGCAGCATATAAGTCATTAAGAAATTTCTTCACTGTAAGTGAAGTTCATTATTAGATGCCACAATAATTGCTCTATGACATTCTATAATTAAGTAGCACATGGAATGATGATAATACAGTCAGTATATTAGATGTAAATTCTCATGCACACTACAATTCCCCACCATAACAACTTAAAATGACATGCAATTGAAAACAAACTGCAAGTAGGTTGAAAACTACAGTGATCCTTAATGCTGTTCACTTCTTAATAAACTTTGAGAAAAAAGAATGAAATGAAACATCTTCCAAGAGCATCTTCCATTGCTCTTACCTAGTACAGAGTAGTCACTAAATAATTATTTTTCACATAATGTCTTGAGCCTCATGTTAGTTAGCCTTACCATCATTTCATTCTCCCTAGAATAGTATTACGAGCCTCTTCTCTTTCCGGAGCTGAAACTAACTCTTCAAGGACCAACAGATTACCTAATTTTTTCCTAGTTAACTCCCCTTTTTAGACATTGAGTAATCATAGGTAAACCGTCTTTTCAGTTCTGCCTGTAATTATAGAGCTTTAGGCAAGTTTTCTGGTTTTCATATATTAAACAAGAAGGTTCAACTGGAAGGTCACAACTCTAAAACTTTAATGTGCTACACTTTACATTATTTTGATACATATCAGGAGGTACCATGCATATCTACCTTTCTTAGTCCTCTCTTTCTCTTCCCTTTTCCTCTTACCCTTCACTCTCATGCCCTTTCTTCCCATTTTCCCCTACTCCCAAAATGGATAAAGCTAAATTTTTAACATTCACCAATACAGACCCACAGGGGCCCTGAGTTCTTCTGGGCATGAGCTCTGAGAAAGAGACCAGAATTCCTGCTCTGATTCCTAAGATAACTGTTACAAAATCAAGAATTTGCCTGGGAATGAGGATGACCGTTAATGGGATGATGGCAGGAGGGGTACGAGTTGTAAAGAGGAAGGTGGAAGGTGATAAATGTGAACTTGGGACACAATTTAACTGAACTGTAGTGCAGATCCTTAGGAAGCAGGAGAGCACTGGTTACCTCTGGCAGGTTGCCAAAGCTTCAATGAGAACTAGAAGACAAAGCAAAGTTATTTTATAGAAATTCAATTTAACTAACTTCATGACTTTGCCTACAGCCAGCTGTAATCACATCCATTCATGTCTATGCAAAGTTAAGGACATCCCAAAACTATTATCAAAAAGGTAAGCGATAGCAAGTGTTGGAGAGGACACGGAGGAACAGGAGCCCTTGCACGCCGATGGTGGAAATGTTCAATTGGTACAGCCATTATGGAAAATAGCATGGAGCTTCCTCAAAAATGTAAAAATAGAACTGCCACATGATCCAGCAATTCCATTTCTGGGTGTATATCCAAGGTAAATGAAATCACTATGTCAAAGAGAGATCTTCACTCCCATGTTCACTGAAGCATTATTCACAATAGCCAAGATATGGAATCAATCTAAGTGTCCATCAGCAGATGAATGGATAAAGAAAATGTGGTATATATACACAATGGAATACTATTCAACATCAAAAAAGAAGCAAATTCTGTCATTTGGGACAACATAAGTGACCCTGGAAGACACTGTGCTAAGTGAAATAGGCCAAGCACAGAAAGGCAAGTTCTGCATGATCTCACTTATATGTAGAATCTAAAAAAAGCAGAGCTCATAGAAACAAAGAGTAGAATAGTGGCTACTGAGGCTGAGGTTGAGGGTTTAGGGGAGATGTTGGCTTAAGGACACGAAATTTAAGTTAGACAGGAGGAATAAGTTCAGAAGACTATCATACAACATGGCAATTATACGGTTGACCGTTGAACACCTTGGGGGTTGGGGCACCAACCCCACACACAGTCAAAAATCCATGTATAACTTTTGACTCTTCAAAAACGTAACTACTAATATCTCACTGTTGACCAGAAGCCTTGCCCATGACAAACAGTTGATTAACACATATTTTGTATGTTACATGTGTGATATACTATATTCTTAAATAAAGTAAGCTAGAGAAAAGAAAATGTTATTAAGAATATTATAAGGAAGAAATGGAAGGGGATCATCATAAAGGTCTTTATCTTCCTCATCTTCATGTTGAGAAGGTTGAGAAGGAGGAGGAAGAGGAGGGGTAGGTCTTGCTGTCTCAGGGGTGACATAGGCAGAAGAACTGCGTGGGTGGACCCACGCAGTTCAAACCTGTGTTGTTCAAGGGTGAACTGTAGTAATAACAATGTATTGTGTACTTGGAAATTGCTAAGAGAGAAAATAAGTGTTTCTACCACAAAAAATGATAAATGTGAGGTGATGAATATATTAATTAGTTTGATTTAATTATTTCACAGTGTATACATATATCAAAATATGTTGCACATCATAAATGTATACAATTTTTATTTGTAAAGTAAAAAAAGTAAAAATAAATTCTAAAAAAAGAAGTTAAACACATTCAGCAAGTAATGATATTCTGTATGATGGGGCTAAGTATTTCTTCTCATTTAAAAAGAGGATTCTCTGCAAAAAGCAAATGATAAATACAGGCAGTCCTTAAATGCACATAATTACCAAAAATATACAATAAATTAGGAAATATTTATTTGCTCTGTTGAACTCCCCAAAATATCAATATTTAATAAATCAAAGCTAAATTTATTAGAACTTTCTGCCAAGAAAGAATACATCCTTGACAGTCTTGGCAGCACCTCACAAGGGGAATCAGAAATAGAATACTTATAGGGCTCTGAGGTCTGAGCTTAAGTATTTTAAAACAGGCCGTTCAAGGAATGTATATATTCTCTGCCTTGAAAGACCTGTTTTATATATAGGGAAATATATATATATATTTCTATAATGTATCAATACAAAGTTAATTACATGTATAATATATAAAAATTGTTTATATATTATACATATGATTACATATTTAATGATACATAAAAATGTTTATATGTAAATATATGTTTATGTAGTAGTTTAAGTTGGCAGTCACAGAAAAGCAAGGGTATTGAATAGGTAAACTGTGGTTAAAAAGCAAGGGTTTGCCCAGATAAGCAATGTATTGTCTCCAATAAATTGGTCTGTGAATTTTGGAATTCAATGTATTGTCTCCAATTACTTGGTCTTGGGATTTCCTGAAGCACAGAGTAAAATTACCTATTGGTGTGCAACCTTATATTTTCTGAATAGGTGTTTGCAGGAACCAAAAACAAAGTCATGTTGACATGGGTAGTTTTCTTAGTCCATTTTCTCTTGCTATAACAGAATGCCACAGACTGGGTAAATTATAAAGAAGAGATATTTATTTCTTACAGTTCTGGAGGCTGGGAAGGCCAGGGTTCAGGGGTTGCATCTGGTGAGGGCCTTCATGCTGATGGCAACTCTCTGCAGAGTCCCAAGGTGGCACAGGCCATAATATGGTGTGCCAGCTCAGATCTCTCTTCCTCTTCTTATAAAGCCACCAGCCCCATCATGGAGGCTTCTTCCTGACGGCCTTATCTAATTCTAATTACCTCCCGGTGTTTCTACCTCTTAATACTGTTACAGTGAGGATTAAGTTTACAACACATAAATTTGGGGGGAATATATTCAAACCACAGCAGTGGCCTATAGTCTTTTATAAGAATCGACATACTTGTATTTGCCCTTGTTAGAACTAATGAGTATACAAGGTGAAGAGAAGACATGGAGAATCTAAGAATGGCTGAATTGTTCCACATAAGAGCAAGCGTGGAGATACTCAAATAAGAAATATGGGAACTGGAGAAAGTAGGAAGAGCTTGGCAAAGTGAGTACTGGGGAGAGAAGAGGAGAACTAGTTTGGTGGTATAAAGGAGAATGTACAAAAGAGACAATAAGACAGGAAAGAGAATGGACATGAGAGCATTTGTGAAGACTGGAACTGTGGGGAGAGGGAGAGTTATCTAAATATGAGTACTAGGAAGTTTTTGTGGGTGTATGTGCATTGTGCAATACTAATTCCCTGCTTCCAAATCCTCAAGAACTGTTTGGTAAAGACTTGCATGAAAGTCCGGTTTGTACTTCTTTTAGATGTGTAACCATTCAGAAATTGGCTTCCAGGGGAACTGGGATATTTAGGTTGTTCTTTAAAAACAGGAAAGGTTGCCTGTACATTCCAAGTCATTCTTCAATAAATAACATGCCAACTGGCTGATTCTAAGATTACCCTGAGATGAAATTTGATGTCTAAAGTTAGAAACTTTGATCATAGTTATCAGTATAACCAGTCAAGAAGAGACCTCAAATAGTAGGGAAATAAAATGGGCAAAATAAAGTAATTATATCCAGGCAGTGAAAACATTAGAGAAAAACCAAAATAACAGGTCAAAATCAGAAAGGAAGAATTATATGTTTGAAAGGAAAGAGTAGCCAAAGATTAAAATAGAATCAACATTGTAAATGTCAAGTGGAAGCTATTTCCACATCAAAAAGATATTGGGAGAAATGTGAAAGGTAAAATAAAAAGGAAAAGAGAACAATGATAATAGTTTTGTGTCTTGAAAGCCTATCTGTAGATGCCATATTAAGTGGCATTTTATTTTATTGATAACTAAAAGCGACCATTTGCAGTAAATATGTTATTTTTCAGGTGAAAGAAAAACCCAAGAGTCACTTGCCTAATGACATATAACTTGTCAGTAACAGAGTTAGAATTTGAACACAGGTATACCTCATTCTTTTTATTTATTTATATATTTTTTGAGATGGAGTCTCGTTCTGTCACCAGGCTGGAGGGCAGTGGTGTGATCCCGGCTCACTGCAACCTCCACCTCCTGGGTTCATGCGATTCCCGTGCCTCAGCCTCCTGAGTAGCTGGGATTACAGGCACACGCCACCATACCCAGCTAATTTTTGTACTTTAAGTAGAGACGGGGTTTCACCATGTTGGCCAGGCTGATCTTGAACTCCTGACCTCGTGATCTGTCTGCCTCGGCCTCCCAACAGGCTGGGATTACAGGCGTGAGCCACCGCGCCTGGCCAGGTGTATCTCATTCTAAAGCTTATATTCTTCATTATTTGTGGTCTATACTGCTGGTTACTATAGACCACAAATCTAGTGTGTTATCTGGTGTGTTATTATAGAAATACATGTGTGAAGTTTACCACCATTAGCTACAGATTCTGATGGGAGAAAAAAATTTCCTTAATGCAGAATGTCAGATACCACTATACTGACAGAAGGTTAACTAAGGCTCAAGTGAACCCACAGTCCTACACATCAAACCAAAATGTAAAAGTAGTCTGAATAAACTCCCGTCCCACAACTGCCTGATGTGTGAGAAGAAACCCATTTATTTATTTATTTATTCATTATTTTTTTGGGGGGGGGCTTAAAAAACAAACTCTATTACAAATTATCAAAAAAAAGTGTTAACTCTGAAACATTTAACAGATTTCATTTAAACTCATATGGTCATAAAACTCAAACTGTCAAACAACAACAGCATTGTGCACTTAACCACTTTCAATAATGAACATTTAAGAGGAAACACTCAGAGACTCCCACGCAATTTGGGAGCCATTAGGCAACACATATTTAATATTGAGCAAATACAGCATTAAAAACTAAAAATCCGCAAATTTCAAGAGAATGCCTGTTCAAGTCTTTGACATGCATTTGCACATGAGAAAAGAAATATTTTAATTTAAAAGAAACCAAGTCTAAGTGCTTACCCTCTCTTCAGATGTAATCTCCTGTCCACCCTTCATTTCATGACTGCATACCCCTCACTCTATTTCATTTACACTGAACCAGTGTTAGTTCAACATGATTGGCTTCACTCGAAGCCCTCTAGATCCCATTTCATATATCCCATCGACCACCATTATTCCCTTACATGTTTGCACAGCCTTATACTGAGCATTACATTGTAACTGAGCTTGGAAATTTCAGGTATCCAAAGGTAATTATATATACAAACGATTGTTTTATTGCACAGTTCACAATATAGCCGGTGATTATACAGCCAACCATGTTAAGATGAATATCGACTATTTAGACACAAACATCAATTTTCTCCCCAACCACTAATGAAACAAGAGACACACACATTCGCCACCGTATCAAGGTTGTGTTTACTCAGTGGTGCACTCCTGAGGGCTCATACCACTCTCAGTGTGTTCAATACAGAATCCATAACATTTCTGGTGGCATCACACATGAAGTATAAGACACAAGACCATAAGTGTCCTGCACTCATGAGCCATTTGTGCCACATATGTAACAGAAAGGCCACTTTTGAAGCTTTTCAGATATTCAATCATGTTTGCCTTTTCAATTTTTTTATTTTATTTTATTTTATTTTTTTGAGACAGAGTCTCTCTCTCTCTGTTGCCCAGGCTGGAGTGCAGTGGTGCAATCTCAGCTCACTGTAACCTCCACCTCCCAGGTTCAAGCGATTCTCCTGCCTCAGCCTCCCGAGTAGCTGGGATCACAGGCATGTGCCACCATACCTGGCTAATTTTTTGTCATTTTTAGTAGAGATGGGGTTTCGCCGTGTTGACCAGGCTGGTCTCAAACTCCTGATCTCAAGTGATCCGCCCGCCTCAGCCTCCTAAAGTGCTGGGATTACGGGCATGAGCCACCGTGCCTGGCCTGCCTTTTCAAGGTTATTACCACACTAGTTCACACTGAAGGTAAAAGCAATAATTAGAATCTCTTATTAACAACACATTTTGACTTCAAGTTCAGACAAAGCTGTTGGTTACAAGTTCTGCTAAGTTTTTTGTCAAATTTAAGAAGTCTATAGGACAATACAAAACCATCCCTGGTAATGTATTTGCAGTTTGGTCTTCAAAAGCTGTAAAGAGTGACAGAGAAATAAAAATAATGCTGAGTTAAAACCATTAAAAATATTTATTAATAATTGTTTTTAAACGCCACTTATTTGAGACAGCAGAAACCAAAGCATTTTCCTTAGAATTCTCACTTAGCTTGTATTTCACAAAAGTGCTTTAGAACTCAGATTTCTACCACCTGTATGGAGTGTAAAGACAAAAGGAAGCCCAACAAAACCAAAGACCCAATGGTGTCTATTCCCAGGGCCAAGGTATAACCCCAGGCTAACCCACCTGCCCTGGGCTGAGTAGCTGGACACGCCTGTGAGTGCTCAAAGTCACACACATGAATGAGGGTGTCAGGCACCAAGGTGCCTTTATTTATTCATTTCTCAAACTCAATTCCCTTCAAATCCTGACTCTATTTAATAGGCCAAAGGATGCTACTCATATTTATTTGGTGCCAAATTATTTTTTTTTAAATCCTTACATCTGCACCTTGAAAGTTACCTGCAACATCCAGCACAACATTGTCAGACAGAGCTGCTATATGGCTATTTAGCTTTATTACTGTCTGGCTAATGCTTAATAAGCTTCATCCTTTACAGCTGGAAGAAAGATGTTCACTGTATTTAACCAGCCATAGTGCATTTAGAGGTAAACAGCTTTTATGGACTATTTGCCCAGAAACTTTCAGTAAACTACCAAGTTGAGGCCTTTATTTTGGTCAGTATGGGCACATATTCACATGCAATTACCCAGAAAGAAGAAAAACTGGTTAACAAGAAACCTACAGCCATGTCAGATGCTGGAAATCAATCTTTAGCTACATAATATTTACAGAAAGGGTTTTAAGATTCATAATCCACTTTTTCAGTCTGGCTCTTATATTTCATTAGTCAATTGGAAGTGGCATGAGTTTCACCTGGAAAAATATTTTCACATTTTCTAATACCTTTGACAAAGAAGTTTTCGTCTGTTAAGGGATGAGCGCTATTTGGCTATTACCTACTTTTAGAATTCAAACTAACCCTTCAAATGTCTTTATTTAGATCATATACTCTCAAACTATCTTATTGTTTTACTGACACAATGGTAAAACTGGGTTCCCGAAATGTCGAAACCCTAATGGAGTCTCTATTTCCAAGAGTAAAATAAAAGACAGCGAACACTACGGGGTGAAAACTATCCTGAGCCTTTTCCCCCTACTCTGTAACATTTAGAAACTAGGGGGGAATAAGTGGGATTGCATTAATAGGCTTCCAAAACAAAATGTTATGGAAGTGTTTATTTTTTAAAAGGAGAGTTTTAAGAGAACAGGATGCTTGAATACGACCAACTCCTACGCCACGGGAAAAATAACCACAGACCTTTGCTGAGATGGCATCAATAATTCAAAGAAACCAAGCTAAACAGAATTTGATCTATACACAATATGAAAACTTCTTAACAGGATGGAACACCTATAACAAAATTTGAGTCCCTTCATCTTTCGGCAATGAAATAAGTGAAATTAACATAAGAATATTTGGGAAGGGTTGAAGGTCACAGTCAGAATCAAACAGAAAACTTTCAAACCTAGAAAGCAAAACCGGAACTTTCATAGCTCCTTGATCTACCATATCTAAATAGAAATAGTATAATGACTATCCAATAGGTGCTTAGTTTCAAAACTAATACAAACAATGTATCATGAAAAGCCTATACATAATAAGCTGTTTTTCTTCTCTGTTCTGCCCCTTTGTCATATGCTTGAGCTTAATGAAGACTATCCTCTGCAGCTGCTCCTGAGGGCAGAGAAGAAAGCAATGGAGTAACAAAGGAAACCTGAGGAGCCCCTGGCCCCTGAGGACCTTCTCTCTGGCCGGTCATAGCCACTTACCTTTCAATGCAGGAGATTTCGCCGGGCGCGGTGGCTCAGGCCTGTAATCTCAGCACTTTGGGAGGCCGAGGTGGGCGGATCACGAGATCAGGAGATTGAGACCATCCTGGCTAACACAGTGAAACCCCGTCTCTACTAAAAATACAAAAAATTAGCCGGGCGAGATGGCGGGCGCCTGTAGTCCCAGCTACTCTGGAGGCTGAGGCAGGAGAATGGCGTGAACCCCGGGGGGCGGAGCCTGCAGTGAGCCGAGATCGCGCCGCTGCACTCCAGCCTGGGCGACAGTGAGATTCTGCCTCAAAAAAAAAAAAAAAAAAAAAAACGCAGGAGATTTCAAGACTGGTTTGAGAAAAAGAATCTTATATTGGGGATTAGGTTCCTTGTCAAAGGCCATCAGATAGACAGCTATTTACCAGGCAATTAGCCTAAAGCTCTTAGGTAATGATAAAAAACAAAACAAAACAGAAAACAAAACAAAACAAAAAACCCTTATATTTTCCTATTGGAACCTTTTCTTCTGTTTTGTTGATGCTTAAGGAAAACAGCTTTGCCCATAACTCACTGTGGCCTGGAGTTATGACACCAACTTGTATTTGGCCAATTAAGAAAGAGGCCAAACTGCATTCTTCTTAGAAGGTCTATTCAGTTGATAAATGGCACTTAACTGATGGTTTTTTTCATCTAACCTTTAACAAGAACTCATAAGTTGCATTGATTATGCCCCAAGAGACAAGGGACCGATGGTAATTCAGATGGGCACCTCTGAAAAGATTTATCAGTTTTCTGTTCCGTTCCAGCCAGATTTTTTGAAAAACCTTGGGGAAAGACTGAAATTCCCCACCAATCTGAGACTATGCGAGTTTTTACAACATTAATTGGAAAACACAAGAATCCCAACATGGCACCCAATAGACCTCCACCGATAAAATCATTGACCAAATGAGCACTGTGAGTCGTTGGGGTAGGCAGATGCTCTTTAATGGGACCTCGAAGGCCGAAACACAAGACATTGCTGAGTCCATTCCAGAAAAGAATGGGCACCAAGCCTCGATAATACTCTCCAATTCCATGACATTTCAGTGCCTTGAAAGCCTGATAAGTGTTGGTAAATTTGTCATGATGCTTGTGGTCTTGAAGCAATGTCTGAACTCTTTCTAGTGGAGTGAAAATTGCTTCTGTTGTCCCTGCAAGCACTGCCGCCACGCCACGGGTTGCAAACTCTGGAGCACCGACATGCTTGTGGAGAAGGCAGGATAAATCCTCATACAGACCAAACATAAGTGCAAGTGTAGTTGTCTTCTGCATCAATGGGGGAAGGATTCCACGATACAAATTTCGAAATCCATCCCTTCTCAACTGAAGTACTGCATCCCAGGTTTTGATGCCACACAGCTGTTGTCGAAAGAGGACCTTCTGAATGGGATATGTGATTGTGACGTTGTTGAAGGCTGCACAGCAGCCACACAAGTAATGCTTCATTTCACCAACATTTGTAATATGAGGTGATATATTGTTTTGAAGATGTAAGTATTGGTGGCCTCTTTTCATGAGCTTCTGAATCTATCATGTTGCTTAAGATCTTTTTCATGAAGGACGTTTTTTAACCTGTGACATCATCCGAGCCTGGAGTTTGGCAGGATGATAGCTTTGTGATAATGTTCCCAATTTCTTCCACTGTTATTGTTTTGTTAGATTCTCGCTTCTCGAGTCCATTTTGATAACTGGATTTCCGTTCTCTAGGCGTCCATTTCCCCAACCCATCACCGCGGGCGTCCCGCAGGACGGCGGGCAAGCCGGGGCCGCGCAGGCGCAGACCGTGACTGATCCCGGGGCCGGGGCGCCGCGCGACGCTCTGGGCGCCCTTGGGATCCGAGAAGAAACCCTTTTAAAGCAAGCATGGCAATTTCTTCTAAATAAGCTGGATAAAATTAAAAACCCATTCATCCAAAGATCCTAAAAAATCAACAAATTCCTAAATATTAAATGGTATAGACACTACAAGTGTTTCTTAAATCACATAACCTTCTCCACGGACACCGTGAAGATGTGTTCCCAGTGGTTTCCCTAAGAGAGTGTGAAACTTTTTAAATAGTGTACACGTACAAGAAAAGTGGATTTTAGTGTAATCTTTCAGAAGAACAAAACAAAATGGTATCTAAGAATACAAAGGCACAAAAGTTGAAATTTTATAGTCACTCAGGCCTTGGAGTACTGTATTTTCTTGAAAGGGAAAAAAGTGGGCCAGGTGCAGTGGCTCACACCTGTAATCCCAGCACTTTGGGAGGCCAAAACAGCAGGATCACTTGAGGCTAGGAATTTGAGACCAGCCTGGGCAACATAGCAAGACCGCTCTCTATCCAAAAAAAAAAAAAGAAAGAAAGAAAAAAGAAAAGAAAGAAAAAAGTAGGTGGTAAGGAGAAGTAAGGAGAATATGAATTTAAAAAAAAAAAAAAGTTCTGTATGCCACATGAAATTTTACTGGGAGGAAAGTGTCTGAGGTTTTAAGAGGCATAAATTAAATAACCTTGAAATCCATTTTGCTCTAGGACTATCCATGTGTTTTCTAGAGTGACCAACGTGTATATTCCATGTATGTGAATAAGAGATGAAAGGCAACAAAAATAACTTCCCTCCCAGGAACAGTGGAAGGCTTCAGCCAACAAAGTAGGCCACAGCATCAGACTATATTGCCTGCTGATGTGCACTGCCTAGTTTTGAATGGAATCAAATGACAGCTTCCTTGAGATTAAATGACAGTTTCCCTGACCATCATCCTAAAGCACGCCTGTGGTAGATCACTCTAGAATGAACCATAAACCCCGAGTTCTCGTTGAGCTTTAGTGAAACGAAACAGTAAAAGCTTTTCAGGGAAGGAGAAAGGAGTCTCCAACATTTATACTGATTGATTTTGGCAGCAATGACTTTCATTAGAAATGTAATTGCTGGGTATGCAAAAATTAGCACTGTTGGGGCTACAGAGATCTTTGTTTTCTTTTCTTTTGTTTTGTTTTGCTTTTTTGCCTAATACTGATAGTGTTTACTCGGTTTTGCCATAGCCCTTCTGTCAAGATGCTGGCAATCAGTATATCATGAAAAACAGACTGCCCTTTCTCGCATTTATTGAAGAGAGATTCTCATGATCCTATGGTAAGATAACAATTGCTTTTTTTCAATCCATCCTCCACACTGCAGCCAAAGCAATCATCTTAGTAACAAACGTGACCACGTTTTCGCTCACTTAAATCTTTAAATGATTTTACACCTGAAGGACAAAGGTCCCCCATGGTCTGATGTTTTCCTACCCTTGGCACCATCTGCCTTCACATTTCTAAAGGCACCTTCCGTCCCAGCCATATCAAACTACTTGGGGTCTCCAGAATGAAGGATAATGTGCCATATGACACTCCTTTGTCTTTATTCGGTTATTCCCTCTGCCTGAAATGTCCTTACTTGTAGTTCCTACTCGGCTTCTGGAAGCCTTTGCTAACTCCTCAGTCCAAATGAGGACCCCTTCTCCACAACATACTCTATACACACTGTGAATGTGGCACGTGTCACACTATACAATGTCCACGATTCACAATGCTGAGGGCTTCTTGAAGACACAGTCCACTTCTCATTCAACTTTATTCCAGTTTGTGTCCCCAGTGTCCAGGCATCTGGTTAGGTCTCCAACTGCTAAAGAGTGTAAAGTGTTGATGGCTCCTGTATTACTCATGGGTCTTGGTTATAAGAGCCAAAAATACCATTCCAAATGACACAAACAAATCTAGGGGGTAAGGAAAGGAGAAGGAAGAGGAGAAGGAGGTAAGAAATCAAGAAAGGATTTTAAAAGGTGGCATCTGGACAACATTTAAGGCAATTTTCCAGCTTCTCTCATTTGCACCAGTAGGAGTGGGCCATGTGGCCACAGAGGGGAACATTTCCTAATACCCTTCTGCATCCTGGTGATTTTAGGGGGTACTTACCTCCTTCTGTCCTCAGCACCCAACAAGTGCCAGATGAGGCAAGTGAATTCCTTTGCAAGAGAGGAAAGAAGGCAGTTTCAGTGAGAAAATAACAATAAAAAGTGAAGCAGGGGGAGAAATGTATTAGTTCGTGTAATGAAAAAGTTGAGAAATCCAGAAGTAGCAATCACTTTAGGCATTGCTGGATCCTAGAGGTTCAACCACCATCACAAGTACTTAACATCCCTCTCCACGTATATATTTCCCAGCTATACATTCCTCAGTTTTAACTTCATTTTCAGTCAGCTCTTTCTACAGAGTGACATCCTACCTGAAGCTTATTCTGCTGATTTAGCAACTGAAGGATGAAGTGCTTCACTTTCCCAACAGTTCCTGCAAAACAACCCTAGGATTGAGTCTCATTGCAGTTAGTTGGTCTGAACCAATCACTGGGATCAGGGGGATGGAAAATGATACTAATCAAACCTGAGTCACTTGCCTCATCCTGCACTTGTCAGGTAAAGGGGGCAGAAGGAGGTAAGCCTCCCATCCCGCCCACCACCCAAACCACTGGGACCTAGAAAAGTATTAGGAAGTGTTCCCCTCTGAAGCCACACAGCCCACTGCCATTGGTGCAGATGAGAGGAGCTGGAAAATTGCTCTGGAAGTTGAGCCATTGCCACCTTTTTTTTTGTCCAAGCTTGCAGTTTCTTGGGCAATATAACTATACGGTTTGAAATCAGGCAACTCGGGCAGGTGCGGTGGCTCACACCTGTAATCCCAGCACTTTAGGAGGCTGGGGTGGGGGATCACCTGAGGTCAGGAGTTCAAGACCAGCCTGGCCAACATGGTGAAACCCTGTCTCTACTAAAAATACAAAATTAGACAGGTGTGGTGGTGCAAACCTGTAATCCCAGCAACTTGGGAGGCTGAAGCAAGAGATTCACTTGAACCCAGGAGGCGGATGTTGCAGTGAGCTGAGATCACACCATTGCACTCCAGCCTGGGCAACAAGAGTGAAACTCCATCTCAAAAAATAGAAAAAAAAAAAATCAGGCAACTCTACTGACCGATGGCCCAAGTCAAATATGTTTGGTCACAGTCCTAGATTCCAGACCCTTTATTGTGGGATTTTTTTCTCAGCACAGGCCCTAATGCTCTGCCATCCCACCTAGTCCTCAACCTAGTGTTGTCCATGCTGGCTGCCCCAGGGCAGAACCAGCACCCTCAAAGCACAGATAACTTGGCCCTTGCCCCTTGGTTATGTCTGATGGGTGACTCTTTACAATGGAGACCATTGTCACCCTTCTCAGGCTGCTAAATGTCTGCAAGATGTTTGGGAGAAGCCTAAAAGAACAGGAATGAAGCTTCTCTCTGATTCCTATCATATCTTCTGATATGTTTTCCACACCCTAGGCTTTGTGAGAAGTAATATTAGTTGATGACAGAGAACCCCACTTTTCGATTCAGCGAAGCTCAGAGACATCTAATCTAACTTTCTATTATTTTATTTATTTAATTTTTTTGAGACAGAGTTTCATCTGTTGCCCAGGCTGGAGTGCAGTGGCACCATCTTGGCTCACTGCAACCTCCACCTCCCAGGTTCAAGCGATTCTCCTGCCTCAGCCTCCCAAGTAGCTGGGACTACAGGCACATGCCAAGATACTTGGCTAATTTTTGTGTTTTTAGTAGAGACGAGGTTTCACCATGTTGGCCAGGCTGACCTGGCCTCAGGTAATTCCCCCAGCCTCACCCTCCCAAAGTGCTGGGATTATAGGTTTGAGCCACCATGCCCAGCCAGGGACATGTAACTTTCTAAGTTGATGGCTGTAGGAAGAGAGGGCCTCCTGTAGCAAAGCTGTCTTGTCTTCCCTTGCTGCTTTCGGATTGCCCATTTCTAACAAAACTTGTTTTTCTGGTAGGATCTAACCGAAGGCTACAAAATAAATTCATCTTATTCCATCAGCCTGACATTTTTCTACCATCTCTCTTTAACTTTCAACTTCAGTAGCCCCATGGTCAGAGCACCAAGAGAAAATAGGATAGTTTCACCACTGCCTTGCTATTACTGCACAACAGAAATTGCCAGCTTCCTGCCGAAAATCGAGAAGTCCTCACTGCCCCTGTCCCACCTTGACTGAGCCAATTCTCTATTTGACAATCTGCAACATGTACTCTCTCACCTCCAGATACGAATTTAGAAAGTGTTCAGAGTCTTGTATTAATTTGTTCAGGCTGTCATAACAAAGTACCATAGACTGGGTGGCTTAAACAAAAGAGATTGATTTCCTCACAATTCTGGAGGCTGGTTGGCAGGGTGGATTTCTCCCAGGGCCTCACTCGTTTGCTTGCAGATGGCCACCTCATTGCTTCGTCCTCACATGGCCAACTCCCAGTCTGTGTGTGTCAGTGTCCTAATCTCCTTTTATAAGGACACCAGTTATAGTGGATTAGGGCCTACCCTGATGAGCTCATTTTAACTTTATCTCTTTAAAGATCCTATGGAAATACAGTCACATTTTGAGCTACTGTAGTAGGTACTGTTAAGACTTCAACATATGAGTTAAGGAGACACAGTTCAGCCCCTAGGAAGTCTTTTGGTGACAAAAATGCCACTCAAACTGGCTTGAGCAAAAAGAAGAAATGAGTTGTCTCCCATAACTGAAAAGTCAGTAGGGATTGGGCTAGGCTGGATGCAGGGTCATAGAATGTCAGCACGAGCCATTTGTCTCTTTTGATTATATTTTTGCGGATTGGCTCTTTCTGTGGTGCGGTGATGGTTGGAAACAGCTCCATGTGTACAAACTGTTAGTTTGGCAATGTTATTTGATATAGATTCACTTTACATATAGTTCCAGAAAAGGCTTAGGGTGGAAACTCACTGATCTAACTGGAGTCGCATGTCCAACAATGAACCAGTCCTTATGGCCAGAGGAATGAAATATATCAATTGCCCATACCTGAATATCAAGCCCACATCTAAAGAAGAAGCATCAGCCCATCCAAACTAAGTGAGCTCAGACAAAAGGCAGTAATGTATAGAGGTTAGCATCAAAGAGTCTGGAATTTGACCCCTGGGTTCAAATCCACACTGACCAGCTGTGTGACCTTGGGCAAGTTACTTAACCTCAATTTTGTAAAGCAGGACTATAGGAAATCCAACACCTATAATAACATGCCTCTGTATTTCTTACTGTGCAAGATAACAATGTACTTTCACTTTTTCTTTTTTCTTTTTTTTTTTTTGAGACAGAGTCTTGCTCTGTCACCCAGGCTGGAGTGCAGTGGCATGATCTTGGCTCACTGCAAACTCTGCCTCCCAGGTTCATGCCATTCTCCTGCCTCAGCCTCCCGAGTAGCTGGGACTACAGGTGCCCACCACCATGCCCGGCAATTTTTTTTTTTGTATTTTTAGTAGAGATGGGGTTTCACTGTGTTAGCCAGGATGATCTCGATCTCCTGACCTTGTGATCTGCCCACCTTGGCCTCCCAAAGTGCTGGGATTACAGGCGTGAGCCACCGTGCCCAGCCTACTTTCACTTTTTCTTGACCAAAAGTCAAAAGTCATTTTAACCCAAAATGCCCTTAATCAGAAAAAAAAAAAAAAAAAAAAAGCAACAACTTTGGAGCCTTCTTGATGTTCCTAACAGGAGAAGAAAAAGCAAGGATAGGAAGAAAAAATATATCCATTAGAATGTTTTTGACAGCAAGTAATAGAATACCTGCTAAAGTGGTATAACAGTAAAAATATTGGTGTCTTACTCACCAAGAAGTCAAGAGGAGGGTTACCCCAGAGGTCACACAGTCTTAGCAATGTCAGAGCTCTAACTCCACATCTCTGCTATTTCTTTGGCCTTCCCCCATGCAACATGACAGCTGCAGAAAATCAAGTATAATGTCCTCTGATGACACTGTTCAAACTTGAAAGGAAAATAGATTTCTCTTTGTAACATGTTCTTCTTTTAGATGAGAGGAAGACATTTCTTTGGAGCCCCTAGAAGACCTCCTCTTACATCTTCTCTGTTGCATGCCCACCCCTAGATCAATCACTGGCAAGGAGAATAGAATTACCACATTAGCTGAGACCAGCCAGGGCATATGGCACTCCAAACAAAATTGGTGCCCTGTTAAGAGGAAACAGGAGTGGCAGATGAGGAGGTAACCGATGGTGTCTGCTAATGACACAGAATAAGAAAAGAAAGGAATGGAGAAAGAAATCAAAAGAACCAAGAAAAACAGTGATATACAAAGGAGGCAGGTGGATGAGACCACGTGTGCTGCGGAGGAAGCATAGCATCCTCTCCCTCAGACACTCTTCCTTATCATCTGTCATCCATCAATTTCTCAGTAGCCTTGGGGGCATTTAGGATTCACACGAAAGGCAGCACAACACAGTGATACAGATAAAGCCCTGGATTAGCGTATTAGCTGTCTATTGCTATGCTGGGGCTCAGAAAATAGTACCCCAAAATAAAGGACTTGGATGCAACCTCAGAAGCAAAAATTTTTCTTTGTTCTTCTCCTGCCCTCCTGTCTCTCAGTCCCATCCTCTCCCCAGGCTAGCCATAGCAACTAGAATTCCTCTTCCCCAAGGCGGGTCATAGATACCAGAGCCCCTTTTGGTCAAAGTCAGCCATAAAGCCTGAAAATATCACTCTAACTTTCCCTCCATCTTTCCATGTAAAAACTGGTCCTAGGGAAATTATCTGACCTAACTTTTTTGACTGTAGGTCCTAAGATCGCCATTCCAGAGAGGCACCTGCCCCACACCCAGAAGGAAGGAATGCTGCTCAGAGAGGCCAAGAAGAATCTAGATGGGTAGGCCTTGTGGGGTTTCCCCACTTGGTCTATTAACTTTAGATCAAACCCTTTTTGTCCAATCATATTCCCATATGGATGTCTATATTTTGTTGAACCTAAGCATAAAAATGGACAATGTCCCCTGTATCTTTGGGTCTTCATTCTGAAGGCTCTTGTATACACATGTTAAAGAAAGTTGTATGTTTTTTCTCTGACATAACCAGCAAGTCAGAGGTGGCTTTTGGCAGAAGGCCTTAGTTCTTCCCCATGGGGCCTCTTCAAGGGGCTGCCTAGGTTGTCTTGCAGTCTGCTGGCTGACTTCCTCAGACTGAGCAATACAAGAGTGAAGGTAGGAGTCACAATGTCTTTTATGACTTTGCCTTGGAAATCATCCATCTACACTTCCACCACATTTCATTTGTTAGAAGCAAGTAAATAAGTCCAGCTCATATTCAAGGAAAGAGGAAAAGCCTATTGAGGAGAGGAATTTTAACATATGTCGACAAATTGGTGGACATATGTTAAAACCACCACAAGAAGCTCACATTTCAAGCTATCATAGGTTGACTTCCTTCAGGTTTGGAAGGACTCAGCTTTAACCTGACTACATTCAGTCTGAGTCTCCTGCTGTGGTCCCTTTCTGCAATAGTTACATTGTTTCTGAATTGCTTATTCCTGCCTACCACCTTATCTTTGCTTGAACAGCACAGGGCTGCATTTGACCCTCTTTTGAGGACCCCTTTCTTCCTGAGTAGTTGTTAGTTTATCTATTCATTTGTTTCTTTGTTATTTTGCTGTCCCCTTTTTCCTTCCTCCTTCCTTCCTCCCTTTCTTATTTCCTTTCTTCATCAATTATCTATACACAGGTACTGTGAAGAGTAAAAACATACATAAGACATGCTTAAAAGGTATTCTGAGTTAGAGATTTTCATTCATAATATAATTCCACTCATCAGCCAAGCAAATTCACCAAATATCTGAAATCTGGTAAACATAGATTCGGATTTCAAGATATTTGTATTATAGTAAATCTAGGCATTGACAGCATCAAACATATTCTTCCAGAGTGAAAAGTCCTAACAAATTAAGCTGTTTGGCTTGTAATGAATACAGACAAAGAGAAGGAAGGGGAAGGGGGAAACTGAGTTTAGGGATTTTGTGGAGTGCTGCTAGGGAATTTAAGAAATTCTTGGAAATCAGAAGGGGACAAATTTAGGAAAAAAAGCAGAGAAAGATTCTCTGATTAAAAGAATGTTCTAAGACATTGAAGTATTGGCAGAAGAATAGACGAATAGATCACTGGAATGGAAAAGAGAGGCTAGAAATAGACTCAGACAAATATAGTCAACTGATCTTTGATAAAGGAGCAAATACAATTCAATGGAAAAAGGATGGCCTTTTCAACAAATGATGTTGGAACGTCTGGAAATCCACATAAAAAAAGAGAAAAAAAATGAACATAGACATAGACCTTATGCCTTTCACAAAACTTACTCAAAATGGAATAGAATATATGATGCAAACTATAAAACTAGAAGATCACGTTGGAGAAAATCTAGGTGACCTTGGATTTGGCATGAATTCTTAGCTACCACACCAAAAGCATAAAAGAAAAAATGGGTAAGTTGCACATCATTAAAATTAGAAACTTCTGTGCAAAACATCACTGTTTAAGGAATTTAAAAAAAAACACAAACTGGGAGCAAATCTTTGCAAAACCCATAGAAAAGGACTGTTATCAAAAATATACAAAAAACTCTAAAAACTCACCAATAAGGAAACAAGCAAACCAATTTTTAAAAATCTAAACAGACAACTCACCAAAGAAGACATACACATGGCAAATGGGCATATGAAAGGATTCTCAAATCATATTAATTATTAAGGAATTTCAAATTAAAACAGCAATGAAATATTACTACATAACTATTAGAATGGCCCAAATCCAAAACACTGACAATATGCTAGTGAAGATGTGGAGCAATAGGAACACTCATTCATTCCTGGTGGGAATGCAAAATCGTACAGCTAGCCACATGAAAGACCATTTCTTACCAAATTAAGCATACAAATAACCCCATTAAAAATTAGCAAAAAAACACGAACATACACTTCTCAAGAAAAGACATACAAGTGGCCAAAAAACATATGAAAAAATGCTCAACATCACTAATCATCAGAGAAATGCAAATCAAAATCACAATGAGATACCATCTCCCACCAGTCAGAGTGGCTATTTTTAAAAAGTCAAATAACAACAGATGCTGGCAAGGCTGAAGAAAAAGGAATACATTGTTGGTGGGAATGTAAATTAGTTCAGCCATTGTGGAAAGCAGTTTGGAGATTTCTTAAAGAATTTAAAACAGAACTATTATTCAACTCAGCAATCTCATTACTGGGTATACATTAAAAAAAACTTTCTATCAAAAAGACACATGCACTTGTATGTTCATTGCAGCACTATTCACAATAGCAAAGACATGGAAACGACCTAGATGTCTATCAACAGAGAATTGGATAAAGAAAATGAGGTACATATACACCATGGGATACTATACAGCCATAAAAAAGAATGAAATCACATCCTTCACAGCAACATGGAGGAAGCTAGAGACAATCATCCTAAGCAAACTAACGCAGGAACAGAAAAGCAAATACCACATGTTCTCACTTATAAGTGAGAGCTAAACACTGGGTGCTCATGGACATAAATATGGCAACAATAGAAACTGGCAACTATGGCCGGGCACGGTGGCTCATGCCTGTAATCCCAGCACTTTGGGAGGCCAAGGCGGGT
Organism: Nomascus leucogenys; assembly: GCF_006542625.1. Classification (NCBI taxonomy): domain Eukaryota; kingdom Metazoa; phylum Chordata; class Mammalia; order Primates; family Hylobatidae; genus Nomascus; species Nomascus leucogenys. The sequence goes on along the minus strand of NC_044384.1, from coordinate 47,998,638 downwards.
GGATCACAAGGTCAGGAGCTCGAGACCAGCCTGGCCAATATGGTGAAACCCTGTCTCTACTAAAAATACAAAAATTAGGGCCGGGCGCAGTGGCTCACGCTTGTAATCCCAGCACTTTGGGAGGCCGAGGCGGGCGGATCACGAGGTCAGGAGATCGAGACCACGGTGAAACTCCATCTCTACTAAAAATACAAAAAATTAGCCAGGCTTGGTGGTGGGCGCCTGTAGTCCCAGCTACTCGGAGAGGCTGAGGCAGGAGAACGGCGTGAACCCGGGAGGTGGAGCTTGCAGTGAGCCGAGATTGTGCCACTGCACTCCAGCCTGGGTGACAGAGCAAGACTCCATCTCAAAAAAAAAAAAAAAAAAAAAAAACAAAAATTAGCTGGGTGTGGTGGTGCACGCCTGTAGTCCCAGCTACTTGGGACGCGGAGGCAGGAGAATTGCTTGAACCTGGGAGGCAGAATTTGCAGTGAGCCGAGATTGCACCATTGCACTCTAGCCTGGGCGACAGAGCAAGACTCCGTCTCAAAAAAAAAAAAAAGAAAGAAAGAAACTGGCAATTACTAGAGTGGGGAGGGAGGGAGATAGGCAAGGTTTGAAAAACTATTGGGTACTGTGCTCAGTACCTGGGTGATGGGATCATTCCTACCGCATACCTCACCATCATGCAATATACTCAGGTAACAAACCTGCATGTGTACCCACTGAATCTAACATAAAAGTTGAGGAAAAAAAATAAACATACTCTTACCGTATCATCCAGCAATCACACTCCTTGGTATTTATCCAAATGAATTGAAAACTTATGTCCACAAAAAATCTGCACACAAAATGTTTATAGCAGTTTTATTAATAATTGCCAGAAATTGGAAGCAACCAAATGTCCCTCAGTAGGTGAATGGATAAACAAACTGTGGTACATCCACACAATGGAATATTATTCAATGCTAAAAACAAAAACAAAAGCAAACAAAAAAAAACAGTGAACATCAAGGCCGGGCACAGTGGCTCACGCCTGTAATCCCAGCACTCTGGGAGGCCGAGGTGGGTAGATCACGTGAGGTCAGGAGTTCAAGACCAGCCTGGCCAATATGGTGAAACCCCATCTCTACTAAAAATGCAAAAAAATTTAGCCAGGCGTGGTGGTGAGTGCCTGTAATCCCAGCTACTGAGGAGGCTGAAGCAGGAGAATCGCTTGAACCCAGGAGGCGGAGGTTGCAGTGAGCCGAAATCCCACCATTGCACTCCAGCTTGGGCGACAAGAACAAAACTCTGTCTCAAAAAAAAGAAAAGAACATCAAGCCACAAAAAGGCATGGATGAATCTTAAATGTGCATTGCTAAGTGGAAGAAGCCAATCTGAAAAGGCTACATATTGTACCATTCCAACTATCTATAAGACATTCTGGAAACGGCAAAACTATATGGGCAAAAGATTAGCTGTTGCCAGGAGTCAGGGAGGAGGGATGAATAAGTAAAGAGAGAGAAATTTTAGGGCAAGGAAACTACTCTATGATACTTTAATGATAGATACAATATCAGTATCTATTTGTCAAAACTCATAGAATATACAACACCAAGAATGAACCCTAATGTAAACTATGGACTTTAGTTAATAATGATGCATCAATATTGACTCATCCGTTGTAAAAAACTCCACAGTGCCTTAACAGCAAGATGGTCAAAATCATACACAAAGAGAAAATTTAGATAACCATCTATCCACTGTAAACCAGACACTGCTTTGAATTTATAGATGTAGAAAAGGGCTCACAAGGCCATCTAGTCCAATGTTGCTCAGACTTCAGCCTGCATATTAATAGCTTGTGGTGCTTGTTTAAAATGCAGATCCCAACTACTCAGCCATAAAAAGAAATGAAATAATGGCATTTGCAGCAACCTGGATGGAGTTGGAGACCATTATTCTAAGTTCTCACTTATAAGTGGGAGCTAAGCTATGAGGGTACAGAGGCATAAGAATGACACAATGGGCTTTGGGGACTCGGGGGGAAGGGTGGGAAGGGGGTGACAGATAAAAGATTACACATTGGGTGCAGTGTACACTGCTTGGGTGATGGGTGCACCAAAATCTCAGAAATCACCACTAAAAAACTTATCCATGTAATTAAATATCACCTGTTCCCCGCAAAACTATTGAAATAATAATAAGTAATTAATTTAATTTAATAAAAATAAAATGGAGATTCCAGATCCTGCTCTCCAAGTTGATTCAATTGGTCTGGGGTGAGACCAGAGAATATGCTTTTTTCACAAGTCTCCCCTTATGGCTGACAGAAGATACAGTAAGTCAGAAAGTTAGTGGAAAAACTTGAATTAGAATCCTCAGAGATCTTTCCAGATCTTCACTGTCTCCTAATGAGAAATGTAAAATGCAAATATAAGGAAAACAGACCCTTATTTTGATTCTGAGACATCAGGACTCAGCTACTCTTGGGGCTGAAGCAACAGTCAAATAACAGATATTATTGTACCTTCCCTACCCTATAGGACTAGGTTTTTGTATCTTACGCAACACATTAGACATATCCCAATTTTAGTATTAATTGTGTGAATTTTTAACTTGTCTCTTCCTCTTACCAGGTTATGAATATCTTAAAAATAGGAACTGTGTCTTATTCACCTTTGTGACCCCCAATACAAGGGCCTGTCATACAGCAGAGCCCCAATAATATTTATCGAGTAGACATTTGGATTAAAGTTCCCTTTTTCAAAGTATTTTAAAACAGACAAAAACATACAGAGTTAACATTGCATTTTTAATCAATATTGCAGACATTTCAATTATAGAAAACAATGTGATATACTGCCCCAACTGGTCAATTTGTGTAATCGAAGCAACTAAGTTGATATGTAAAATAGGGTATGTGGTATTACCTAACATGGCTTCAGCTTGGCACTTCCTCCATTAAAACCAACTTTTTAATGGATTAATTCTCATGCTAAACAAAGTCCCCAGTTCTGTAATATTTTATTTGAAGCACTAATACTTTCATTCAAACCAGATTTCAAGGTCCTCCTTCCTTAGGATTGTCAATATTCATATCTTAAATAAAATCTTCTTTTGGCAAATTAAAACCATTACTTCCTGGAGAATGAGTTAATGGTGTTACAGGGATCCATCCAGGTGCTATGTAAGGGGAAAATCTATTTATGCTTCAGACCCCAACAGAAGTGACTCTTCCCCACAAAGATGTATTAATAGTTAAAAATAGGCCAGGCACAGTGGCTCATGCCTGTAATCCCAGCATTTTGGGAGGCCAAGACAGACGGATCATCTGAGGTCAGGAGTTCAAGACCAGCCTGGACAACATGGTGAAACCCCGTCTCTACTAAAAATACAAAAATTAACCGGGACATGGTGGCACACACCTGTAATCCCAGCTACTCGGGAGGCTGAGGCAGGAGAATGGCTTGAACCCAGAAGATGGAGGTTGTGGTGAGCCAAGACTGCACCATTGCACTCCAGACTGGGCAGCAACCGAGCAAAACTCCATCTCAAAAAAAAAAAAAAGATAAAAAACAGAAACAAAAACACGAAGTTCTCAGCACAGGCAGGGGAAGATCTGTGGCTTGTGCAGCATTCCTCATGCAGTTATAGAAGCAGGTAACCAGAAAGGCATATTGTAGAGAAGCAAAGACTTCTTGGTAAAACTGAGGAACTTAGATTCAATTCCTAAAGTAAATGTTGGTATTTCCAGATGTCAAGACTAAGAACAGTCTGCAAATACAAATCCATAACCTCTCATCTGAAACCCTTGGAGCAGTTGTGTTTCAGAATTCAGAATTTTCAGCATTTCAGAAAGGATACTGTGAAACCCAACTAATGTGGAACACCCCAGCAGGATGTGTAGCAACGTCTCATATAAAACAAATTAGAACTTCCTCTGCAAATTATTAGTAATATCCCATATGAAGGGGTAAGGAGCGTGACTAGCCTCTCTCTGGCTCGAGCATAGCTGTGCAGTCAAATCAGATCAGGAGAGGGCAGTTTCGCCACCAAATGGGTTTCATTTTCAGAGTTCTTGGACTTTGGAATTATGGATAATAGACTGTTAGTTGCTATAGTAAAGAGATCTAACACAAGAAAATGATACGTTAGTGTAGCGGAGGGTAGGAAACAAGAATGTGGGAAACAGGAAAATATAAGCAGACTCTGAAAGAGGACAACAGACCACACAGGCAAACTAACCATTTTCTTAACCACAGTGGCTGAAGGTCTTCGTGACATGGAACTAGAAGCTGGTTTCAGAAACAACTGCATTTCTTTAAAATTACTCTGCAACAGTAAGAAAAATAGCCCTCTCCCACACATTTGGGGACCTGAGAATGATAGATGCCCACCCCAGCTCTCTTTCTCTTAGAAAGCTTACCTGAAAAATTGCCTAAAAATTCAACACAACACCGAAACTAGAAAGAACAAACTTTTTATTTTAGAGCCTTTGATTGGCTTAGGAATGAGCATTACTAGGGGCTTTGTTCTTTAATATATTTCAAGGCAGTCTGAAAAAAGCAAAGGGAACAAAGGCAAGTGCCTCCGTTGTTGACCCTTTACTTAACTCTATTTTTTTGCTGGAGCAAGCATCCCGAGTATTTTGCAGATAGAAAAAGGTATATGGATGTATTATACTGGCATTATCTGTGAGAATCAGTGTTTGTCCTGGGGAGCATACTGTGTGTTTGTGTATGTGTCTAATTGATATATTTACTAGTTACCCATTGGAAGTTCTGAAAGGATGAAGAAACATGCTTGTGTCTGCCATTGCCATGGAGACCACAAAGGGGAGCTGACTTGAAGTGGCAAAGCCAACAATGGACCATTCTTTGGAGCTGAGAGTTGCAAGGGCCCTTTGGTTTGAGCTGCTCAAATTCCAATATCCTAGCTCCACTCCTCACTGGTTATGCTGAAGACTGAATAAGTTAGACTTGGGAAACCTCATGCTGAGGATTACCACATCCCACAAGCTACTCAAGATGGTGATGGGGTTCAGGACATGCTACCTCAAAAAACGGCACCTTTGCATTTGAGGAAACAGCAGAAGCAAGATGGTTACTGTGATCTTCTCCTGCCCTTCCCCCCTAAAGACAGGCCATGAAAGAATTATCTGGCCTTCCTCTGAAGTAGGACATAAGGCCCTCATGTGCCCTATACCTGTGTAAAAAGTAAAGTAGAAGTTCCTCTTCAAAGACTTTCCTCCCTGTCTAATTAGGAATAAATAGTAACTTCTCTTAGAAGCAAAATTATTCAAAGACCCGTGGTAACATTCTTAAATATCTGCTGGCTGTAATAAAGAAATCAATGTACTTTATATTCTTAGTTCCCACAGTTTAGCCTAAATATTTGCCCTGGCATGCTTACACTGGTCCAAGCAAGTGTTAGGTCATAGCCTGTTCTTCTTCCTTATTTAAAAGTATTTTTACCTTTTTCAGCATTCCAAAAGTTACTTCCTCCTTCCTTTGTTCTCCTCTACCTTTGCCTCTTTTAAAAAGTTCTAACTTGCTAACCAATCGGGACAAATACAGAATGTGAGGTCCCGTTACAGCCAATGGAAACCAGACACAGCAGTAGGGTGGACGCATCAGGTTATAAATGACCCTGTCTCCTTTGTTCGGTGTACTCTCGTGGCAAAACTGCTGGTGAGTGTATCCTTTCTGCAGGAAGTAAAAATGGCCTTACTAAATAAATTTATGTTCAAGTGGTATTTCTTTATGGCACTGGGGAACAAGCATTTCAAACACCCGGAAGAAAGGAATGTCACACTGGGGCACACAGAAGAATCTGAACAACCAGGCCTTGCTAAGTTCTCCCTGGTTTATTACCATTACATCATATCCTTTTGAAAGTTGCACATACCAGGATGAAAGCACTTTTGTCAGACCCAGACAAAACAGAACTGGGAAGGCCTGAAAGAGCAAAAGAGCGGAGGCTCATGCTACGTGTCTGAGAAAAGAAGTGTTTCCAAGGGCTCTCTAAAAACCCTTCGTGCATCTTTTGCTTTGATAAGGCTCATCACTAGACATCCTTTAGGACTGCAGTAACTCGGGGAAGACACACTCGGAAGAACACTTGCCGAGCAATGGCATCTCCACCAGCGAACTGACAACAACTCTGGCTTTGAGCCTCTAGAACTAATAAACTCTGCTTCCAAGCAGCTCGTTTAAATTTCTTTTTGCTAATAAAACTTCCCCTTTACCCTTCTGTCACCGAATGCACTGGTGGCTTGCCATTTACTTCATGCATCCTAGATTATAATCCTTATTTCTATTCCCGAATATTCCCAACATATTTAGAGAGAATGTTTTCTAGTGTCTTTTTTTTCATGTTGACACTTTTGTCCCCCGATCTTATTTCTCCACAACTGTCCACCTTTTCATCCAATTTAATATAAAAATACAGAAACTTCCCTGTTTCTTTGGGTCACATTTCTTGAGGGTTCCCACGTCACATAAAACATATAATGAATTTGTGTGCTTTTCTCCTGTTAATCTATCTTTTATTACAGGTGCCTCAGCCATGAACTTAGCAATGGGTGAGAAATCTTTTCTCCCCTACAATGGCAAGGTGGGAGTTGATGAGGAGGGGTGGCAACCTAGAGCCAAATTATCAGCCTCTATCAGGATTTACAAAAAAAAGGGGTGGGCTTCTAAGAAGACTCTCTCAGAGAAAGTTGTGAATTGGAACACAGGGGAGGGAGGTTAGGGTTTGAGGAGTTCCACAAGGTGGACCACCTTTGAGAGATTAAATTTTTGTGCTTTTCATTTGGACTACAGGGAAAATTAAATGAAGCTATTACTGATGTGAGAAATTAAACTTACCCATGCTGTTTGGTGATATCAAGAAAAAAACAGTAGTTCCCAAACTAAGAAATGGAAGAACTGTGTATTCTGCACTTTTTGGAGCTTGAATAAAATAATTACAAGTAATAACCTGTTTAAAATATCACTGCATTGGCCCCATTTGATCTTTTCACGTTGATTGGCCTAATCAGCACCTCAGTCAGGGGATGAAACTTTGTTATTCCAATTAGTAGCACCACAGATGTATCTTCATCATTTGCTTGTAGATGGTTTTTCTTTCTTGACTGGTAGATAGCTGCCTAGCATCTCAGACCACCTTACCGCAGACTTTTTTCTAACCACGGATAGGGTCATGATGAAATGACCTACAAATGTAGGAAATGAAACTGCAAACTATTCTTACATTAAAAAACATTAGCTACCTATGCAATTATTCTCTTTCCTATTTAACCCCTTTATTATCAGTCTCTCTGTCTTGTTATCTCTTTTTCTCCCTCCCGTTTTCACTTTACAGGTTCCACTGACACTAGCAAATTAATAAATTTTGACACAAACTCAATATCTAATTTGTCTAAGGACATGGAAAGATGCTCAACATAAATATTCATGTAAGAAATGTAAATGAAATCCACTATTAAGTTACTACTCCATACCTATTAGAATAGCTAAAACTTAGACTTGACCATACAAAGTGTTGATGAAAATACAGAGGAATTCGAACTCTCATATACTACTGGTGGTGATATAAAATGGCACGGCCACTTGTAAAACACCAACAATTCCTAAAATGACTAAGCTTACACTTACTATATTATGCAGCAACTCTGCTCCTAGGAATTTGTCCAAGAGAAATGAAAACATATGTCTATACAAAGACTTGTACACAAAAGATCATAGCTGTTAGCTATGTACATTGTGATAACCTAAATCTGGAAATGACCTAAATGCTCAACTACAGGTAAATGAATAAACTGTAGCATATCCAAAAAGTAGAATATTATGTAATAAGAAGAAACAAACTATTGATACAGACTGCAACATGGGTGAATTGCAATATAATTATGCTGAATGAAGGAAGCCAGACCAACAGAAAAAAGAGTACATGCTTAAAATTCCATGTATGTAAGGTTACAGGAAATGCAAACTAATGCATAATGATAGAAAGCAGATCAATGGTTGAGGAGAAACAACAAAGAATCATAGGGAACTCTCGTTGCGTAGGAGGGTAAAAGATATGTTCATTATCTTGATTCTGGTGGTAACTTCAGAGGTGTAGACATATATCAAAACTTATCAAATTGTATATGTTAAATATGTGCAGCATATTATATGCCAATTATATATCAGTAGAGCTGTTAAAGATCTTGGCTATCTTCCATAACCATTCCCTAAATGATAATAAGAGAATGTTCTATGGAAATAGAACTACCTATGTTTTCATCTTTGTTTCATTTTCTAAATACGTTTGATATTGTGATAAAATGTGAATTATGGGTGATTTTTGTTTTTAAATGGGTTTTTAAAATGAAATGTTATAATATACGTGTATATTTTTTGATTGGAATAGGTATTGGGCTCTGTAAGAGTTCCCAGGAAGTTTAGAAAATGACACTTGTCATGAGTTAGATTGTGTCCTCCCAAAATTCATATGTTGAAGTCCAGATCCCAGTACCTCAGAATGTGACCTTATTTGGAAACAGGATATTTACAGAGATAATCAAGTTAAAACGAAGTCGTTAGGTTGGGCCCTAATCTGATAAGACTGCTGTTCTCATACAAAGGAGAAATTTGGAGACAGGCACAGATACAAGAAGAAGCTGTGTGAACATGAAGACAAGGCAAGGCGAGAGGCTCGAAGCAGATTCTCCCTCACAGTCCTCAGGGGGAGCAACCCTGCAAACACCTTGATCTTGACCTTCCAGCCTCCAGAACGGTGAGATAATGAATTTTGGTTACTAAAGCCGTCGAGTTTGTGACACTTTATTACAGCAGCCCTAACAAACTCGTACAACACCACTGTGAAGCAGAGAGACAACATTCCACCCGGAACTGAGGACCAGCTCCGGCATTTTTGAAAGAATGCATGAGGAAATTATCACTTGGACCACTCAGAGTAAGAAGCTAATTGCAGCAAAAATAAATATATATGGTTTGAGAGGATTAATAATTCCTTAACTAAGTTACAAGGAAAAGAATGATGGTGAGCAGCAGTGATCCTATGGTTCCTGTTACAAGTTTCTTAAGAGGCAACTGGGGAGAGTCACTGGGAAGAAACTTGGGACTGAAAGGCAGCAGCTGACAGAACTTTGACTTATGAGATACCCAGGCTGGAGTGCAGTGGCGCAATCTCGGCTCACTGCAAGCTCGGCCTCCTGGGTTCACGCCATCCTCCTGCCTCAGCCTCCCAAGTAGCTGGGACTATAGGTGTAGGACGCCCGGCTAATTTTTTGTATTTTTAGTAGAGACAGGGTTTCACCATGTTCGCCAGGATAGTCTCGATCTCCTGACCTTGTGATCTGCCTGCCTCTCCCTCTGCCTCCCAAAGTGCTGGGATTACAGGCATGAGCCACTGCGCCTGGCCTATATGATGTTATTTTTTAATAAATAATTTAACTTATAGTGATCTTAAAAAGCTGCTATTGAACACCACTGATTATCAAAAATTAGATATTACATTTATAACCAAGAAAAGTCAGAGAAATAAAAATAAGATCAGAAATTACAAATAGGGCACGCCCATGATTTTATTCATTTTGCTCATTAATGTTTAAAATACTTAGTTAAAATTATAAAATAAAATGGTTAGGAATAGTTAAAATAAAAATTCGACGTGGGTGAAGATAATAATCACCTCATAAATGGAAAGCTTCACAGTAGCTGATTTTTAAGAGCAATGCTCTGTTTTTAATCCCACTTTCAGGGGTGCCTGAGAGCTATCTGAATGCTAATCGTGACTCTCATGGAAACAAGAAATTCAGCCTCCTGGCAATCTCTTTACCAGAAAAATCTATCAGGTAGCTCAAAACAATAGCCATTAAATTTATGAAATACTTAATGTAACCTTTCTCCGATAAATTTCTATGAATCTGATTTTCTCAATATCATACTCAATGACTTTTGTTTGAAAAATGCAACAGAATGTTTCCAAGTACCAGCCGTTTCTACCCAACCCCAGCCAGCTGCTATCTGTTCTTGGAATATTGCTCTGAAAGTGAACAAGTGAAACTAGAATACATCCAAACCCGTCTCTTAATCAATTACTCCCCATGCTCCTAAGGATATTTTTAAAGAAAAGAAAGTGAAAGTTTCTAATCTCCTTTAGTCATCCCCAGAAGCCAGTGTAGTTCTGGTCCTGGGTTTTTTGAGAAGTCTGAATGTCATAAAATTCGATGACTCTCAGGAAAGACTCATAGCCAAATCTCCTCCTACGTGGGTCTGCTATTGATGATTGAATTTTCCACCATTAAAGAAAAATTACTTTGCTTAAAATATTGTCCTTTTTTAAAATGTAAAAAATTCCAAGAAAACTAAAACTAAACAAAGGTCTATATTTATTGCCTCAGTTGATAAATGATAGCTGACAGAAGATATTGATTGGATGTAAATACACAAATAATATTTTATATCCGATTAGAGCAGGGTTTCTCAATCTTATCGTCGTTGGAGCTAGATAAGTCCTTGTGCTGAAGTAGGGGATGCGCAGGAGGCTGTCCTGGGCATCGTCTTTTTTTTTTCTTTTTTTTTTTTTTTTTTGAGACAGAGTCTTGCTCTGTCACCCAGGCTGGAGTATAGTGGAGCGATCTTGGCTCACTGCAAGCTCCGCCTCTTGGTTTCACACCATTATCCTGCCTCAGCCTCCCAAGTAGCTGGGACTTACAGGCGCCTGCCACCACACCCGGCTAATTTTTTGTATTGTTAGTCGAGATGGGGTTTCACCAAGTTAGCCAGGATGGTGTCGATCTCCTGACCTCGTGATCCGCCCTCCTCGGCCTCCCAAAGTGCTGGGATACAGGCGTGAGCCACCGCACTCGGCCTATCCTGGGCATTATTAAATATTTAGCAGCATCCCTGGGCTCTAAACACTAGATATCAGTAGCAACTCCTCAGTTGTGACAACCAAAAATGTCTCCTGACAATTTTAAATGCCCCCTGGGAGCAAAACTGCCCTTGATTGAGAACCACTGGACTACAACTTTATTATGTAATGAGGCTACGAATACATGCAGTAACATAGAGGAGTCTCAAAACCACTACGATAAGTGAAAGAAGTCTTGCCTGAAACAGTATTATTGTATGATTCCATTTATATGAAGTTCTAGAACAGCCAAAACTAAGCTATAGTGTGAAAAAAATGGAACAGTGGTTGTCTGTAGGTGAGTGAACACAGTGGCCCATGGGATGAGATATGAGGGGACTTTCTGGGATGATGATAATGTTTTGTAGCTCAGTAGGAATTTGGGTTACACACGTGCATGCATTTGCCAAAAATCAGCAAGTATACACTTTAAGGTTTGTGCATTTTATTTTATCTAAAGGAAAAAATAACACTAAAAAAATGTTGAACTAATGACATGGATGCTGAAGTATTTAGGGGGAAATATACTGATGTCTTCAATTTACTTTGCAATATATTAAAAAAGGTGACATGGTGGATGAACAGAAGATGTAGAGAGATATGTGATAAAGTAAAATGTTAATGGTAGAACTTTTGTATACAGTAGTATGTGGTATACAATTTTTTAAAGTTGTTTAAATGTTTAAAATTTTTTCATAGTAAAACACTGAGGAAAAAAAAATTATGTGGCTAGTAAGTGGTGTTCAAGTTCCTAAGTCAGCAGCTTTATAAATATTTGTGCTGATAAAGCCAGCCCTTTGCTCCCTCACTTCATCCACGTCTTCATTCGAACACCGCCTTGTCAGTTATCTCTGACGCCCTTCTGTAAAATAATGCCACGACCCCCTGCCAAATCCTCAACTCTGTCTTCTGCATCATCTTTCTTTATAGCACTTACCATAGCCTGACACATATTTATTTCCTATTTATCTCCTTCTGCCAAAACATAAGCTCAATGTGATCAGATTCATTGTCTGTTTTACACACTGTGGACTCCGCAAGGTCTAAAACCATGTTGATACATAGTAGAAGTTCAATCATTGTCGAATGAAAACAATGCTGAAAGGATCAAGAAAATTTTTCATGTGCAATTGCTGTGTGCAAGATGCTGGGCCAGACAAGTAAAGCAAGATCGGATATACTCTCTGTTCTCAAGGGATCTTCAGTCTAGTTGGGCAACACAGGACGCTGATAAATAAGATCATAACAACACACAGCAGTATATGCTAAGTACCAAAGGAAAGCTGAAGAACAAAGCACAAAAGGCCCCTTGGAAGAGAGGAGACTTAAGCTTTTTCTCAAAGGAACAGTAATGACTGCCTGGTTTCCTTGGAAATTATACTTGTCATTATAAATTAATACATTGGGATGCCACTTTTTTTTTTTTTGAGACGGAGCCTCACTCTGTCGCCCAGGCTGGAGTGCAGTGGCGCAATCTCGGCTCACTGCAAGCTCCGCCTCCCGGGTTCACGCCATTCTCCTGCCTCAGCCTCTCCGAGTAGCTGGGACTACAGGCGCCCGCCACCACGCCCGGCTAATTTTTTTTGTATTTTTAGTAGAGACGGGGTTTCATCATGGTCTCGATCTCCTGACCTCGTGATCCGCCCGCCTCGGCCTCCCAAAGTGCTGGGATTACAAGCGTGAGCCACCGCGCCCGGCCGGGATGCCACTTCTGAGGGTTGTGTGATGTATCAGTTCCCATGAATTCACTCAACTTGATGGATGCTGGCATAATAACGCTGTGGGAGTTCCCAAAGCGTTATTGGGATAATGAGATGGGTAATGAGAGGAAGAATTTGAAGACCCAGAATCAACTAATAGGATCAGTCTCAGAAGAAGGAATGTGATTTACAGTCCAGGTAGAGAAATTTACTTGGGGCAGGAAAAAGAGGATTTCTCCTTCTAAGCCTACAGGGGAAGAAGTTGTTTGTAAGACTAGAATTAAGTAGGCGGAAGACAAGAAGATAATGGTGTCTATGCCTTCATTTCCCCTCTGAAAGGGGAAAAGGACCTTGGTCAAAGCCTGAGTGTCCAGGAAATGGATAGAGGCAATACCACGTAGTGGTTAAGAGATTCTGCAGACAGAATCCTGGTTAATGCCAGTTCTGTTACTTAGTAGCCGTGTTACAGTAGGTAGGCAGACATGAGCAGCGTGGGAGGGGTCCCCCCCACCCCAGCCCCAACACGAATATCAGGCGACCATCAGGAGATGGTCAGGCAGTTCTTAAATGTCTCTCTAAAATAATAATTGGTTGCAGCCAGCGCCAGAGAAAGGCAGTCTCCCAGTAGACAGAAAACACCTGAAACTGGTGATCAGCAGCTTACCGATAAGGTCTCAGGAACTGGGTGAGTGGACTCAAGCATGTGCACGAAGAGGTAAAATGGCAGAGTTTAACTGGTATATGACCTTCCTCTAGGAGCTCTGGACTGGTAAGGAAAGAATGCCTTAAGTGAGCATGCGCACAACTTTAGTAAACACACTGCACATGCGGCCCCTCCCACGCGCTGGCAGGCCACTGTGCATGCGGACAGCCCACCCCAGGGGAAGAATCAGGGGAGAAGTAACGCAACCCCGGAAGCATGCCCAATGTACTAAACCCCAACTCAAAAGTCAAACTGTGCACTTGATCTCTAAAGTCACCCACTTGGCCCTCCAAGTGTACTTTACTTCCTTTTGTTCCTGCTCTAAAGCTTTTTAACAAACTTTCACTCCTGCTCTAAAACTTGCCTGGGTCTCTCAGTCTGCCTAATGCCCCTGGGTCAAATTCTTTCTTCTGAGGTGCCACGTGACTCAGATACATTCCCTAGTGGTAACAGCTATGTGATCCTAAGCAAGTCATATAACTTATCTGTGCCTTAATTTTCTCATCTATAAAATAGGGATGTGAGATTATAATAGTATCTCCCTCACAGGGTTGTTAATTTAAATAAGTTAATACATGAGAGGTGTTTTGAATAGTGCTTGGCACATAGTATTGTTTGGAGGTCTAAGGAGAGTGGGGAAGGTTCGTGAGAGCTTTGCAAGAAAGCATTAAGAGAGGAAGGTCAGGCCAGACGCAGTGGCTCACGCCTGTAATTCCAGCACTTTGGGAGGCTGAGGCGGGTGGATCACCTGAGGTCAGGAGTTCAAGACCAGCCTGGCCAACATGGTGAAACCCTGTCTGTACTAAAAATACAAAAATTATCTGGGTGTGGTGGTAGGCCCCTGTAATCCCAGCTACTCAGGAGGCTGGGGCAGGAGAATCACTTGAACGTGGGAGGCGGAGGTTGCAGTGAGCCAAGATTGTGCCATTGCACTCCAGCCTGGGCAACAAGAGTGAAACTCTGTCTCAAAAAAAAAAAAAAACAAAGAGAGAGGAAGGTAAAATGAATTTTCTCTTATGACCAAATGAGGTCATAAACTGTAGATTAATTGTTGTACTAATCTAAAGACTTAGATTTTCTCTAGAAACACTCAGCCCCCTGTTGTGGAGAATAGAAAGTGGACTTTAAGATGTATCCAAGATTGAAGGCCTACAAAATGAGTTGTATGGAACCACAATGGATCTACGAGCTGAAAATGCTGAAGAAAGGAGTAGTTCAACGGTCAACCTGAACGCACAGGTCTAACAGAGATGGTTGTAAAGATGTGAGTTCGGGGCGTGGGGTCTTACACTCATGGAAGTCACCCAGGGTGGCAGCAGGAGTGAGGGTAGAAAGGACGATTTGATTCTGGGATGAGAGTCATCATGTGTATGGGAGACTCCTGATGTTCAATCAATGGCGACAACAGGGAAAGGTGTGGGGAGGTGATGTTGTCCATAGAAAGGGGTTAAAAGACAGGGGTCATTTAGGGAGAACAATTAGCCCTTTCAGGCCTCACAGAGTGGTATTCCTGGAGTGGGGGACAGGAGAGTGAGGGTGTTATGGACTGAATTGTGTGCCCGCCTCCCCCAACCCGTCATATGTTGAATCCCTAATCCCTAATGTGACTGTATTTGGAGATAAGGACTCCAAAGAGGTAATTAAGGTTAAATGAAGTCATTACCTCATTTTGCTCATACTGCCATTAAATGCCAGTCTTTTTAGCCTAATGTCACAACCTGCCTTAGACCCAAAGGATAGTTGCATATAAAGCCTTCCCTTTCTATTCCTCCTGATTTGGTGCCATCCTTCGTGGTGCTGTGCCTGGGTTGCTACAGGAGTATATGGAAACAGCACACCACCACTGTTCTATCCTTTCATCCCCACGACTAATGTCCTTATAAGAGGAGGAAGCCCCAGGGGTGCACACTCACAGACGAAAGACCATGTGAGGACACAGTGCGAAAGCAGCCACCTGCAAAGCAAGGAGAAAGGCCTCAGGAGAATCTAACTGGGCCTGCGCTTTGATCTTGGACTTGCAGCCTTCATCACTGAGAGAAAATAAGCTTCTTTGAAGCCATCCAGTCTGCAGTATTTTGTAATGGCAGCCCTAGGAGACTAACACAGAGGGCATGGCCCAGGATCTCATCTTCGTCTTTGCAGGACTAAAATCTAATTTTGTTTGTTTACATGATAGATAATCATTCCAGAACTGACTCATATTTACCAAACTCATAAAAAGTTGCTGTGTAGACCAGAAGAGTAATTTGATTAACACAGCAAAATAAAGCCTCCAGGAGAATTAGAGTACACTCTGTCACTGCCAGTGCATTCTCTCCCTATTGGCAAATATTTGGGAAGCTAAATTATTATCTGAAGGTCACTTGGTGAGCATGGTTTTAGAAGAAAGAGAAGCGGAGAGTATTGAAAGACATTGCTGTAACTCAATGCTGCCAGTGACATGGGCCTGTGACCACAAAATAGGTTTACATCCTCTTTGCTTATTCAACTTATTATGAGTCTAACACCCACTGGTCCACTTCCTTCAAAGTGCCTTGCCAGTTATTTGTGGGAGTTTTTCTAGGTCTTGCCTCAAGGGAACTATGCCACAGATCCCTGTTGCTTCTTAACCCACAACACTGACCATCTTTGTAAAATAGCCGCCTGGTGGGGACAGTTGTCCCTCATGATGCCCACTCTAATGCTTCCACTCTGCCCTCAGTGTGGGGACCCTGTTGCCACTAATTCCCCGGAGGACAGTTCAGACCAGACAGTGGCTTTTATTAATTTTTAGTAAATTAGGAAGACAGAAAATGACGTAGAAACTAGCTTATAACTGCTACTAATCATAACCTCAAGAGTTCCTGGCGAGCTTGCAATAGACCTCCTCATAACAAGAGCAGGCCTGACTCTCCAGGCACCTCTAGGCATCCCCATAAATTGAGTTCAGACCCAGTTGCACCCCAGGGGATGTCCTCTCCCACTCCGTCCTACCTCAGGATGACTGGCAGTAGAAACAGGTATTCCCCACAGGGGAGGAACCCTCACACTCACCATGTGATGTGGCTTCATGGCTCAGACACAGCAATAGCAAAAGCCCAACAGTACCCTCAGTCTTAAAACCTCCCTTTTCTTGACACTTCCACCTTCTAAAGATGCCAAGTATATGGATGTGACTGTGAAATGTGTCCAGATAAATTTTAAGGAGATACAACATTGACTCCTGAGTGTTAAACCAATAAATTACAACATAACAGATGGGATTCACCCTGTTCAAAGGTTACTTTAGAGGTTATAGTTTCTTCCAGGCCATAAACAGGAAGAACACATAAGGGCAACTGATGCTTGATTGGACACAAAAGGAGACTAGCTTTATCACTGCTATGGACACATCGGAGACAGAATAGGTGAGCAGAGGATGTTGTCTACGTGAAGGTAATAGATGGGTATTGGATAATGAGAAGCCATTCATCAGAGCGCAGGAAGAAGAAACTCAGAGCCTGGGAAGAAGAAACACTGAATCTGAGAAACTCAGTCACCAGAGAGTACTTTTCTGGGAAGCTGTGGTTTATGGAAAAGCAGGAATGCAGGTTGGAAAAGCAAAAAGAGAGCAGAGGACGGCTGCTTCCTAATTCCACAGGTAGCTCCCATCTGGGCTATCTCTAGTGTATGGCTCTTGAGACTTCATATTTATTTAGATTCTGCTTTACAGTTTACAAAGGGCTTCATCTGTCTCTCACATGCTGGGGAAAGATTGTGGTGTTATATTTATATTGCTGAGGGAAACTGAGGCAAGATTTTAGTACTAGTAGAACTATAGAACTGATCTAGCACCCAGACCTTCAGCTTCCAAATTCAAAGACATTTTCCCTCTAGGATTGCTGATCCAAACCAGAAGCTTGTCTCTGCAGCTTTGTCTGCCCTTTCTTGTCAAGCCTCCTCATGCCATTGCACTTTCCTACTTGCCTTGAATGCCTTCCCTTTATATTCCTCCTGATTTGGTGCCATCCTATGCCTGGGTTGTTACAGAGAGTATATAGAAACAGCACAAGGCCATTGTTCTATCCTTTTACTCTTTGAGATGCAAGCACTATTTATCTTGGTATTTTTCATTTAGGTAATAACTAGACAAAGAATTACAGTACTTACTCCTTTTCTCCTTCAGCAAGGAGTCCTCAGGCAAGGTAACACTAATGGGGCCAGGTTCTCAGAAGAGAAGACTGCGAGAAGGAGGAGGACGAAGAGGAGGAGGAGGAGGAGGAGGAATAACAGCCATTTATTATTCTTTGTATTGTTAGCTGGTGAAGCAAAATGGATATACTTTGTCTCTGCAAACACACATTACAGCCAATGAGACATAAAAAAGGTGGAAAAACGGCTACATTTTAAAAACATTATTTGCCTTGCATATTTTTGTGAGTCTCCTTGACCCTGAAAACTGAGGGAAAAAAAACCTTCAAAGCAGAGAAAGGAGGTAGTGAAAGGAAACCAAACCAGAATACGAGATGAACATCATTGACATCAGAAATCATCTGCTGGTCTTTGTTGTCAAGAAAAACCCGTTAGCCTGGTTTAATGGGGACAGATCAGACAGCATGAGGTGGATTGTGCTGAAAGAAAACATGCAACTATCCACCTATCCTTGGGGTATAAGGCAGGTTCTGACATTAGGCTAAAAAGACTGGCATTTAATGGCCCTGTATTTGCATAATGACCTTCCTTCTGTAGCTTGTGATATCTCAGCTAATTGCTTTAGAACACTTCTGCTACATCTGGGGTTTTTTTGTTTTTGTTTTTGTTGTTTGAGACCAGAGTTTCGCTCATTTCCCAGGCTGGAGTGCAACGGCGTGATCTCGGCTTACTGCAGCCTCCACCTCCTGGGTTCAAGAGATTCTCCTGCCTCAGCCTCCCAGGTAGCTGGGACTACAGGTGCCCACCACCACATCCAGCTAATTTTTATTTTTTATTTTTGGGGGTTTTTTTGTTTGTTTGTTTTTGAGATGGAGTCTCACTCTGTTGCCCAGGCTGGAGTGCAGTGGCATGATCTTGGCTCACTGCAACCTCCGGCTCCCGGATTCAAGCGTTTCTCCTGCCTCAGTCTCCCAAGTAGCCAGGACTACAGGTGCGTGCCACCACGCCCGGCTAATTTTTTGTATTTTAGTAGAGATGGGATTTCACCATGTTAGCCAGGATGGTCTCGATCTCCTGTCCTTGTGATCCACCCCCCTCAGCCTCCCAAAGTGCTGGGATTACAGGCGTGAGCCATCACGCCTCGCCCATCTGTTAGGTTTTTTTTTTTTTTTTTTTTTGAGACGGGGTCTCGCTCTGTCGCCCAGGCTGGAGTGCAGTGGCGCAGTCTCGGCTCACTGCAAGCTCCGCCTCCCGGGTTCACACCATTATCCTGCCTCAGCCTCTCCGAGTAGCTGGGACTACAGGCGCCCACCACCACGCCCGGCTAGTTTTTTGTATTTTTAGTAGAGACGGGGTTTCACCGTGGTCTCGATCTCCTGACCTCGTGATCCGCCCGCCTCGGCCTCCCAAAGTGCTGGGATTACAAGCGTGAGCCACCGCGCCCGGCCCCATCTGTTAGGTTTTACTACTTTCTAATCCATTCAAAATCCTCAATACTAGCCAAGTCCCATGCCACTTAAACAAAATTTTTGGAACATGAGGTTGTATGAACCATAATTCATATGATTCACCTGGTGAGATATATGTGATGTGCTATCAGAAAGAAGGTAATGCCCAGAGAGAACACAAAGTCATAAAAAAAAAAAAAAAAATTCTGATTTCTATGTCCTCTTATGTCACAGGGATGAGCTTTGAACAAAGCTTTGTTCCTTCCCATTGAGCTAGAGGAATCTTCCTGTGGATAGAATCTGTGATTCTATGAGTCAGACAGTTCTCAAACTCCTCTATGTAACCTGTAACTGAAGAATAAGGAGGTTCATAAATTTGGAAAGGAGAGCTTAATTTCTCAGCAAGGCTTGCAGCCTGTATGGTGGCAGTTCTGACAGGCTGGGAAGCACAGCCTTCAGTCAGAAGCCAGAAACAGACACTTTGAGGGAGGGGGAAAGGGAACAGGAATTTATGCAAGCAGAGTGGACAATTAGCCATAGATAAATATATCTTAGTTCTTCAGGTAATTCTGATATGAATACCCCCCACATTTAAAAAGCTATAGGAGGAGTCATGAATATTTATGAGAGGAGAAACGTGCATGCACAGCTGAGCTTCATGCCCCTTCATGGGTCCCAAAAAATGTCAGCATTGGCACAATCCAATCTTGGCCCTCTAACATCAAAAAGTAAAGCAGAGGACACAAAAACCCTCACTATGCATGCTCTGTGGACTGGCCAGAACCAATCTGTAGTAGGTGGTCTATCATTAGGAAGGAAGCCTGATTGGTTGTTGTGTCAACATTGCAAAAGGGAAGGGCAGCATCTGGCTGTTGGCTGATATCTGCAGTGGCGTCTTTCAAAAAGGCTGGTTTCTGGCCAGTCAAGGTGGCTCACACCTGTAATTCGAGCACTTGGAGAGGCTGAGGCAGGAGGATGCCTTGAGCCTAGGAGTTTGAGACTAGCCTGGGCAACATGGCAAGACCCTGTCTTGTATTTTTTAAAAAATTAAAATAAATACATAAAAATTTAAACATTTTTTAAAAATTAAAAACCAAAAAGGCTAGTTTCTGTTTAGCCATCAGGGAAGAAAGCCCTAATGGCATCAGCAAAGAAGGAGGTATAATGAGGGATGTTCAATCTCCCATCTCATCATGGCTAGGAACTCAGCTTCCAAGCTTTCTCTGGGGTCCCCTTGGGCAAGTGAGGGATCCATTCAGTTGGTGAGTGGGCTTAGAATTTTGTTTCTATTTCTGAAACCTGAGAGTGGTCCCAGACTTTTGGGAGAGAGGGTCCTGGTACCCACCATAATAAAATTCAAATTCTGAACTAATTGTGGTCTCATCCACCTGTCCCAGCAGCAGTCTGGGCCAGGCACTCTCAGGCCCCACTTAGGCTGAGTCCCTATTCTATGATTTCATTTTCTCAGTAGGTAAAGCTGGGGCTTGTCCCAGGAGCCAATAGAAAGTCATCTTGGTGAGGTGGGAAGCACGAGGACTGAAATCAGCAGATCTGAATTCTAAACTTGGTTGGCTACTGACAACCTGTATGACCTTAGACACTTAGCTCTAGGAGTCATTTAATAATAACTAAAAGTATCTATCATATATTAAGAGCCTATATGTGCCAGAGCCTATATTAAATACCTTACATATTTTAATTTATATATGTAAAATAATAAAATATATAAGTTAAATAATTCTCACAACAACCTAAATGAAGTCTAATGTATCAATTTTTATTCTCATAGCATTTTATTTGCTAGAACAAATGAATACATTTAGCTCTATTTTGTCTATAAAATGTTTGGGGAAACCTAAAATCTTTAAGTATTTTATTTTAGACAATAGAATATAAAAACTTAGTTGATGTCATTACTGGAAAATTATCCAAATACCAAAGATTTTCTCACATAAATCAGTGGGTTACTTATTCATACAGTTAAATTCCAGTAAATACAATAAGAAGATACCATCTTCAAGGGTCAGAATAGGGTTTGATGTGTGACAAAATATAATTCAAGTTTATTTCACTAAAAAAAAAAGGTCAATTAGAAAGCTTAGTGGGACAATCAGAAGTGTAGCAAGCTCTGATCAAGGGATAGCAGAGCGTTGTCTCTAAAATGGTGTAATTTTTGTTTTCATTTTGCCAGCAAATCAATGTTGTCAGGGTTCCCTGCAATGGGGAAATTAGGTTAAATCTTGAAAATCAAACTGTTAAAATCCATCACGCTATGCAAGTCCAGACTGCTGAGAAAAATGACTAAACTACAGAAAGTTTTTTTCAATGAATGGTTGAGAATGTGGTGTTAGACAGGCAGTCACCCCGTTCCTCACTCATCATTAAGGGTCGTGTCAACACTCCTATATCAAAAGACAGGTTAACAAGAGAAAAGCACAACAAATTTACTTAAAGTTTTACATGACATGGCAGCCTTCAGAAATGAAGACTCAAAGACCCAGAGAAAACTGTCTGTTTTTTTGCTTAGGTTTGATGAAGAATGGACAGCTGTGTGAAATGTTGTTAGACAAAGGGTGTGATCTAATGGTAATAGACTCAGGGGGACCCAGCAAGACTGATGCAGATTCTTCTTGGCCTCTCTGTGGGGCATTCCTTCCTCTGGGTATAGGACAGGACACTTGTCACATGAGGGTCTTCATGGGCAAAGGGAGATTAGAGAGTGATCTTTCTAGGTTTTATGACTTGCTGTGGGTAACAGCAGTTCTAGTTTCTATGACTCCCCTTGGGAAGGGAAATATTGCCTTCTATGACTCACTTGGTGGGAAAAGGAGGGGAGAAAGATGGGAGGCCAGGAGAAGATCAGAAAGACCTTCTTTTGAGACCTCCCAATCTCCTTTAGTTCAAAGTACTCAGCATGCCAAGACACCATACATTGGGTATTGTGTTCTGAGCCTCAACAAGGACATGTGGCAAATCACATGTCCATCTGGAGGATCAGGATGTATTTTCTGGAAAATATAATTTTAGCAATATATTTGAGAATTTAACATTAATATGTTGCTGTGTAATTAACTATAATAAATATAATAAATGAATTCAGCTAACTTAATGCAGTCTCCTTAACCTCACAATGTATTTTGAAGAATAGGAAAATAATTTTAGATTCTTAGGCCCTTTTAGAAACATCTTAGGCCTTTTTATACTTCTCATTGTTTTCAGTATTTTATTTTACTTTATTTTTATTTTCATTTTTTGAAATGGAGTCTCACTCTGTCACCCAGGCTGGAGTGCAGTGGCACGATCTCGGCTCACTGCAAGCTCCACCTCCCAGGTTCACGCCATTCTCCTGGCTCAGCCTCCTGAGTAGCTGGGACTACAGGCACCCACCACCACACCCGGCTAATTTTTTGTATTTTTAGAAGACACGGGGTTTCACCGTGGTCTCGATCTCCTGACCTCGTGATCCACCTGCCTTGGCCTCCCAAAGTGCTGGGATTACAGGCGTGAGCCACTGCACCTGGCCTGTTTTCAAAATTTTAAATCAGTCCACAAAAGTAAATATAATTAGATATTTATCATCTTTTATTTAATTAGAAAATTTAAATATATGTAGATTAAGGACTTGCCCAAGGAGTGAATGGGAAGTCTGGATCGTGGATTTTGTCTTCTGATAATATGATACTCTTTAGAATATTGCTTAAACATGTAAAGCAGAATCTGCAATCAAAGTAAATAAATATCCAAAACCAACTTTGGATCACATCACAGATATTAACTCCTTTGTACCCTTTGGCATTTTATAAACACAGCTTTAAACACAAGGTGAGTTAAAATTCAAGGTGAATTTATATGAGTGAGTTGAGTCACTTTACGTCTCATTTGCCTTTCTGTGCTAG
Organism: Nomascus leucogenys; assembly: GCF_006542625.1. Taxonomy (NCBI): domain Eukaryota; kingdom Metazoa; phylum Chordata; class Mammalia; order Primates; family Hylobatidae; genus Nomascus; species Nomascus leucogenys. The sequence continues at coordinate 47,975,891 of NC_044384.1, read as the reverse complement.
CAATCTTAAGACAGGATCTGTGTCTCTGTGAATGTAGGGGAAAAAAGGACCAGGCACAGTGGCTTATGCCTGTAATCCCAGCACTTTGGGAGGCTGAGGTGGGAGAATGGCTTGAGCCAAGGAATTTGAGGCCAGCCTGGGCAACCTAGTGAGACCCTGTCTCTATTAAAGTAAAAAATAAAAATAAAAAGTATGTATAAAAGAATCTATACATAGGCAAGGTATAATGATTAAATTGAGGAACGCAAACTATTTATTGTACTCACAAAAGAAGCTGAGGCAGGCAAATGTAGGAAGTTTCCCCATTGCAGATTGTGATGGTTAATACTGAGTGTCAACTTGATTGGATTGAAGGATACAAAGTATTGATCCCGGGTGTGTCTGTGAGGGTGTTGCCAAAAGAAATTAACATTTGAGTCAGTGGGCTGGGGGAGGCAGATCCACCCTTAATCTGGTGGGCACAATCTAATCAGCTGCCAACAAATATAAAGCAGGCAGAAAAACGGGAAAAGGAGAAGACGGGTCTAGGTTCCCAGTCTCCAGCTTTCATTCTGGATGCTTCCTGCCCTTGAACATTGGACTCCAAGTTCTTCAGTTTTGGGACTCAGACTGGCTCTCCTTGCTCCTCAGCTTGCAGAAAGCCTATTGTGGTACCTTGTGATCGTGTATGTTAATACTTAATAAACTCCCCTTTATATATCTGTATCTATATAAACACACATATATATAAATATATATATATATCCTATTAGTTATGTCCCTCTAAGAGAACCCTGACTAATACACAGATCAATGAGAAATACAACCAATTATCTTTAAAATGTTTGTACAGGGCCGGGCGTGGTGGCTCACGCCTTTAATCCCAGCACCTTGGGAGCTTTAGATGGGAGGACTGCTTGAGCCCAGTAGTTCAAGATGAGCCTAGGCAACATAGCAAGATCCTGTCTCTATTTTTTTAAAAAAAGTTTGTGCAATAAATCAACAATTATTATTTACTTTAAATGGAACTATCCATTCATTACATAAAGCAAGGTGAGTTTATAGCCCCAAACCACACTCTATTATTTATGCCCATTTTGAAAAGATTTTGTTTTCAAAGTCTTTTTACGCCCTTCTTGATATTGTAGGAAAAGGGGTGGTGAAGAACAGCCTCAGAGTTACTCCAAAATATTCCAGCCTTTGGCCCTCTGCTGTGCAGTTCTGGAATCTCAATATTTGTTCAATATTTAGGCCCAGAGAATATTGTGTTACAACATGCAGGCTCAAACTGGACTAATTTGATACAGAAAGCCAATTTCAACACTTATAGTTAGAAATACCTGTTTTCACTGGGAATCTACTTGGAAAATGCAATTGAGATGGTTTTTAAAAATGGAATTAGAACCCAAAACGAATTGAGATTCGTTTTTTAAAATGGAATCAGAATGTCTAGTTTCTATTCAATACTTTCAGTGTTTCAAATTATTATTTCTATTTTTCTGATCACATACTCAGCTCCCTAATTTTCACAATGGTAGTACCAATTATCCTCTTGTCTTCCAGCAAGAACACAAGGGCTGTTGTCCCTACCCTAGGGAGCAGACAGGTTAACATTAAAAGAAACTTCCAGATCCTCTTCATCCATTTCTCTTAAAGCCCAGATCCTGTTGCCAGTTCTATGAAACCAACAACATGCATTTTCTTTTTTCCGTTCCACCCAAAACACCAAAATCCCAAAATCTTTTCCATGTTAAATACCACTTCACCACACAAAGCATGGGGAAGGGAGGGATTTGAAGGAAAAACAGAAAATTCCTATTCTGAAGATACTAGAGAAAAATGGAGAAGATAAGAGTCTCCCATCTTCCGTCTCAAGGTTGGCATTGGGGGAAAGAGATGAAGGGAGTAGAGGGAAGAACAGTTCCCTGTCCCAGCCCCATTGCCCAATTCGCTCTTGTCTCTTTTCCCCGTCTGTTCTCTTTGACCACCCTCATTGCCTTTACTCAATTTTCCTTTGCAGTATTCTCCCCCTTCAGAGAGCTGCAGTGGTCTAAGCTAAGCAATTCTTTAAATCTCTCTTCCTCCATAAATACATAATCACTGAGAGCCTAATACAATAAGATGAACTAATAGCTGCTTATCACTATCAACATCACCACCAACAATAACAAAGCACCTCTGCTCTGTATGGCCTGTGGATGAAGCCCAGCTGGTGAAGTTCCACTGCTGTAAGAAGGCACTGTCTGGTATTGCTGTCAGAGTGTTTTGACTCTCTTCTCCTCTATATCACTGCACTTCTTTTCTCCTCCTTTATTTCTGGATGTCCCCTAGATGTCCTTTTTTAGCCTTCCCTCCACAATCTCCCCTTCATCTCTACCTTCCTTTTTCTGAGAACATTCATGCTCCCTGCTTCTGCTCCTTGGCCACAGTGGATTGGTCAGGGGTGCAGACTTACCTCAGGTGAGGCCAGTGTGGCCATTCCTGGGATCTGAGATCTTGGTACCAAGAAAGAATCATATACAGAATCTAGAGGTTCTAGAATCAACATGATGGTATAATCAGATAGGTACAGAGAATCATATAGAATGTGTGTAGATATATAGAATATAGATACATAGACTCATATAGAAACTATAAAATGTAAGGGGTTTGGAGCTGTTGATAGCCACGTTTCCAATTACCCCTGATTAGAACTGATTTGGTTTCCTCACTCGCAACAAAAAGAATACAAATAAATACTTCCCTCATGCCAGCCCCTAAACACAGCTTCAATAAATACCAGCCAGATCATGTTTTATTTCAAGGCTCCATTAGCCAGTAAATATAAAGCTGACTACAACTTCTCACTTCCTGGAACATGGCCATTCTCATTTTAACATTCGCATTCAAACATACTGCCAACTAGTATGTTTGGTCAGTTAACACGTTACCCACAAATAGAATCTGCTACATTGAGGTAACAGGTGTTTCACTCTCTAGTCTTTACGCAGGAAAGAAAACATCACCTACAAGTGAAGATAATCTTTTTGTCTTTCAAAGGAATCCCACTGAGTTGGTAACTATATTATATTCAATATTTTTAAAAACAACGTTGTTAATTTTGTTAACCCCCATGTCTAAATTTCCCATGAGCATGCATTATAGGTCATATTTCTATAGAGTATACAGCAGAGCTTGCTCTGAACTTACACGTTGTAGACATGCAGGCTACCAGACAGAAGTCGCAACAAACGAGTTGAGTTCCAGACAATATAGCTCATTTATCAAAATGTCAGAAGCACAATTAAAGTAAACTTTCATGCACCATGAGCCAAGTCTGAAATTCAACTCCTGTGATGGGCTTTACTCTGCTTCTAATGTACCACCTATTTCCAACATGGTGCTGGCCCTCAGAGAGCCTGCCAGTTACCCTCTCTCTTCTTGGGATAGCAGCAAAACAAGGTTCCCTTGTTCTTTGGGTAGTTGACCCTACAATCTAAACATAACCAATTAGACCAGAAATGCATGCCTGACACAAATATAGGCATCTAACGCAGTATTTCAGAATCATCTAGAGCATTTCATATAAACCAGTCTTGTAGGAACAAGCACAGAGCTACAGGATTAAATTTCCCAAGAAAGGAGTATGAATTCTATATTATAAAATACCACCACGTGATTCTGATGATTAACCAAGTTTGGAAACCCACAATTAGAACACAAAGGGACATACGAAGTGGCCTGAGACTTCTTCACAACAGGGCTGTGAGGAAGACACCTGTCAGGCCTCTGAGCCCAAGCTAAGCCATCATATCCCCTGTGACCTGCACGTGCACATCCAGATGGCCGGTTCCTGCCTTAACTGATGACATTCCACCACAAAAGAAGTGAAAATGGCCTGTTCCTGCCTTAACTGATGACATTGTCTTGTGAAATTCCTTCTCCTGGCTCATCCTGGCTCAAAAGCTCCCCCACTGAGTACCTTGTGACCCCCACTCTTGCCCGCCAGAGAACAACCCCCCCTTTTTCCTTTACCTACCCAAATCCTATAAAACAGCCCCACCCCTATCTCCCTTTGCTGACTCTCTTTTTGGACTCAGCCCACCTGCACCCAGGTGAAATAAACAGCCATGTTGCTCACACAAAGCCTGTTTGGTGGTCTGTTCACACGGACACGCATGAAATTTGGTGCCATGACTCAGATCGGGGGACCTCCCTTGGGAGATCAATCCCCTGTCCTCCTGCTCTGCTCCGTGAAAAAGATCCACCTACGACCTCAGGTCCTCAGACCCACCAGCCCAAGGAACATCTCACCAATTTTAAATCGGGTAAGCGGCCTCTTCTTACTCTTTTCTCCAACCTCTCTCACTGTCCCTCAACCACTTTCTCCTTTCCACTCTTCAATCTCTCCCTTCTCTTAATTTCAATTCCCTTCATTTTCTGGTAGAGACAAAGGAGACACGTTTTATCTGTGGACCCAAAACTCTGGCACCTATCACGGATTGGGAAGGCAGCCTTCCCTTGGTGTTTAATCATTGCAGGGACGCCTCTCTGATTATTCAGCCATGTTTCAGAGGTGTCAGACCACGTAGGGATGCCTGCCTTGGTCCTTCACCCTTAGCGGCAAGTCCCGCTTTTCTAGGGGAGGGGCAAGTACCCCAACCCCTTCTCTCCGTGTCTCTACCCCTTCTCCACCTTTCTGGGGGGCAAGAAACCCCCAACCCCTTCTCCTTCACTCTTAGCGGCAAGTCCTGCTTTTCTGGGGGAGGGGCAAGTACCCCAACCTTGTATCTCTGTGCCCTGATCCCTTATTTCCGCACCCTGACCTCTTATATCTCTGCACCATGATCCCTTATTTCCATGCCCTGACCTCGTGTCTCTGTTCCCCAACCCTTTTCCCACTTTTCTGGAGGGTAAGAACCCCCGAATCGCTTCTCTCCGTGTCTCTACTCTCCCTTTTCTTTAAACTTGCCTCCTTCACTATGGGCAACCCTCCACCCTCCATTCCTCCTTCTTCTCCCTTAGCCTGTGTTCTTAAGAACATAAAACCTCTTCAACTCTCACCTGACCTAAATCCTAAATGCCTTATTTTCTTCTACAATGCCGCTTGACCCCAATACAAACCCGACAGTGGTTCTAAATGGCCAGAAAATGGCACTTTTGATTTCTCCATCCTACAAGACCTAAATAATTTTTGTCGAAAAATAGGCAAATGGTCTGAGGTGCCTGACATCCAGGCATTCTTTTACACATCGGTCCCTCCCTAGTCTCTGTGCCCAGTGCAACTTGTCCCAAATCTTCCTTCTTTCCCTCCCGCCTGTTCCCTCAGTCCCAACCCCAAGTGCCGCTGAGTCTTTCTAATCTTCCCTTTCTACAGACCCATCTGACCTCTCCCCTCCTCCCCAGGCTGCTCCTCACCAGGCCGAGAGCTAGGTCCCAATTCTTCCTCAGCCTCTGCTCCTCCACCCTATAATCCTTTTATCACCTCCACTCCTCACACCCGGTCCAGCTTACAGTTTCGTTCTGTGACTAGTTCTTCCCCACCTGCCCAACAATTTCCTCTTAAAAAGGTGGCTGAAGCTAAAGGCATAGTCAGGGTTAATGCTCCTTTTTCTTTATCCAACCTCTCCCAAATCAGTTAGCGTTTAGGCTCTTTCATCAAATATGAAAAACCCAGCCAAGTTCATGGCTCATTTGGCAGCAACCCTGAGATGCTTTACAGGCCTAGACCCTAAAAGGTCAAAAGGCCGTCTTATTCTCAATATACATTTTATTACCCAATCCGTTCCTGACATTAAATAAAACTCCAAAAATTAAATTCCAGCCCTCAAACCCCAAAGCAGGACTTAATTAACCTCACCTTCAAGGTGTACAACAATAGAGTAGAGGCAGCCAAGTAGTGACGTATTTCTGAGTTGCAATTCCTTGCCTCCACTGTGAGACAAACCCCAGCCACATCTCCAGCACACAAGAACTCCAAATGCCCAAACCGCAGCTGCCAGGGGTTCCTCCAGAACCTCCTCCCCCAGGAGCTTGCTACAAGTGCCAGAAATCTGGCCCCTGGGCCAAGGAATGCCCACAGCCCGGGATTCCTCCTAAGCCGCGTCCCATCTGGGCAGGACCTCACTGAAAATCAGACTGCTCAACTCACCTGGCAGCCACTCCCAGAGCCTCTGGAACTCTGGCCCAAGGCTCTCTGACTGCTTCCCAGATCTCGGCTTAGCAGTTGAAGACTGACACTGCCCAATTGCCTCAGAAGCCTACAGGACCGTCACAGACCTCTGGGTAACTCTCACAGTTCAGGGTAAGTCCATCCCCTTCTTAATTAATACAGAGGCTACCCACACCACATTACCTTCTTTTCAAGGGCCTGTTTCCCTTGCCTCCATAACTGTTGTGGGTATTGACAGCCAGTCTTCTAAACCTCTTAAAACTCCCCAACTCTAGTGCCAACTTAGACAATACTCTTTTAAGCACTCCTTTTTAGTTATCCCCACCTGCCCAGTTGCCTTATTAGGCCGAGACACTTTAACTAAATTATCTGCTTCTCTGACTATTCCTAGGCTACAGCCACACCTCACTGCTGCCTTTTCCCCCAGTTCAAAGCCTCCTTCACATCCTCTCCTTGTATCTCCCCACCTTAACCCACAAGTATAAGACACCTCTACTCCCTCCTTAGCGACCGATCATGCACCCCTTACCATCCCATTAAAACCTAATCACCCTTACCCCACTCAACGCCAATATCCCATCCCAGAGCACGCTTTAAAAGGATTAAAGCCTGTTATCACTCGCTTGCTACAGCATGGGCTTCTAAAACCTATAAACTCTCCTTACAATTCCCCCATTTTACCTGTCCAAAAACCAGACAAGTCTTACAGATTAGTTCAGGATCTGCGCCTTATCAACCAAATTGTTTTGCCTATCCACCCTGTGGTGCCAAACCCATATACTCTCCTATCCTCAGTACCCCCCTCTACAACCCATTATCCTGTTCTAGATCTCAAACATGCTTTCTTTACTATTCCTTTGCACCCTTCATCCCAGCTTCTCTTCACTTTCACTTAGACTGACCCTGACACCCATTAGGCTCAGCAAATTACCTGGGCTGTACTGCCGCAAGGCTTCACAGACAGCCCCCATTACTTCAGTCAAGCCCAAATTTCATCCTCATCTGTTACCTATCTCAGCATAATTCTCATAAAAGCACACGTGCTCTCCCTGCTGATCGTGTCTAATTAATCTCCCAAACCTCAATCCCTTACAAAACAACAACTCCTTTCCTTCCTAGGCATGGTTAGTGCAGTCAGAATTCTTACACAAGAGCCAGGACCGCACCCTGTAGCCTTTCTGTCCAAACAACTTAACCTTACTCTTTTAGCCTAGCCCTCATATCTGCGTACAGCGGCTGCCGCTGCTTTAATACTTTTAGAGGCCCTAAAAATCACAAACTATGCTCAACTCACTCTCTACATTTCTCATAACTTCCAAAATCTATTTTCTTCCCTACACCTGACACGTATACTTTCTACTCCCCGGCTCCTTCAGGTATACTCACTTTTTGTTGAGTCTCCCACAATTACCATTGTTCCTGACTGGGACTTCAATCCGGCCTCCCACATTATTCTGGATACCACACCTGACCCTCATGACTGCATCTCTCTGATCCACCTGACGTTAATCCCATTTCCCCACATTTCCTTCTTCCCTGTTTCTCACCCTGATCACACTTGGTTTCTTGATTGCAGTTCCACCAGGCCTAATTGCCACTCACTGGCAAAGGCAGGCTATGCTGTAGCATCTTCCACATCAATCATTGAGGTACCGCTCTGCCCCCCTCCACTCTCTCTCAGCAAGCCGAACTAGTTGCCTTAACTCAAGCCCTCACTCTTGCAAAAGGACTACGCTTCAATATCTATACTGACTCTAAATATGCCTTTCATATTCCGCACTACCATGCAGTCATATAGGCTGAAAGAGGTTTACTCACTACGCAAGGGTCCTCCATCATTAATGCCTCTTTAATAAAAACTCTACTCAAGGCCGCTTTACTTCCAAAGGAAGCTGGGATCATTCACTGGAAGGGGCATCAAAAGGCGTCAGATCCCATTGCTCTAGGCAACGCTTATGCTGATAAGGTGGCTAGACAAGCAGCTAGCTTTCCAACTTCTGTCTCTCACAGCAATGCTTATGCTGATAAGGTGGCTAGACAAGCAGCTAGCTCTCCAACTTCTGTCTCTCACAGCAATGCTTATGTTGATAAGGTGGCTAGACAAGCAGCTAGCTCTCCAACTTCTGTCCCTCACGGCCAGTTTTTCTCCTTCACATCGGTCACTCCCACCTACTCCCCTGCTGAAACTTCCACCTATCAATCTCTTCCCACACAAGGCAAATGGTTCTTAGACCAAGGAAAATACCTCCTTCCAGCCTCACAGGTCCATTCTATTCTGTCGTCATTTCATAACCTCTTCCATGTAGGTTACAAGGAACCTAGCCCGTCCCTTAGAACCTCTCATTTCCTTTCCATCATGGAAACCTATCCTCAAGGAGATCACTTCTCAGTGTTCCATCTGCTATTCTACTGCCCCTCAGGGATTGCTCAGGCCCCCTCCCTTCCCTATACAGCAAGCTCAGGGATTTGCCCCTGCCCAGGACTGGCAAATTTACTCACATGCCTCGAGTCAGAAAACTAAAATACCTCTTAGTCTGGGTAGACACTTTCACTGGATGGGTAGAGGCCTTTCCCACAGGGTCTGAGAAGGCCACCAAGGTCATTTCTTCCCTTCTGTCAGATATAATTCCTCGGTTTGGCCTTCCCACCTCTATACAGTCTGATAACGGACCAGCCTTTACTACTCAAATCACCCAAGCAGTTTCTCAGGCTCTTGGTATTCAGTGGAACCTTCATATCCCTTACCATCCTCAATCTTCAGGAAAGGTAGAATGGACTAATGGTCTTTTAAAGACACACCTCACCAAGCTCAGCCACCAACTTAAAAAGGACTGGACAATACTTTTACCACTTTCCCTTCTCAGAAGTCAGACCTGTCCTCAGAATGCTACAAGGTACAGCCCATTTAAGCTTCTATAGACGCTCCTTTTTATTAGGCCCCAGTCTCATTCCAGACTCCAGACCAACTTAGACTGTGCCCCCAAAAGACTTGTCATCCCTACTATCTTCTCTCTAGTCATACTCCTATTCACCATTCTCAACTACTCATACATGCCCTGCTCTTGTTTACACTGCCAGTTTACACTGTTTCTCCAAGCCATCACAGCTGATATCTCCTCGTGCTATCCCCAAACTGCCACCCTTAACTCTTGAAGTAAATAAATATTCTTTGCTGGCAGGACTATGCTGAATCTCCTTAGGCACTCTCTAATCAGATGTCCCGAGTCGTCCCAATTCTTACACCTTTTATACCTGTTTTTCTCCTCCTCTTATTCCATTTAGTTTTTCAATTCATACAAAACTGTATCCAGGCCATCACCAATAATTCTAAATGACAAATCTTCCTTCTAACAACCCTACGATATCACCCCTTACCACAAAATCTTCCTTCAGGTTAATCTCTCCCACTCTAGGTTCCCACGCCGCCCCTAATCCCACTCGAAGCAGCCCTGAGAAACATTGCCCATTATCTCTCCATACCACCCCCCAAAATTTTCACCGTCCCAACACTTTACCACTATTTCGTTTTATTTTTCTTATTAATATAAGAAGACAGGAATGTCAGGCCTCTGAGCCCAAGCTAAGCCATCATATCCCTGTGACCTGCACATACACATCCAGCTGGCCGGTTCCTGCCTTAACTGATGACATTCCACCACAAAAGAAGTGAAAATGGCCTGTTCCTGCCTCAACTGATGACATTGCCTTGTGGAATTCCTTCTCCTGGCTCATCCTGGCTCAAAAGCACCCTCACTGAGTACCTTGTGACCCCCGCTCCTGCCTGCCAGAGAACAACCCTCCTTTTTCCTTTACCTACCCAAATCCTATAAAACAGCCCCACCCCTATCTCCCTTTGCTGACTCTCTTTTTGGACTCAGCCCACCTGCACCCAGGTGAAATAAACAGCCTTGTTGCTCACACAAAGCCTGTTTGGTGGTCTCTTCACACGGACGCGCATGAAAACACCCAATCAGATTTTCCCCTTGGGGTGTTCGAAGGTGACATATGTGGATAGAAAACAGAGTCCTGGCCCGGCACGGTGGCTCATGCCTGTAATCCCAGTACTTTGGGAGGCCAAGGCGGGTGGATCACCTGAGGTCAAGAGTTCGAGAACAGCCTGGCCAACATGGTGAAACCCCGTCTCTACTAAAAATACAAAAATCAGCCAAGTGTGCTGGTGGGTGCCTGTAATCCTAACTACTCAGGAGACTGAGGCGGAAGAATCGCTTGAACCGGGAGGCAGAGGTTGCAGTGAGACAAGATCGTGCCACTGCACTCCAGCCTGGCAACAGAGCAAGATTCCGTCTCAAAAACAAAACAAAACAAAACAAGAGAGAAAAAAAGAAAAGAAAACAGTCCTGAGCAGAAAAACCTGAGAGACTCTCAGAGAGACAACTGTGTGGGGAAAAGAAAGAGAGATCAGACTCTTACTGTGTCTACGTAGAAAGAAGTAGACATAAGAGACTCCATTTTGTTCTGTACTAAGAAAAATTCTTCTGCCTTGAGATGCTGTTAACCTGTAACCCTACCCCCAACCCTGTGCTCGCAGAAATATGTGCTGTGTCGACCCAAGGTTTAATGGATTTAGGGCTATGCAGGATGGGCTTTGTTAAGTGCTTGAAGGCAGGGTGCTTGTAAAAAGTCATCACCACTCCCTAATCTCCAGTACCCAGGGACACAAAACACTGCGGAAGGCCGCAGGGACCTCTGCCTAGGAAAGCCGGGTATTATCCAAGGTTTCTCCCCATGAGATAGTCTGAAATATGGCCTCTTGGGAAGGCAAAGACCTGACCATCCCCCAGCCTGACACCCATAAAGGGTCTGTGCTGAGGAGGATTAGTAAAAGAGGAAGGCCTCTTTGCAGTTGAGATAAGAGGAAGGCATCTGTCTCCTGCTTGTCCCTGGGCAATGGAATGTCTCGGTGCAAAATCCGATTGTATGTTCCATCTACTGAGATAGCAGAAAACCGCCTTAAGGCTGGAGGTGAGACATGCTGGCGGCAATACTGCTCTTTAATGCACCAGATATATTTATGTATGTGCACATCAAAGCACAGCACATTTTCTAATCTTGTTTATGGCACAGAGACATTTGTTCACATGTTTTCCTGCTGACCCTCTCCCCACTATTACCCTATTGTCCTGCCACATCCCCCTCTCCGAGATGGTAGAGATAATGATCAATAAATACTGAGGGAACTCAGAGACTGGTGCCGGCGCGGGTCCTCTGTATGCTGAGCGCCAGTCCCCTGGGCCCACTTTTCTTTCTCTATACTTTGCCTCTGTGTCTCTTTCTTTTCTCAGTCTCTCATCCCACCCAACAAGAAACACCCACAGGTGTGGAGGGGCAGGCCACCCCTTCACAACTGTAAACTCATAGGTAGAGACCATGGGGAAGACAGAAATTTAAGCAAAGGTAGTATTACCTGGATTCATTAGAGGGATTGGCAGCAGAAACAGTACTAAAATGGAAGTACCATTAGAACCCGAAGCGATGGTGGAGCAGTAGACAGACGAGCTGCCGATGTGATACCCGGATGCAAAATGGTGTGCTAGGTCCACAGTATTGAAAGCTCAGTAACTGGGATGGTTTCTTCTGCTTCTTGACTTTCTTTTGGTTTCCTACGATAAACCCCCATCACCTGAGATACCCTAAAAGACCTAATTCACTCACTGGTTTTACTTCTTGAAAAAGAAGAAAGGATTTTTAGAGGAGCATGCCCTTTCTTTTTTTTTTTGAGACCGAGTCTCGCTCTTTCACCCAGGCTGGAGTGCAGTGGCGCGACCTCGGCTCACTGCAAGCTCCACCTCCCAGGTTCACGCCATTCTCCTGGCTCAGCCTCCTGAGTAGCTGGGACCACAGGCGCCCGCCACCGCACCTGGCTAATTTTTTGTATTTTTAGTAGAGACGGGGGTTTCACCTTGCTAGCCAGGATGGTCTCGATCTCCTGACCTCGTGATCTGCCCATCTCGGCCTCCCAAAGTGCTGGGACTACAGGCGTGAGCCACCGCGCCCGGCCGGAGCATGCCCTTTCAAGGGCCATAGCAAAGGCTTCTGAAGCACGATTTCAGTCATTACACTAACTGAGGTGAACAGATAATGTATCACATCTATTAACTTACAAAAGCAACACTGTGCTGGTGTGTGTGTGTGTGTGTGTGTATGTGTGCATGTGTGTGCTCACCTTACTCTATACAAGTAATAAATCTCTGGCTTTGACAGAAAACTAGGAAGAGATTTATTTCTGAGAATTAAACGCTTTAAAACACTTCCTTGAAAGCAACGAACCAGCCCAGGTAAATACCATTTGTGAAGACTCCTGGGAGTGACAGCCAGGCTTAGTCTGGCAACACCTGGGCTTCTCTCTCTTTTGAAAAATTTAACATTAAATTTACATAAGTAGGCTCATCTCTTAACATTCAAAATGGCAACAGTATAAAAGCTACTATAAGAAAATTTAACAGGTGACAGAACAGAGCCCTCAGATAATACCACACATCTACAACCATCTGATCTTTGACAAACCTGAAAAAAACAAGAAATGGGGAAAGGATTCCCTATTTAATAAATGGTACTGGGAAAACTGGCTAGCCATATGGAGAAAGCTGAAACTGGATCCCTTCCTTACACCTTATACAAAAATTAACTCAAGATGGATTAAAGACTTATATGTTAGACCTAAAACCATAAAAACCCTAGAAGAAAACCTAGGCAATACCATTCAGGACATAGGCATGGGCAAGGACTTCATGACTAAAACACCAAAAGCAATGGCAACAAAAGCCAAAATAGACAAATGGGGATCTAATTAAACTAAAGAGCTTCTGCACAGCCAAAAAAAAAAATATATCATCAGAGTGAACAGGCAACCTACAGAATGGGAGAAAATTTTTGAAATCTACTCATCTGACAAAGGGCTAATATCCAGAATCTACAAAGAACTTAAAGAAATTTACAAGAAAAAATCATACAACCCCATCAAAAAGTGGGTGAAGGATATGAACATATACTTCTTAAAAGAAGACATTTATGCAGCCAACAGACACATGAAAAAATGCTCATCATCACTGGCCATCAGAGAAATGCAAATCAAAACCACAATGAGATATCATCTCATACCAGTTAGAATGGCAGTCATTAAAAAGTCAGGAAACAACAGGTGCTGGAGAGGATGTGGAGAAATAGGAACACTTTTACACTGTTGGTGGGACTGTAAGCTAGTTCAACCATTGTGGAAGTCAGTGTGGCGATTCCTCAGGGATCTAGAACTAGAAATACCATTTGACCCAGTCATCCCATTACTGGGTATATACCCAAAGGATTATAAATCATGCTGCTATAAAGACACGTGCACATGTACGTTTATTGTGGCACTATTCACAATAGCAAAGACTAGGAACCAACCCAAATGTCCATCAATGATAGACTGGATTAAGAAAATGTGGCACATATACACCATGGAATACTATGCAGCCATTAAAAAAGGATGAGTTCATGTCCTTTGTAAGAATATGGATGAAGCTGGAAACCACCATTCTGAGCAAACTATTGCAAGGACAGAAAACCAAACACCACATGTTCTCACTTAGGTGGGAATTGAACAATGAGAACACTTGGACACAACAACAGGTCGCCTGTTCACTCTGATGGTATTTTTTTTTGCTGTGCAGAAGCTCTTTAGTTTAATTAGATCCCCATTTGTCTATTTTGGCTTGGACACAGGGTGGGGAACAGCACACACCAGGGCCTGTCGTGGGGTGGGGGGAGTGGGGAGGGATAGCATTAGGAGATATACCTAATGTAAATGACGAGTTAATGGGTGCAGCACACCAATATGGCACATGGATACATATGTAACAAACCTGCACGTTGTGCACATGTACCCTAGAACTTAAAGTATAATAAAAATAAATAAATAAACAAAAAATTAAAATTAAAAAAAGAAAATTTAACAGGTGAAAATGTGAACTTAATTTAAATTAACAAATTGAAGAGCTTCCTTTGTATAAAACTTTATTAGTGGGACATTGTTTTGATCATTACAAATAATTTTAATTTTCAAAGTAGCTCTTTTTATAGATCACTAACCAAATACACACATATGTGTATTTTAATGTTATACACTAGGAAGTATCACACACACATGACATTTTCTAATACACAAATGGAGAACATGTAATTTTAAATTCCAAACTACAATCACTTAAAAGTTAATATAAATCAGAGTTTAATTTTTTCAATTAAGATCAGCTTTTCTTTCCTTTTAAAATGGTATGTTTCCTATCATACCATTCCATCCCAGAAAAAAATAAAAGAAATAATTAAAAATACTACAGAATATGAGAGTTGTGACATCCCTGTCATAAATAAGGAACTAAAGGTAAAACTGATTTTCCTGCAAAGAGTTAAAAATTCTTTATAATATCACATCATCTCATAAGGGGGAAGGGTTACACTAAGTATAGAACATCTTGAATGCCTGCAAAGCCAAAATGGTGAATAATAAAAAGGAAATAAGCTGTGAACCAGGTGTCAGCCTCCTCAAAGAGAAAAGTTTGTGTGAATATTGGGAACCCTAGAATTGCTTTATCAGTCGTCTGAGGACATCCAGACTGCAGAACAATTGTCTTGATCTGCAAAGAATTTCTGCTTATCTTCCGACAGTTGTGGTGTAATACTAAGAAATAAATGTCTAGCACAGACTTTCTGTTTATGATGTTACACTAGAGGGTATATATAAAAATGGTTTCTAAGGCTATCCTTACTCCTTGGTTCTTGGCTAGCAATCTTAACAATTTCTTGATATGACACTTTTTTTCCTTTAAGATTTTACTCTAAGGATAATTTTCCAAATGGGTTGCATTCTAAAATTGTTTTGCTACTCTTAACATTACTCAAAAAAAAAGCTTCTCCGAAGTGCAAAGGTATTTTCAAGGGATTTAATGGCTGCTTTCTGTTGGGAGATAATTCTCCATGAATCTCTTGCATTTCTGCATCTCTTGTGAGCCAAAGCATTAACTTCCATTTTGTTTCAGACTACCTTTCCCTGGATGTTTGTGTCAGCCTTGGAAGATTGAGATCTGTCTCTCTCTAAAACTTAGAGTTGATTGCTTCCTGTCCAGTATAACAAAGCTAATATATCCCCCTACAGTGAAGGTCAGGCAGGTTTGCTTGCAGCCCTCTATAATAGATATTTTATAAATATTTTAGAAACCAAAGTTTGCATCTATGTTGCCCCACAATCAACCAGTGAAAGCCCATTGAGACAAATGGAACAATGAAGACTGAAATTTAAACTTTCGTTTCAATGTGGAAATTTTGCTATTTGGGCAATTTCACTCGTTTAGAAAACAGACTGTAGTTGGTGTCCTTGTTAACCCCAAGTCTTCACTTAATTCATATTCAGTGCTGCAGCTTATAGTATTAGCTGTGCTTTGGGATATTAAGGAAGGGCTTAGATTGGCCACAGTCAGGACAAAGCAGCATGAAAAAAGCTGTGGCCAAAGAGAAGCCTGTTACCTGCCAACGGCCAGAGGTGACCCTAGAAGCCTGCACAGCCGCTGCCCAGACAAGAACAACCAGGACGGCTGTGAGTATCCTGGTGGATGATGAGGGGAACCTGGTCAAAGACTAGACTTCTTCTTCTTCTTTTTTTTTTTTTTGAGATGAAGTCTCACTCCGTTGCCCAGGCTGGAGTGCAGTGGCGCGATCTCAGCTCACTGCAATCTCTGCCTCCCACGTTCAAGCGATTCTTCTGCCTCAGCATCCTGAGTAGCTAGGACTACAGGCACGCAGCACCACGCCTGGCTAATTTTTTGTATTTTTAGTAGAGATAGGGTTTCACTGTGTTAGCCAGGATGGTCTCGATCTCCTGACCTTGTGATCCACCCACCTCAGCCTCTCAAAGTGCTGGGATTACAGGCGTGAGCCACCATGCCCGGCCCAAAGACTAGACTTCTAAAACATCCTCTGGGCCAGGTGTGGTGGCTCACTCTTGTAATCCCAGCACTTTGGGAGGACAAGGCAGGCAGATCACCAGGTCAGGAGTCCGAGACCAGCCTGAACAACATGGTGAAACCCCATCTCTACTAAAAATACAAAAATTAGCCAGGCGTGGTGACGCACACCTCTAGTCCCAGCTACTCGGGAGGCTGAGGCAGGAGAATCGCTTGAACCCAGGAAGGGGAGGTTGCAGTGAGCTGAGATCACACCACTGCACTCCAGCCAGGGTGACAGAGTGAGACTCTGTCTCAGAAAAAAAAAAAAAAAAAAAAAGACTCTGGGATAAATGCCCATCAACGATAGACTGGATAAAGAAAATGTGGCACATATACATCATGGAATACTATACAGCCATAAAAAAGAATGAGTTCATGTCCTTTGCAGGGATCTGGATGAAGCTGGAAACCATCATTCTCAGCAAACTAACACAGGAACAGAAAACCAAACATTGCATGTTCTCACTCATAAGTGGGAATTGAACACTGAGAACACATGGACACAGGGAGGGGAACACCACACACTGGGGCCTGTCGGGAGGTGGGGGGCAAGGGAAGGGATAGCATTAGGAGAAATACCTAATGTAGACGAGGGGTTGATGGGTGCAGCAAACCACCATGGCACATGTATACCTATGTAACAAACCTGCACGTTCTGCACAGAACTGAAAGTATTAAAAAAAAAATGACTCTGGGAGATGAGCATTGAGGGGATAAGTGGTCAACAAGAACAATACTAAACTCAACCAAATTAACTGCTGTATTAAAAATTGGGTTTCAATAATAAACTGTGGCACATTGAACCAGCCTGCCCCTATAAAAATATCAGGTCGATCTATTCATCAAACAAATATTTTTGAACATATAGTCTACGCCCAGGCACTGCACAAAATCCATAGGTATAACATGATGAACAACATGGCTTCCTGCTAAGATCTTAAACACTCAGAGGGGACAACACCTTACCGGCAACGGCAACACAGTTTTATTAGTTAGGGTATGTTCAGCAAAAAAAATATCAATAGGTTTAATAAAATTAAACTTTACTTCTCTTGCACAAAAGTCCAGATAGACAGTCCCAGACAACTATGTAGACTGCACAATCACTGGGACCATGCGCTTCTACTAAATTGTCGCTCTATCATCGACATATGGCTTCCACCTTGTGGAAGATTCCCAGTAATGGGAGGTCTCTCAAGAACCCACAAAACATTCCCTGATAGACTCAGTTTGAGAAAACTGCCGAGACCAGAGTGCCCAGAGACCATCAATGCCAGGTTATCACAGTACCGGTGAGGTAAGGCGTTCCTACACCCTTGCTCCTCCTACTTAGGTACTCTTAACAAATTCTGGAAGATTCAGAGGCAGCCAAGTATATTGAGACAGGAAGGAGAAGCACACAGTAGAAAAATGGAGAAGTTGACTATCTTCCTCCCAAACTGAAACCTTCCCAGGAAAGAAGCCAATGTTAACTTTATGAAATTCAGAATGCTGGTGATTAAACTTCTTGGAAAATTTAATTATTGAAATTGAGGCTGTTCTTGAGATTTAAAGTGACCAGAGGGCATTGGTCAAAACAGTTATGGTACCCAATATTTCATTCATCAGTTCATTTCTTCTATTCAATTCAACAAGAATTTCTAGTATGTGTCCTGCATTGCTCTAAGTATTAAGGAATGATATGAAAGAGGCAAATCTCACAGTTGATGTGCACAAGCCCCAAGTTCACAATCAAAATAAAGCCTAGAATATTGAACAGAATTGGAAACTTAAAATAGTGTAGTGTTTGCTATAGTGTCAACCTTAAACAAAGAGATTCAGGAAATACGGTTAAATGTAGCATTTAGTCAAGCACAAATTTTAAGGATAGCCATCCAGGAACACAGATTCCAAAGAATGGAAGCCAGTGCTCCAAAGTGGAGAAGTTTTGGGGGTCATTTATATAAATAAGGTTTGGGAAGCTTAACAATGTTTCAACATTTTCCACACAAGGCTAGCACATAGTTACAGTAATCTGATTAATTGAGGTGGTGTTCTTTTTGGGAAAGGTATATTTAACATTCCATATTGAGGATATAACAGTCATGGAGTCTTCCGCACCATCTGATCTGAGTTAGATGCAAGATAATAAAGGAGGAAAGGCTAGCCGTCATCAGGAGAGGGAGGTCTTATGTCTGGCGCCATTTAGTCTTTCCTAATTGATTTGCAGAACAAGAACAACGAGAAAGAATGAATCTATAATCTGAGAAGCAGAAATTGCAGCCACATACATGTGCTCAAACCACACAGTCACATTTCCTTTAAGGCTCAACATAATTTTTAGGCTTCTAAAAATTATAACTAGTTTGAATTATTTAAGTTTCATACAGCCATTTGAAATCACATCTATTAGAGGGACTTACAGAGGGGCTTACAAAGTTCAAATGGAATTTAAGTAAATCATGTTTTAAAATGATACATTTTTTGAGAACTTATTACTGTCAGTTACTGAGCTAAGAAATTTATGGAATTAGGTTAGCCAATTGTCAAAATGACCCATTGAAATAGGAATTATTGTTGCTACACTATACAGATGAAAAAACTCAAATAGCTGGTTAAGTTACTGTCCCAAAGTCTTATATTTGGAAACGAGTAAAGCCATGGATTGAAACCCAGGTAGTGTGATTTAGGAACCTTTCAATACTAGCTCTTCCAAGGCAGTCTTGTTTGCAGAGATGACAGCCTGTATTAGTCTGTTTTCACACTGCTGTAAAGAAATACCCGAGACTGGGTAAATTATAAAGGAAAGAGGTTTAATTGACTCACAGTTCTGCATGACTGGGGAGGCCTCAGGAAACTTACAATCATGGTGGAAGGTGAAGGGGAAGCAAGGCACCTTCTTCACAAGGCAACAGGAGGGAGAATGAACACAGGAGGAACTACCGAACACTTATAAAACCATCAGATCTTACGGGAACTCACTCACTATCACAAGAACAGCATGGGGGAAACTGCCCCTATGCTTCAATTACCTCCACCTGGTCTTTCCCTTGACACATGGGGATTATGGGGATTACAATTCAAGATGAGATTTCAGATGGGGACACAGCCAAACCATATTACAGCCTGTTATTTGCAAGTAAACTCATACATCCAAAAACGTATTATTGTTTAGAAAATATTACAACCTACCTTTAAATACTTAAAATATTCAAATACTTTTTATAAACTTGATACATCAATCTTGATATCGATTTTGAAATTTAAAGGTAACAGAATATGCCCCACAATAAATATACCACTGTGACAAGAATTATTTTGAGTTATAGGCAACTGAGAACCAGTAGATGCAGGAAAAGCTTTTTACTTCCCCCTATCTAAAAGGAAAGTATAAAATTTTCCTTTTATAAAAGATATTTATATTAAAGAAGGAAATTTCCATTGTAAAGATGTCTCCATACCAAGAAGAGAGGCTCCTGGAGACAACTCTTACCACCTGATATGGTTTGGCTGTGTCCCCACACAAATCTCATCTCGAATTGTAGTTCCCATAATCCCTGTGTGTCATGGGAGGGACGAGGTGGGAGGCAATCTAATCATGGGGGTGGTTCCTCTCATGCTGTTCTCGCGATAGTGAGTGAGTTCACGGGAGACCTGATGGTTGTATAAGGGGCTTTCCCCCCTTTTGCTCAGCACTTCTCCTGCTGCCGCCGTGTGAAGAACGACGTGTTTGCTTCCCCTACCACCGTGATTGTAAGTTTCCTGAGGCCTCCCCAGCCACGCTGAACTGTGAGTCAATTAGACCTCTTTCCTTTATTAATTACCCAGTCTCAGGTATGTCTTTATTAGCAGCGTGAGAACGAACTAATACACCACCTGAGAGGCTCTTCTCAGCATGACAAAACAACTTTTAGTTACCATGCATTTCCTTCACTCTCCTTCCCAGAACTTGCCCCTAACTCTAGCCCAAATCCCCCTTTCTTTTGTTTAGCCTAAAATGGTATATAAGTTTCAATCATCTGGCCACCTCCTCAGGCCACATTTTTAATTTGTGAACTCCTCCAAACTCTGCTATGTGTTACCTCATGTAATGCTAATTTCAACATTTTAAAGGCAAAGGGTATGGACAACATTGATGCAAACTTGCACTCCTAGTGCCCTCTAGTGGATATAGTTGGTTTCAGGTATCACTTGCTAAGTTTTAATGAAACTTCCCATAAAAAGGAATGCTCTGTCACTATGTCCGCTCTCCTTTCTCTTCCTCTATTATTTGGCCTTGTCCATGTTCCCAAGATACTCTGACAATGTTACTCAGTGTTAATACTAATAAAACTCTATTTACAAAACAGTTGTTTATTTAGAAAAAGAGCCGTACCCACTTATTTGTGTCTGCTGAAACAAAAGAGCTGAGTAGTTGCAACAAAGACTGTATGACCTGCAAGGCCTAAAATATGTATTATCTGTCATTTTACAAAAAAAGTTCGCTAACCTCTAATCATGGAACATATCACTAGTTCTGAAAGATGCTTTGGCCAGGAAAGGCTATTCCCTAGTTGAATATGTTTGGGAAACCCTCCATTAATATATTAAGCAGTAAAGAAACCTCTTTAATTTTAATTCTATATTTATTTACTTAGTTTACTCCGGGAATTCTTTTTTTCACCTAAGACCTATTAATATCGTATTCAATGAAACGTATTTTGGGAAATATTACTTTATAATATTGTGTTTTCTTGGAGTCAACAATTCTGTTTTTCACAATAGAAGAATTGCTTTCTAAAGAATAGCACTATGCTTAGCTTTCATTTACTATATAACAATATTTTAAAAATTCATTTTCAGCTGGGCGCAGTGGCTCACACCTGTAATCCCAGCACTTTGGGAGGCTGAGGCAGGTGGATCACCTGAGGCCAGGAGTTTGAGACCAGCTTGGCCAACACGGTGAAACCCTGTCTCTACTAAAAACACAAAAATTAACCGGGAGTGGTGGCCTTCGCTTGTAATCCCAGCTACTTGGGAGGCTGAGGCAGGAGAATTGCTTGAACCCTGGAGGCAGAAGTTGCAGTGAGCCGAGATTGTACCACTGCACTCCAGCCTGGGCAACGAGAGTGAAACTCCACTTGAAAAAAAAAAAAAAGGAAAAAAAATTCATTTAATCTTGTTACTCTGAAATTTTTTTTTTCTATTACACTGCTGTTTCTTTGTTATCTTCTGCCTTTTTTTTTTTTTTTTTTTTTTTTGAGACAGTCTTGCCCTGTTGCCCAGGCTGGAGTGCAGTGGCATGATCTCAGCTCACTGCAGCCTCTGCCTCCCGGGTTCCAGTGATTCTGCTGCCTCAGCCTCCTGGGTAGTTGGGATTACAGGCGCATGTCACCACGCCCAGCTAATTTTTGTATTTTTAGTAGTGACGGGGTTTCACCATGTTGGCCAGGCTGGTCTCAAACTCCTGACCTCAGGTGATCCGCCTGCCTTGGCCTCCCAAAGCACTGGGATTACAGGCATGAGCCACCATGCCTGGCCTGTTGTCTTCTTTATTCATTCATTTAGTTTTTGAGCATGGTCATTTTTTAAATGCTTAATTATGCACCTCAAATATTCAGAAGAAAATGCACTTTTAAAATGATTTTCGATGATTATTAATGCAGGATTCCACAAAATATGGAAATTAAAAAAGAGTAGGAGTAGAAACTAGCCCTCCTTTTAATCGAAATTTCCTACCGTGCCAAAAGCAGCTAGTTCACCTTTTAACAAATAATTAGGCCTAACTGTTGAGGGCTGAGTAAAGCAAAGTGAGTTTACAAATGAGACTGAGGTAGGGCACGATGGCTCATGCCTGTAATCCCAACACTTTGGGAGTCTGAGGTGGGTGGATTACTTGAGGCCAGGAGTTTGAAACCAGCCTCGCCCAAATGGTGAAACCCCATCTCCACCACAAATGCAAAAATTAGCCGACGTGGTGGCACATGCCTGTGAGAGAGGAGGTAAAAAGAAACTAGTTAGGCAGATGGTTAGGGCAAAGAGTCCTTGGCAGAACTTCCCTTCGAACAAAAAGCTGCCCAAGAAATCACTTCTCTTCTAACAAAGAGCAGCCTGGAAGATCGGACTGCAAACAAACATAAGGAAGCAGCTCCAGCAAAGAAGGGAAGCTTCCTGGGTAATCAGCAAGCTTCACTTGCATATGGTGGGTCCCAGTAAGCACATTCCTTTCCCTTTTTGGACATACTCAGAAGGAAGCTAGAAGTTTGCATGAAGTATGCCTGCAGCTGCACTGATAGGTAGGGGTACCTGGTGCCAGGCATGTCAACCACGGGGGCTTCACCTCCCCTTTTTTTTTTTAGCACATCCACAGTAGGAAAGAGATAAGCAACATGGAGTAGCTCAGGCCAAGGACCTGCCTACATAATAAAAGGTTGGGGTGGAGCTACCAGAAATTCATGCCTTATGCAAATGAGATGCCCAGCCCTCATCAGTTTCTTATACAAGCTTTTACATTCAACTATAGAAGCGGCAACACTTTTCGGGACTCCTCTCTGCAGCAGAGAGCTGTTCTCTTTCTTTCACGTATTAAACTTCTGCTCTAACCTCATCCTTGGTTTGTCCATGTCCTTGATTTCCTCAGCCATGAGACCAAGAACTTCGGGTGCCACCCCAGGCAATGAGGCCATTTCACCTGTAGTCCCAGCTACTCTGGAAGCTGAGGTGGGAGGATTGCTTGAGCCCGGGAGGTTGAGGTTGCAGTGAGCCAAGATCATGCCACTGCACTCCAGCCTCAGCAACAGAGCAAAACCCTATCTTGAAAAAAAAAAAAGGAGACTGAAAGGAGTATCAGGAATGTTAGAGGAAAACTAGAAGTGTGTCCATCACACTTTTCTTTCCATGCTTCCATAGAATCTTCAGTTAATAATCATGGAAAATCATCTTCAAAGTGTCTTTTCTGTGTCTGTTATGACAGCCAACATGAGAACGTCCCTTTTTTCAACTGGAATCTGGAGAAAAGCAGAGAAGGCAGGGCTGAACAATTTTACTGGCAACTCATTTTTGTAAGAAAAAAATAATCTTGCAATAAAGCAAGGTGGAGGTAAATATTCAGCATCAATTTCTGTATCTGCTAATCTTGGTTGGTTGAAAAGTAGCAAAGGCTGAAATTAATTGTATATATAAGTTTTGATCATAAGATAAATTACTGGAACTCGGTATTACTACAGTACAATCTTGCAAATAGTTGGTCAAGAAACTCCTTTTAAAAATGAGTTTAACCAGGCATGGTGGTGCACGCCTGTAGTCCTAGCTACTTGGGAGGCTAAAGTGGGAGGATCACCTGAGCCCAGTAGTTGAAGACCAGCCTTGCAACATAACAAGACCCTGTCTTAATATATTTTTTAAAATAAGTTTAGAAACCAGACTAGGTATGTATAGAAAATAATACAAGAAAAAAAGGAAGGAGGAAGAAGAAAAATTGTCTGAATGATGTTATGGAGCAGACAAAATATGTAACCAAAGATATACCCATACAAATTTTAAAACTAACACTTAAGGAAGCAATTCGCTTTACATAACAAGAGTACAAGGCAGAGATATAAGATCACAGAGACAAGATGATAATAATGACGTGAAAAAAGTGAAAAATAAAAATATAACCAGGGTACCTAACCCTGGGTGGTTATTTAGCCTTTGAAAAACAGGTCAGGCCATATTCTAGAAGTGGCTACCAAAAGACTTTCAAATATCAGCTGTCTTAATAGTACTAGTGAGTTTATTAATCAACATTGTTGACAAAAAGAAAAGCAAACTCTGTAAAATATTTAAAGCAGTTTATTTCGAGCTAATATGCGTGACTGTGCCCGGGGAATAGTCTTGGGAGGTCCTGAGAAAGGGTGCCAGAGCAGTAGGGTTATAGTTTGGTTTTATACATTTTGGGGAGACAGAAGTTACAGGCAAAGACATAAATCAATACATGGAATACATAAATTATACATTGGTTCAGCCCAGAAAGGCAGAACGTCTTGAAGTGGGGACCTCACAGGTTATAGGTGGATTTAAAGATTTTCTGATTGGCAGTTGGTTGAAGGAGTTAAGCTTTGTCTAAAGATTTGAAGTCAGTAGGAAGAAATAGAGTTAAGATAAAGAGGGTTGTGGAAGCCAAGGTTCTTTTATGTAGATAAAGCCTCCAGGCAGCCGACTTCAGACAGAATAGATGATAAATGTCTCTTTTCAGACCTTAAAATGTGTCAGGCTCTTAGTTAATCTCCCCTATATCTGAGAAAGGCCTGGCTGTAATAATGAAGATTTTCTATGGATGCAAACTTCCCCTACAAAAGACACCTTTGCAGGGCCATTTAAAAATATGTCAAAGCAATATATTTTGAGGTAAAATGTTTTTATTTCTCTCATGGTCTGCTGTCATGGGATGCTATACCAGTCCGATTGCAATTTGGTATCGTACTGCCAGAGGCTGTTTTGTCAGTCTTGTGATCTCTAATGTTAATGCTGGTCAGCTATGTCTGAACTCCAAAAGAGAGGAGGCGTAACAAGGTGTGTTTGACTTCCCTTCCTGTCATGACCTGGAATTTAGTTTTTCAGGATTTTCTGGGATCCCCTTGGCCAAGCCTAAAAGTCTGTTCAGTCGGTTGGGGGCTTAGGATTTTATTTTTGATTTACAACTTTAAGGGGATATGAATGGTGTTCAAACTAGGTGTTTTGACTAGAGATATTGTACAAACTCCTACATGCTTGGATGAAGTGGCTTAAGAATCTAATTAGGGGCCGGGTGCAGTGGCTCATGTCTGTAATCCCAGCACTTAGGGAGGCCAAGGCAGGTGGATCAATTGAGGCCAGGAGTTTGAGACCAACCTGGCCAACATGGTGAAACCCTGACTCTATTAAAAATACAAAAATTAGCCAGGTGTGGTAGTACGCACCTGTAGCCCCAGCTACTTGGGAGGCTGAGGTGGGAGGATCTCGTGAGCCCAGGAGGCGAAGGTTGCAGTGAGGCAAGATCACAGCACTGCACTCCACTCTGAGCGACACAGTGAGACCCTGTCTTAAAAAAAAAAAAAAAAAATCTAGTTAGGCCAGTAGCCCATACCTGTCAGAGGAACTTGAACCAGAGAGACTCCATTTTGAGTGAGGGCTAGGAAAATGAGGCTGAGACTGGCTAGGCTGCATTCTCAGAAAAAATAGGCATTCCTAGCCTCTAGACATTTACAGTTAAGGGAACAAATTAATAATGTTTACTAAAACAGACCCAGACTTGGGAATGTCCCGATATCCTGATGTCTGGAGAACAAAGACATTCCTAATTTTGCTTTAAAGATGATAATATCGATTCTTGCAAAATATAGTAATTAAGAAAATTAATTCTTTAACACAAACTCTTGTAGCAGAACACATCTCCCCATATATACAAGCATTGTACCTAGGATGGATGTGTTCCTCCTCTTACTTTTGGGAACGTCCTACTCTATCTATGGAGTACCTGTCCTTTCACTTTACTGACAAACTCCCTTTTGCTTTGCACTGTGGACTTGCCCTGAATTCTTTCTTGGGTGAGATCCAAGAATACTCTCTTGGGGTCTGGATCGGAACCCTTTTCCTGTAACATATCCATTGGAGTGGCATGCTCCACCCAAGGCTAAAATTCAGTCCTGGTTCTGGTCACTAAGCTATCAGAGGGTTCTGTCCCTTGATTCCTTGTTGTCCATCATATCCGAATTGAGTGACCCCTTCTGCCAAAAGGTAGGGAATTAGAACTTACCCAAGCATCTAAGTAATCATATGATTGCCTTGTTAATATGAAATATTTGTATATGTGGCCAAATTCATTGTAACATACTAGTGCATTGACAGCCTGAGAGGAGGAGAGCTGTAGTGGATGTGAATACACATCCCAGTGTTAGTGATACAGCTCTGACGAGTGGAGGAACACCAGGGCTCTTGTCTCACGCGAATTAGGTGAAATGACACAGACACACGTGGAGTAGTTTTTAAGGAATGAAGAGTTTAATAGGCAAGAAAGAAGGGAGAAGACAGAGGGAAGAAGCTCCCCCGTGTAGAGACAGAGGGAGGGGGACTCCAAAGCCGAGAGAGGAGACCCCAAGTGCGGTGGATACCAGCCAGTTATGTGAGGAGGTTGGAGGAGGCAGTGTCTGATTTGCATAGGGCTCAAGGGATTGGTTTGACCAGGCATGTCATTCATGTAGCCCACAAAAAAACTGGCCCTCCCACCCTAGCCTTTTAATATGCAAATGAAGGTCGCCATGATGTTCTACACACATGGGGATATGTGGGGGTAGCCATATTGTCAGGCACCTGCGGGAGCAAGGGCAAGAGAACAAGGGTGGGAATCACCATGTTTGGGTGGATCCAGTTTCTAATGGACTGCGTTTGCGTATCAAAGGTTGGCAGCCCAGCTGTAAAGACCTGGGCTGTTTCTGGAGCTACTTTAAAAGAAACAACTTTCGGGGCTGGGGGAGGGATAGCATTAGGAGAAATACCTAATGTAAATGATGAGTTGATGGGTGCAGCTAACCAATGGTACATGTATGCCTATGTAACAAACCTGCGCGTTGTGCACATGTACCTTAGAACTTAAAGTATAATAATAAAAAAAAAAACAACTTTCCAAGGACCCCTTTTCCTATCTGCCTAAAATAATTTCTTAATAACTCCTACCACATGGGGCTCAGAATATAATACCCCAAAATATGGCACTTTGACATGTTGAACTAAAGAAGCAGCCTCAAGGTCTTTCTACCTCCCACCTCCACACTGACTCTACCCCAACCCTGTTTCTCCTAAAGCACAGGAGAATCACAGAAAAATCAGGATTTTTCTCTGATAGTCCTTTATCTATCTGAAGACTGGACTCACCAGAGGGACTGCCCCCTCTTCCCTCTCTGAAATCTCATTTTCTATCTCAGAAAAGACTGAGGAATGAAACCACACCTGGAAAGACTTTTTCACAAGATAATGTTTGTCACGCACGTCCGTGTGAAGAGATCACCGAACAGGCTTTGTGTGAGCAACAAGGCTGTTTATTTCACCTGGGTGCAGGCGGGCTGAGTCCCAAAAAGGAGTCAGCGAATGGAGATGGTAGGGGCAGTTTTATGGGATTTGGAAAATTACAGTCAAAGGGGTTGTTCTCTGGCAGGCAGGAGCGGGTCACAAGGTGCTCAGTGGGGGAGCTTCTGAGCCAGAAGGAATTTCACAAGGTAACATCATCAGTTAAGGCAGGAACCAGCCATTTTCACTTCTTTTGTGATTCTTCAGTTGCTTCAGGCCATCTGGATGTGTATGTGCAGGTCACAGGGGATATGATGGCTTAGCTTGGGCTCAGTGGCCAGACAATGTTTGCCTCTTGGGCTCATTCAAATTCCAGAGAATCATTTACAAGTTACTGCCTCCAGGTCCATTCATTCCCACTAACAATCATTTACTCCTCCTCAAAATTGCGACACCTCCATCTCCCTTTCCTCTGTGAAGTGTATAGTAGCATCTGGATCTCACTGGGTTACTGGGAAATCGTTCTCATGTGACTCCCCTGTGCTTAAGCTGGTTAAATAAGTTTCACATGCCTTCTTCTATGATCAGCTTATTGTCAGTTTATTTTCAGTGAACCTTTTGAAGGCAGAGGGGAAGCTTTCCCTTGGCCCCTACATCTTGGTGTCCAGAACAGACCCAGTTTATCCCATTGTCCCCATAATTGTAATTTCTTTTTTTTTTTTTTTTTTTGAGACGGAGTCTCGCTCTGTCGCCCAGGCTGGAGTGCAGTGGCTCAATCTCGGCTCACTGCAAGCTCCACCTCCCGGGTTCACGCCATTCTCCTGCCTCAGCCTCTCCCAGTAGCTGGGACTACAGGCGCCCGCCACCACGCCCGGCTAATTTTTTGTATTTTTTTAGTAGAGACGGGGTTTCACTGTGGTCTCGATCTCCTGACCTCGTGATCCGCCCGCCTCGGCCTCCCAAAGTGCTGGGATTACAAGCATGAGCCACCGCGCCCGGCCAATTGTAATTGTTAATAGTGCCCTCTTTCACTCTCAAAATGTCTCTTTTGGGATGAAAACTTATGTGGTCATCCTCTCTATAACTCTCATCTACCTATACCTAGTAGAGACTACATGTATCTGCCCAAAAGAACCTAGTTGTGAATGGCAAAATAGGCCAACCAACACCAAAAGCTTGTAAGAGTTCATAGTTCTGATCAATAGCCAAGAAATAATAAAATTGATAGGCAGGCTGGGATTGTTAACCCCAGCCTTATCAAGTGTTTAACCTAACTGAACAAACGCACTACTAGAAACTCAATTTTCATTTCAGCTACAAATATGCAACACTTTTAATTTCTTAAACTTTTGTTACAGCTACAAATATGCAACACTTTTAAGTTTAATTTCAATATCCTTGAAGTAGAAAAGTAGTCTTTGAACAAATCACCGTATCTTACGGGCATGTGTTTAAAACACTGGCCTAGCTACCGAGAACTTTTAAAGATTGACATTTCCATCATGTGCCTGACAATTTAATCAACCTTATAAAGTGCTTCTCAGCCTTCCTGGGACAATGTTTCCCAAAGTGTACTATGCAGATCCTTTCTTCAGAACCGGGGCTTGTTAAAATCCCAAGATTTAAAAACAACAAACGAAAACAAAAGGAAATTAACAACAAAACCAAAGTTTCATCCCCAAACCAGACCAACAAAATTGGGTTCAGAAGGTAGAACCTCTGGTATTACACTTTTAGTAACTCCCTAATGATTATGCTCCTACATTTTGAGAACCACTGATCCACTGGGTTCTAAAAGCTGGAAGATTCCATAAGATACCTTAGTTCTTGACCAGCTGCAATGTAGATGTTGGAACATTTCTCATGGTCTGTGCCCAGAGGTGTGCCGATGAATGTTTATCAATTATTCTCCGGGGAAAAAAAAGCTTTTAAACTGCTAGTTTGTGTAGCACACACTTTACAAGTAACAATAAAATATGCAATACTCTTTTTTTTTTTTTTGAGACGGAGTCTTGCTCTGTCGCCCAGGCTGGAGTGCAGTGGCGCGATCTTGGCTCACTGCAAGCTCCGCCTCCCGGGTTCACGCCATTCTCCTGCCTCAGCCTCTCCGAGTAGCTGGGACTACAGGCGCCCGCCACCACGCCTGGCTAATTTTTTGTATTTTTAGTAGAGACGGGGTTTGACCGTGGTCTCGATCTCCTGACCTCAGGATCCGCTCGCCTCGGCCTCCCAAAGTGCTGGGATTACAAGCGTGAGCCACCGCGCCTGGCCTAATACTCTTTATTGTAAATTCCAAAAAGCCAATTGATTCTCAGAGTAGTTTCTTTTTTTTTTTTTTTTTTTTTTTGAGGTGGAGTCTCGCTCATTTCACCCAGGCTGGACTGCAGTGGCACTATCTCGGCTCACTGCAAGCTCCGCCTCCTGGGTTCATGCCATTCTCCTGCCTCAGCCTCCCGAGTAGCTGGGACTACAGGTGCCCGCCACTGCGTCCGGCTAATTTTTTGCATTTTTAGTAGAGACGGGGTTTCACTGTGTTAGCCAGGATGGTCTCTGTCAGGCCTCTGAGCCCAAGCTAAGCCATCGCATCCCGTGACTTGCACGTATACACCCAGATGGCCTTAACTGAAGAATCACAAAAGAAGTGACTATGCCCTGCCCCACCTTAACTGATGACATTCCACCACAAAAGAAATGTAAATGGCCGGTCCTTGCCTTAAGTGATGACATTACCTTGTGAAAGTCCTTTTCCTGGCTCATCCTGGCTCAAAAAGCACCCCCACTGAGCCCCTTGCGACTACCACTCTTGCCCGCCAGAGAACAAACCCCCTTTGACTGTAATTTTCCTTTACCTACCCAAATCCTATAAGACGGCCCCACCCTTATCTCCCTTCGCTGACTCTTTTCGGACTCAGCCCGCCTGCACCCAGATGAAATAAACAGCCATGTTGCTCACACAAAGCTTGTTTGGTGGTCTCTTTACACGGACGCGCATGGAAGTCTCGATCTCCTGACCTCATGATCCGCCCGCCTTGGCCTCCCAAAGTGCTGGGATTACAGGCATGAGCCACCGTGCCAGGCCTCTCAGAGTAGTTTCGTTGATTTTTGCTGAGCTCTTGTATAGAAAACCAACCTATGTTGCAATTGATAAGCGAGAATAATTTTAGTATGAATGCTGGTTGATATTTTTGTTTACATTAGCGAGGAAGAGGAAGTGAGAAAACACATGTTGGATCTTTGCTAGTTCATCAGTGATACGGGCAACTTTGTTGAACTGGGTAACACTTTTCAGATACTGCAGGAATATTTTCCTAAACTATTTGTGCTACTCGTTACAGCTACAAATATGCAACACTTTTAAGTTTAATATGCATCACTAACATTTTCTCCATCACTTTCTTAGGTCTAGCATAGACAACAAAAATAAATAAATCAAGCCCTGGTGTGTAGCATTTGCCGGTTTTCCTGAGGTAAACATTCTACTATCATTGATTTCAAGCTACCAGCAAGTCACTGAATGCAGAGTTGGCAAGAGATGAGCAGAAACACATCATTATGTAGTATTTCCAGGATACGGATGCAATAGATATAAATAATCCTGAATAATATTTAGGAAGTAATTTTGAGTGCTTTATTACCTTTATTTTTAATATATTCAGTTGTAGGTTTATATAATTTTTTATTAGTGTCTAATAATTGGTTCACTATTCAGCTGAGTGGTTTAAATACGAGATACCACTGTCATTATGCCTCCTTCTCATTCTTGTCTTTCCTCCTCAGACTTTCTTATAAGCCTTCATGGCCCTAAACTCTCAAGAAAGAAATGAGTGTCCTTAGAATGTGACCTTCCTCTCCAACTTGTCCCACAGAGTAGAAGGAGCTGAGAAGCCAGAGACCCACTTAAGATACAGAAGCATAAGCAGCAGTTGCAGAGACGCACACAGACTAGCCACCCCTCTCTCAAGAAGAGTTGTTCCAAGTACAGGTTTGGAATCAATCTGAAAATGGGCTCTTTTGATCTCTCCCCATTTTGGTGTAGTCTGCTCCGATTAGTGCTGAGATTGAGACTGGAACAAACCATGGTAGCTGTCAATGGCACAAGGACCCCATCTGCTCCAGACTTGGCTGACCCTGGCTCTTGTACTCCCTGCCACCCACTCCTACACCCTGTCTTCCCTCCTTCTCCAATGACAAGAGATATTCATTTGAAACACCCTTGCTCCCATTTCTCTATCTGCAGCAGGGCTGAATTGAAATTTCTTATGTCCAAATGCCCATTCTCTGAATAAAAAGATATTTTGAAACCAGACTTTCTAATCAACAGATACTAATACGCTATACAGTGAATAGCATGTCTTTATTCTATTTACAGTACATTTGTTATAAATATAATACATTTTTGAAAAGCTTATTTTTAATTAACTTGAGATTTATATTTTAAACAGATCAACTCAATTGTTAACGTTATATAATAAAGAATATGGTAATTTTAATGACAAAAATTGTATTGTGAAATAGTGCACTCTATACTGAGATGAATGAGGGGAAAAAAGTCAAAACTCCTTTCAAAACTATATTCAAAGCATCAGAAAAAAATTTTTTCTTTTTACAAAGTTATGTATAAGCCATAGGGACCACCAGATACTGAAATATGAAGACTCTATGACCAAAGTTCAAAACTGATTTTAAGGAACTGTGTGAAGCAAGACAGGAAAATTTGTATTTAACACTCTATAGAACTTCACAGTAAAGCTGGAATTTAGAGACTAATGGCTTAACAGGAGTACTGCCAGCAAGGCCTTTCCTTTCTCAGAATCATCTCCTAATATTCATATACCATTGACAAGTTGTAACAGCAGACTTAGACTCTGTGTTTTAAGATGGGGCTTAATAAGGTGCACAGATATGTTGAAATCCTGTATTATGAGCATGTAAATTATTCTCAGGGTTTAAAAAAATACAGAAAAAGAATATAAGTATTCTCAGTCCAACGTGCTTTGCATCATCAACAAAATGATAAGTCTAAGTATTTTGCAGGGATCAGATATCAATCAACCTCCATAACAAGTTAGGTATATCAAATACTGCTGTAAAACCCATCCAGCAAAAACTGATTATTGTGGATTTCAGTACAAATTTCCAAGTTGTCACACATTATTGATGATGATCAGGGCAGGCATGGAATTCTGCTGACTTGTTTCAAACACTGTAACTTGGTCCGATAACTTGGCAAATACCCTAGGAGTTCCAAGATTATAAACACCTGTATGAACAAAGCACGCTTTCAGCTGCAGACTGTGAATCTCCTGGCTTTTAAGTTGAAGTTTATACTGTGTTTGTCCAAGCCATGTGAATGATCCATGGATTTCCAGTGCTTCTGGACTAAGGGAGGAGGAAAATGGTAAGTTACAGGATTTTTTTCTTTTAAATTTTTTTCCCAAAGTCACATTAACATATCCCTTTCAGCTGGGCGCGGTGGCTCACACCTGTAATCCCAGCACTTTGGGAGGCTGAGGCAGGTGGATCACCTGAGGTCAGGAGTTCAAGACCAGCCTACCAACATAATGAAGCCCCGTCTCTACTAAAAATACAAAATTAGCCAGGTATGGTGGTGCATGCCTGTAATCCCAGCTACTCAGGAGGCTGAGGCAGGAGAATCGCTTGAACCTGGGAGGCAGAGGTTGCAGTGAGCTGAGATTGCACTACTGCACTCCAGCCCATGAGAGAGCGAGACTCCATCTCAAGAAGAAAACAAACATATCCTTTTCATCTAACAATTCTATTTCTAAAAATTATTTTATGAAACCAACTGTTTATTAATAATAGCAACATCATTACTATAACAGCTAACATTTATTATTTTTAATAGTTACTATTTTCTAGGCACAATGCTAAGAGTGGATTATTTCATTTAATGCCCATAAGAGTTAGTATATGTTGGAACTTGATTTCAAACCAAAGCTTTTAACTCCTTAGTTAGCCATATATAAGTGTCTGTACACGAATGCTTATAATATTGAAACTGTTTATAATATTGAAAAACGGAAAACAATACAGTACCCCCAATAAAGTATTAATAAATTTATGATACTCAAAATCACATATATAGGTGTGTGTCTGGATTTCAGAGAACTGTCCCAGATCCTGTTTGGGGTGTTATACAAAAATACAAAGTATACGCTTTATAGTATTTTTCCAAAAATTCAAAAATTTCTGAATTCCCAAAAGCATTTGGCTCTAGGAGTATCTGATGTAGGATTGTGGATCTGGATTTTTTTTGTTGTTAAGTACTATTTTATAATCAAGAAAAAAAATCTTTAATATTTAAAACCTCTGTAACACATCTGTAAGCCTTCTATATTACCAAACAAAAAACCAGGACAAGCTTGAGTAACTTTCTTATCCATGTTAGGTAATTATTTGCATAATTTCAAAATATTAAATTGCTCCCAAATCAAATAACCTTGCACTAAACAAATCTTTACCTTGTTGTTTTATGCCGAAGATCAACTATGACATCTACATCAGCCTTAGAACAATTGGAAAGTAAAAGAGTGACTGGTACTAAACAAAGGCTATGGAAGAAAAATAAACAAAGTTATATATTTTTTTCTTCTTAAAAGGAATTTTCCTGAAAATAACACTTAAGAATATGTAACAGAGCATAAGCTCCTTAAAAACAATCAGATTCAAGAAGGAAAAAGCTCAAGTTCCAAAATCACTCAAGACAAATTATTTTGTAAATAAAAAATATATTAATACAATGACAATATTAAATATCAGAATATATACATTCACAGAACTATTTTATTTTCATTTATTACAGTTAATCTTCTGAAAACAACTAAAATGTTTCTAGATATTTCACAAAATGAAAAACAAAATCTCAACTTAGATCAATGAAGAAAAAGTAAACCATGAAAATGCCAACAACTAATACTGTTGTCTTTGTGCTTATTAAAAATTACTTAATTTTGAGAACTTGGCCTAGACTGACATTTGTTTTTCTATCAAATTTGTACAACATCATGTTTTGAAGAATATGAGAATGATTTCTACATAGTTATGAGGAAATCCCTTTCAAGTGGATACATTTTGCTCAGGTCGCCTAGTTTCTGATACCATGTTATAATTAATAAATTACTAAAGCATAGGAAAAAAGACAAGCAGTGATGAGAAGAGGACATGTGAATAGAGCGGTACAGATTTCAAATCAAGAATGCAAGAAATGAATATAACATATGTACAAATGAAGCAGGGTTATATACTATTATCTACCTTTTACTCTATAAACAGAAAGATAGTAAAGAAGAAAAAATAGTAACCGTATAAGTTCATACACATTAACTTTTAAATTCTGCTCAGATAATATATTTTATACTTTCAGAAACTTTATATCTTCTTACTAAGAAATATTTTTTAAACAATACTGCAAAAGTCACAGGTTTCCCTAAACAAAAACTAAGATGATTTAAAAAACATACCAGGTTGTACTGGTGCTACGTATGCCCTAACTTCCCCCACAAACTTCTCACGAGGCAAGAAGGGCAACAAAGACTACTGGGTAGGTGTCCAGTCAGTCTGAAGCATCTCATTAAATTAAGTTCCAATTGCATAATTTGTAGCCCAAAGTAAAAATTCAGGAACTTATGCTATTCTGTTCCCATTTGATCCTCAAATGTCAAATTCTTTGTACCTTATCCAAATGCTTCTAGTAGAGGAAGAAATGTGAACATCTGGATATCTCCTGGTCCAAAGTGAAACTCATCATCTTCATTCCAGTGAAGAGCACCCCCATCTACCCCAGCAAACTGTTAAGTATCATACCGATTCCTCCTAACACTCACTAACCTCCACTCCCAATGTTCTTCACAAATTCCTGCCAATTCTCTCACCCACACATCTCTGGAACCTGGTTACTTCACTGTATCTCATTTTCCTTACAAGTTCAAGTCTCATGTCTCATTTTATTGCAAGAGCCTCTTAATTAGCACCACAATGCAATCTATTCTTTAACCATGTTTCTCACACTTGAGTATGCACCAGAAATACCTGGCAAGCTTGTTAAAAAAAACCTGCTGGGCCTACTCTCAGAGATTCTGATTCCATAGGTCTGGGGTGTGGCCCAAAAATTGCATTTCTAGGCTGGGCACGGTGGCTTGCGCTTGGAATCCCAGCATTTTAGGAGACCAAGGTGGGTGGATCACGAGGTCAGGAGATCGAGACCATCCTGGCTAACATGGTGAAACCCGGTCTTTACTAAAAATACAAAAATTAGCCGGGCGTGGTGGCAGGTGCCTATAGTCCCAGTTATTCGGGAGGCTGAGGCAGAAGAATGGCATGAACCCGGGAGGTGGAGCTTGCAGTGAGCCGAGATCACGCCACTGCACTCAAGCCGGGGCGACAGAGTGAGACTTTGTCTCAAAAAAAAAAAAAAGAAAAAAGAAATTACATTTCTAAGTTCCCAGATAATACTAATACTAATGCTCCTGGTCTGGGACCACATTTTGGTTGTTGTTGTTTATTTATTTATTCTTTGAGATGGAGTTTTGCTCTTGTTGCCCAGGCTGGAGTGCAGTGACAGGATCTTGGCTCACTGCACCCTCCGCTTCCCAGGTTCAAGCTATTCTGCCTCAGCCTCCCAAGTAGCTGGGATTACAGGTGCTCGCCACCATACCCGGCTAATTTTTTTTTATTTTTTAGTAGAGATGGGGTTTCACCATGTTGACTAGGCTGGTCTTGAACTCCTGACCTCAGGTGATCCGCCCGCCTTGGCCTCCCAAAGTGCTGGGATTACAGCTGTGTGCCACCGGGTCTGGCCTTGGGACCACATTTTGAAAACTGCTTTACACCATAGTTTTTCTAAAATGCTAATCTAATGAACCACAAACAGGGCTGAGAAATCAAAGTTCTTACAACTATTCCACCACTGCACCCAATGAAAAAGCTGGGCTCTAGAGTCAGACTGCTACCTATACCTCAGTTTTCTCAACTGTAAACTGCAAAGAATAATAATTGATTCTACCTCTTGGGTTTGTTGTGGTGATTAGGTAAAACATGTTAAGTGCTGAGAATAGTGACTAGCACATGTTCAAAAGCTCCATAAACATTACTGAGGCCGGGCGCGGTGGCTCACGCTTGTAATCCACTTGTAAAGCACTTTGGGAGGCCGAGGTGGGCGGATCACAAGGTCAGGAGATCGAGATCACGGTGAAACCCCGTCTCTACTAAGAATACAAAAAAATTAGCCAGGCGTCGTGGCAGGCGCCTATAGTCCCAGCTACTGGGAGAGGCTGAGGCAGGAGAATGGCGTGAACACAGGAGGCGGAGCTTGCAGTGAGCCAAGATTGCGCCACTGCACTCCAGCCTGGGCGACAGAGCGAGACTCCGTCTCAAAATAAAACAACAACAACAACAAAAAAACAAAACATTATTTAATATAACAATTTATGCTCATGGCAGCTAAACACAGTACGATTTTATCTTTGTTTTTCTTTCTTCTATTCTCATACCTCTACTGCCCACTGCCATGACTAAACCTCCTACTGTCCGATTTCCTCACATTTCTACTTGTTTTCTGAAACCCCCATTAAATTAAGAATGCTTCCCTATATCCTCCATCTCTTCTCTTTGTGTTTCTACATCTATCTTTAACTGTATCGTCCTCTCACCAATAGATGCTGTATTTCTTCCAACATCTTCCATATCTCGGGGCGGCTGATGTAGTTCTTAATGATTTCTTCCTACTACCTCTCCTGTAAAGATGCCTCCACTCTTTCATCATAAACTACCTTAAGGTTTGTATTCTTTTTTCTGTTCCCATTCTAACAAACTAACAAACACAGTGACTAACTCAGTACAGTGAGAATTCTTTGGGGAAAGGGGAAGAAATGGATATTTTGAAATATTTGAGGTAAAGATGAAGCATGTGTAGTTTGAACATCTGCTTCACCTCCCATTTGTGAATTCATCTGCTGTATCGGTCAAGCAGAGGCATACGCCTAGTAAGACACTATTCTCTGGCTACCCTCTTCTGTACTATCTATTGGCATAATTTTAAAAGTGTAAGGGAAGTTTGTTTTCTTCCTTCAATTCCAAGTCTTGTCATCATTTTGGACAACTTCACTGTCTAGGTATATGACTTACTCAATACCTTCCCAAATCCTGGACCTATCATCTCCATAATCTTCAGTACTATTCAAAACTCAGCCACACAACTTCCATGACCAAACCATGAAATTTTTTCCCATCACATTAGACAACTATCCTTAACATAATACTCGGTCACCCCACTCTGACCACCATCTCCCATCTCTCTAGCTTTCTCAATTATACTCTCTCATCTGTTTTTGAGTTTTACACGGACACCCAATCACTTGATCCTTCATTTCAATGGTTCTCAACCTTGGTTACTGAAGTAACTGTGAGTACTGCTTAGCAGTTATTCACTCCCACTGTGGGACTTTGAATCATCCTTGTTGATTATGGAAGTGAGGATATTTGGTCAATGAAATATTAACATCTTTTGATGCAAGCAAAAGTCTTAAATGTGCTTTTGCAATTTGGCTCACTTGTTATACTCCGGAGACATGCCACCAAAACATATTCCAGGTAGCAGCTGCTCCTTTGGACTGGGTCCAAAATATATGTGGCACAGACGTGAACCCAAGTTTCTTCAGGTGCCAAATCCAAACAGCACACAGACCAAAGCACAGCTTCAGCCAAGTTATCAACCGGCAGACCCATGAGTATGGAAATAAATGCTTTGTTATAAGCTACTGATTTCTGAAATGGTTTGTTATGAAGCATTATTGTGGCAATAATGACTAATAGACATGGACATGGGTATGATCTGAAGACATTTTAAAACTAGAGATGCCTGCACCCTGCTTCCAGAGAATCTGATTGAATCAGCCCGAGCACTGGAAATTTCAGAAATTCCCAAGTGATTCTAACGTGCAGCCAAGGAGAAAACTGCCACATTTTATCCTTGAACCCGCCTTGTTTTCGCATACTTCCATGCAGAGTTTTGATTTTGGAATGCTTCATTTAACCCATTCTTCTACTTTAGTTTGATCAAAACTTTCCTGTTTCACATAGATTCTATAGGGTTTTTTAACCTCTAAGTAGAATGATGTAGAGAACTCCTAAACATCCTAGCCTCTAAATGCAGCAAAGGTTTAACCACTAAGTTTAAAAAGAAGCACCAAAGACATTCAGAAAGTACATGAAGCAGGACGGGTTTAATAAACAGAGCTGAAGTAGAAGATTGGGTTAAAATGAATCATAGAATCAAAATTGTTCATAGAAGTGTGTGAGGTTCAATAAGGATAAAACACAAACATTTTTATTTTCACTTATGGTTGCATATTAGGATCACCTGGAGAACTTAAGAAAATCCAGATGCCAACCTCTACTCTGGGCCAATCAAATTGGAACCTCTGGGGGTAGGACTGAATAAAGCATCTTTCAGTATTTCTTTTTTTTTTTTTTGAGACAGAGTCTTGCTCTGTCACCCAGGCTGGAGTGCAGT
The DNA here is from genome assembly GCF_006542625.1 of Nomascus leucogenys. Lineage (NCBI taxonomy): Eukaryota > Metazoa > Chordata > Mammalia > Primates > Hylobatidae > Nomascus > Nomascus leucogenys. The sequence goes on along the minus strand of NC_044384.1, from coordinate 47,937,253 downwards.
GGCACGATCTCAGCTCACTGCAAGCTCCGCCTCCTGAGTTCATGCCATTCTCCTGCCTCAGCCTCCCAAGTAGCTGGGACTACAGGTGCCTGCCACCATGCCTGGCTAATTTTTTTGTATTTTTAGTAGAGATGGGGTTTCACCATGTTAGCCAGGATGGTCTTGATCTCCTGACCTCACGATCCGCCCTCCTCGGCCTCCCAAAATGCTGGGATTACAGGCGTGAGCCACCGCGCCCGGCCTATCCTTCAGTATTTCTTACATTTCCCCAGGTGAACCCTGCACACATCTGTATCAGAGAAAGGAACAAAGAATGAGTACTGGGCAACATTAAGAGCATGACAAAGACTTAAGACCACTAGTATTTAAAAAATAACTTAAGATAAAATTTTTTAAAGATCCAACAAGAGTAAGTGCTGGTGAAGGTATCAAGCAGAAGGAATTCGCATATGCTGCTATTGGAATATGCAAATGAGTAAAACCACTTTGGAAAAGTTCCTGTGGGGAGAAAAAAAAAAAGGCAAGCACATATGTACAAGGAAAGGTGTAGAATATTCACAGCAGAATTCAAAATAGTTCAAATCAGAAACTATTCTACAGCTGAGCGTGGTGGCTCACGCCTCTGATCCCAGCACTTTGGGAGGCCGAGGCAATCTGCCTGAGCCCAGGAATTTGAGACCAGCCTGGCCAACATGGTGAAACCCCATCTCTACTAAAAATACCAAATTTGGCTGAGCTGGTGGTGCACGGTGCACACCTGTAATCCCAGCTACTCAAAGGCTGAGGCACGAGAATCACTTGAACCTGGGAGGCAGAGTTTGCAGTGAGCCAAGATCGTATCACTGCACTCCAGCCTGGGCGACAGTGTGTGACACTGTCTCAGAAAAATTTAAAAAAAGAAAAAGAAGAAGAAAAAAAAAGAAAATATTTTAAAAGTCCATTAACATTTAAGTAGGTAAACTAATTCTGGTATATCCAAACATACTCATATGCAATGAAAATCAATTCTAGAGGTTCCTGCAATGGTTGACTCTTACTAACATAGTATTAAATGAAAGAAGCTAGACATACAAATATACTCTATAATTCTACTTATATAAAGATTATAGAGATAATTATTTAGGTGTTAGCTTTGTTAAAAAAAAAATCACTTAAAAAAAAAAAAAAGAGGCAGGGTCTTGCTGTTTTGCCCAGGTGCAATGGTGCAAACATAGCTGACTGTAGCCTCAAACTAACGGGCTCAAGCAATTCTCCTGCCTCAGCCTCCCAAGTAGCTGGAACTACAGGTGTGTACCACCATGCCCAGCTCTAAGTTACTTTTTAAAATATTTTTTCTCTTAAAGTCACTGTTAAGGTCTTAATTTTGCCCAGTACTCCTTCTATACATCCTCAGCTAGCATCTTCTCAGTAGCTATCCTAAAATCTCACTTTTTTCAAATTCTCTACCCTTTACTCTTATCTCCTAGATTAATTAGCTAACCTTGCTCTTATAACTACCCCCTAAAATGGAGGCACTACATAACGTGTAAGAAGGTCCCTTCTTTAGCGCAAAGCAAATCCTGTCATTCTTCAGCGCATGTATCTTATCTTTCCATCTACTAAGGATTTTGTTACTTTCCCTGTATCTCATCATTTTCTTCAAGACCACAAACATGCCTATATCTTACCTAGTAAGAACAGATACTCCCTGATCCCTTTTCATAGCCCAGTTTCTTGAAAGGATGGTCAACGCAGTATCTTTACTTTCTTACCTCCTATTCACTTCTCAACCTATGCTGTCATGCTATTCTACCCCCCATACAGTGGCATTCTTCTCAAAAATCATGAATGATCTCCTTATTGTCAGATCCAATGACCTTTTGGCCCATTTACTATTTGACCTTTCTGTAGCATCTTAAACTATTAACCACTTCTCTTGAACTATTCTCACTCAACCTTTGAGATAGTTTCTTTTTATTGGTCTTTTCTTCCTAATTTTTTAATTAGTTCTTTTTCTTCAGTTTTCTTCATAGGCTTCTTTTTCCTTAGCTTCTTTCTCAGATGTCACTGTTCCACAGGTCCCCATCCTCTTTCTGTTCTATTCTATCCTATCCCCATCCCCATCCAGGGTGTTTTCACCAAAATTCATACCTTCAATTATTACTTAGATTGTTTCTAATAGGCTTCTTTCCATCTTTTATTTGCAAAACTGGCAACCTTTTGAAATGTTGCCTGATTCAGGATTTCTTATTTTTAGAATTTTAGAGGTTTATATATTCCAGCTATTTACCAAAATTACAAATGTATCACATTTGCCATTAAGTTTACTTAATAAAGCTTAAATAACTGATATTGTCTAAACTTGAACTGTTTAGTTCAAGTATTCTATAGACTTAAAAACATTCTAAATTTCCTCTTCAATATTTGGGTTAATGTCACTGCCAAAATAAAAGAAAGAAACAAATACATGTGCCAGTGTGTTGTAGAAAATTTTGGTAACAAAAATAAAGCTCAAACCTTTTTTGATGAAATGGATGATTAAACGATTCTGGGTAGTGAAGACTCGTTTTAATGAGACTAGAAAGCTGCTCTACTGATGGCCTTGAGGAAACTGTAATGTTTTCTGGCCTGAAAAATTTCAATAGTTCCATTTCTGGTGGCTCCTGAGAAAAGAAAGAAAAAACATATGACAATAAAAACACTGCCTTGTTTAAAAAAAAAAAAAAGCATAGTGTATACATACAAAAGTTAAAATCAGCAGAGATAATGTAATCCATGAACAGTACTTTTCTGCTGTTAAGCTAATAGCTGCTATCATTTGCAGTATAATCTAAGATAAAAAAATCAGTATCTGGAATCATTTATTCATTCCTCGCTTATTACGTGTTGGAGTTAGACTTGAATCTCAATAGCTTTACATATTAGCTCTGTGATCTTGGATAAGTTACTTAATACTTTAATAATTAATTTCTTCATATGTAAAAAGAAGTTCATGACAATAATAACTCCAAAGGTTGTTGTGATTCTCATCTGATAATACCGCACAGGACTTAGGACTGCAGACATTCGATTGCATAGCACCTGTTTTAATAGCTGAAAATCTAAAACTGTTTAATATTTCATTCTGAAAATATCCTGCTGCATTGTATAGATTATAGTGCTTCAACTATACTAGCTAAAGGTTAAAATGCACGTAAAAAGTATTAACATAGCTATTTTTCAGGCACATTAAGACTATTTCAATAAATAATCATTATCATCTAATGAAAATAGAGGTCAGGCAGGGTGGCTCACGCCTGTAATCCCAGCACTTTGGGAGGCTGAGGCGGGCAGATTGCTTGATGCTGGGAGTTGGAGACTAGCCTGGCCAACATGGTGAAACCCTGTCTATTGAAACTATACAAATTAGCCAGGTGTGGTGGTACACACCTGTAATCCTAGCTACTCAGGAGGCTGAGGCAGGAGAATCACTTGAACCCAGGAGGCGGAGGTTGTAGTGAGCCGAGATTGCATCACTGCACTCCAACCTGGGCAAGAGTGAGGCTCTGTCTCAAAATAGAGAGACGGAGGGAGGGAGGGAAGGAGGGAAGGAGGGAGGAAGGGAGTGGGCGAGGGTGAGAGAGAGAGAAAGATGAAAGTAAAGAAACATCCCATTTCTACTATTATTTTCTTTCTTGGTTATTTTTTTTCTCTATTTTCCCTCACCACCCAGGAGAATATTTGATTTATAATTTTCTGATAGCCGAGTTTGATTTTGATCTATACCAGCAATTGGCAAACCATAGCCCATGGGCTAAATCCAGCCTGTGTCCTGTTTTTGTAAAGTTTTATTGAAATGCAGCCACATCCATTTGTTAACATACTGTCTATGGCTGCTTTTTGACTTCAGTGACAGAAATGAGGAATAATTATGACATAGTCAATCTGGTGAGCAAAACCTAAAATACTTCCTGGCCTTTTTCAGTGTAAGTTTGCTGACCCCTTATCTACATAGTTGCAAAAGCGAGAGCTAAATTTGCTGGAAATAAAATAAAAGCTGGCACTGGTTCCAGATTCATCCCATTAACAAGTAACAAATTAACCATATTATATTCAAGTAACACCCTGGGGCTACTGGTAAAAAAAAAAAAAAAAAAAAAAAAAAAAAAGACAAATTTTAAAAAACACAAACAAAAAAAGATGATAATCTAGTCAGTGGTAATAGACAAGCATATAATACGGCCAGAAATTTCATTTCTAGAAATCTATCCCACAAAATATGTAAAAAGCAAAATATTTGAAAATGGTATGATATACAAATGTATGAAAATTGACCAAAAATATCATATAGTCAAATAAAGTTTAACAGCATGTTAAAAATACATATATTCCAATGCTTATGTTTGCATAGGCATGGAACATTTCTGGAATAGAAAAGGAACTTGATTATGGGTAACTTCAAAAAGTGGCCCTGAGGAGAGAAAAGAAAAGCAGAATTTGCTTTCTCATTTGTATATCTGATTTTTTGTTTTAAATTTTTTATCTTTCCAATTGACAGCTTGTGGATATTTTACTTTTTTGCAATAAAAATTACTACTTTTATAATAAAAATTTTAAAAAATCAGATAAACCAGAGTATATAAAAGAGAATAGAAATGTGATTAAGGGGAAACCAGAGAAAGAAACTATCTGATACAATGTAATAGCCTTCACATGTGGGATGTAGGTGGAAGTATTTGCATGTTTAAAAAGAAGAAAATTAATTCAGAAACGTTAAAAAAAAAACTGAAGATCTTTTTTAAGTGGCAGAGATTATATACAAATACAGTTCTATTTTGAACGACTGTGTTATACTGCTTTGGCAATTAAATTTTCTTTCTGATAATCATATGACTTAAAATTATAATTTTATATGCCTGCTGTTGTCTAAACAGAGGATTCAGATCATGAGGACTTCTACCTATACCTCACAGGGTTGTAATTTTAAGTACTGATGTGAACCAACACTTGACAAATACCAAATACCTTATGAATGGTATCTATTATTGTTATTTACCTATGTTGATTACTTTATCCCCCAGTATCAGATAACTTTCTCTAGGTGAATGTTTTTAAAATTTATTTGGAAAAATAAACTATCTCAGATTTGTTTTCTTTAAGAGACAGGGTCTTGCTATGTTGCCCAAGCTGGTCTTGAACTCCTGGCCTCAAGCAATCCTCCCACCTCAGTCTCCTATGCAGCTGGGACTAAAGGCATGTACCACCACACTCAGCTTCTTTCAGACTTTAAGGAAATTTAGATTGGCCAATTAGAGATTCAAATACAAGACTAGTATACCCTTGATACACAAGCATCTTGGTGTATGTATGGGCTAGTTGCCAGCTTTTCACAGGATTCAAAATATAACACTTATATTGGTGATTTTACCTTTGTCCAAGGTCTGTCATTTGGCCTTATAGACTCAGGTATTTAATCTCACTATTTTCTCAGAGTTAAGTAATGGTGAGATGTTAATCACTACAACGCAGTTAATGTGGATGAATGCCAATGTATAGTGATAAATATAATTTGCTACCAACTGACCAATGTGCACAGGCTTTCTGTTGGTAGCTTACTCAGGAAGCAAAGTTTCAGAACACTGATTTTGAGGCATGAAATCACACAAGGGATATTAGTGAGATAACATAAATGTTGACTGGCATCAGGCTGATCACCTGCACAATGAAGATGTAACTACAGAGACACCAAATACTAATGTGGGTAAGCAGAACCTACTTATCCCATGACAATGGTTGGATGAATATTGGCAATGTCTTCTTTATTCTATAATTTTATAACTGACTGACTCCCCTACTGATGGACAGTTTCTTTCTTTACTTATACAGGATGAGCAACCCAAATCCAAAGATACAAAATCTGAAACGCTCTGAAATCAAAAATGCTGCAAAATCCAAAAAATTTTGAGTGTTGACATGACACTCACAGGAAATGTTCTTTAAACCATTTTGGATTTCAGATTTTCAGACTAGGGATGCTCACCTAGCAGGTATATGATGCAAATATTCCAAAATCCAGAACACTTTGGGTCCCAGCATTTCAGAGAAGGGATACTCAATCTCTTCTTATTTCCTCTCAGGCTGAATTCAGTTTGTATATGACTAGGAATGCTCTTTCAAATCTTGCATATTTCTGCTCTGATCCATTACATAGTTGTTTTTCTTTTATGTGAATGAATCACTTTATGAAAACAAAAAGATCTAAAGATGCAATATATTTTCAAGGCAAAAAAATTATGTACAAAATAGTAAGATAAAAAGTAGAAAGACTTTCCTTTTATAAATTCTTAAGGAAAAATGATTCTAAAACACTTCACACTTATGGGTTGTATATTAATCTGCAACACAATCAATTTAGCAGGCTCATATTTAAAAATAACAAGAGAAATTATAACTCCTTTCTTTTTATAATTATAACAACCATTCAATGAAACCTGTAGTTTATTAAACAACATCACCTCTTCTGTCTTTTTTCTTTTTCGGTTAAAATTTTACCATTCATTAAGTGAGCGGAATGAATGTTTACATGAACTTAATATGTAGTAAATGCATAACATAAGCACACATGTAAGTTCTGGAAATAGAATATTTGCTAAAGGAAATAGATTTTGTTGTTACATTAGTAAAATAATTTTGTGCATAGCATTCCCTATATTTATCCTTTATAAGGCAGAACAAAAATTAAAAGACATGCTGATTACAGAACTGCAATGTTGAAAGTTGCAATCTTAAAGCTTACTGTGTACTATCTATTTGTGTGCAAACTATTAGTATGACTGAGCCACTCATACCTGGTTAATATTTTTGGTTTCTTAATGCAGTGGAATGAATTTGGTAACTCAGCATTCTTTATTCATTTATTTAATAATTACCAAGTACTTATTATGTGGTAGCACTATCCCAAGAGGTTGTAGTAAAATAGTAAATAAAGCAAACAAATTCAACCTCAATAAATAAGTCTACCTGGGGGATAGATGGAACAATGTGAAAACTGATAAATTACAAATCCTCAATCAACAGATTTCTATTCTCTCTCAGACAATTTTAAAACTGAAAATTATTATGAAATATTATAACTGTACTTTTTTCAGTCTCATTTGTAAAATGGGGGTAATTCTGCCTGCCTTGCTTACAGAGTATGAGGACCAAAGGAGAATAAAAGCTGCTTTGTAACCTGCAAGAAACACAAATTCAATATGCTCTCAATCAGTTTGGGTACATTTTCTTACTTCCTGGCACCATAAAATCTTCTGGCTCATCTTGCATTTTCTCTGCCCCAGCCCTAAAATCAACCATTTTTCCAAGGAACCCTGGCTCCTTTTATTGGAGAATAGTCAGTAAGTTTTAAGGTGAAATTTTTGTTGCGAATAACAAAACTACAAGTATACCAAACAATATGGATAAATTCCACAAACACAGAAGTTGAATAAAAGAAGCCGAGGTATATATTGTATGACTATTTACATAAATTCAAAAGAAGTAGTCTTGCTTTTGACTTGTAAGTCAGAAAGAAGTGACTATAAGTTTGGTCTGGAAGAGAAAGATTTCTGATTGGAAAGGAACAAACGCAGAACTTCTGGGGTACTGGTTAGGTTCTATTTCTTGATCTGGGTCCTGGTTTGGAGTGTTCTTCAGTTTATGAAAATCGAATAAGCTATTTACTTTCTGTACTTATGTTACACTTCAGTAAAGAGTTCAAAAATGTATTATTGTTTAATATATTCAAGTCACCAAAAAAAACAAGCTATTTATTTGAGACTTCTAAATTACACTGAATACATTTCTATACACCACCTGTCAGGAGGAAAGCACGTGAACAATGGCCTTAAAAGAATACCTGCAACCTTGCAGTGAGCCGAGATTGTGCCACTGCACTCAAGCCTGGTGACAGAGTGAGACTCTGTCTCAAAAAAAGAAAAGAAAGAAACCAGACATTTATACCACCTCAAATTATCTCTGCACAAATTACTTACTATTATGAAAGGAAAAACAGTAACTTGACTGTGAAGAAAACATGGCACCACCTTAAATGATCCAACACCGATAATGAGGCAAATTAACATCATGCACTTTCTTATGCAACACATCACTTAGCATAAACTTAATCTAATCATGAGGAGACATGAGAAAAACCCAAAGAGGTATTATTCTAGAAAATAACTGGCCCAAGCTCTTCAAAAATGTCATTGTCATAATCAACAAATAAAGGCTAAGAAACTGTTTCAGATTAAAAGAGACTAAAGTGATATAACAACTGAATGCAAAGTATGATCCTGAACTGGATCCTGGATAGAAAAGAGCAAATAGTTACATGGATGGAATTAAAACCTTTGATGGCATTTGAATATGGATTGTATATAAGACTACTGCATCAATGTTAAACTTCCTGAATGTGATAATGTTGTATTTTTTTTTTTTTTATGTAAGAGATTTGTCTTTCTTCTTAGGAATACTCAATGAAGTATTATATTTAGGGACACAGTGACAGGATGCCTGAAATTTACTTGGCAGTAATTAAGAATGATTAAGGGAAAAAAATTAATACATATGTAAATAACAACAAAGCAAATAACGCAAAATGTCAACCACTAGTAACCTGAATGAAAGTTATAAGGGAGTCTTTTACACTATTCTTGAAAGTTTTCTGTAAGTTTGAAAATTATTTCAAAATAAAAAGTTGTCAAAACTAACGGGAGGGGTTGCCCTCAGGTCCACGGTGAAAAACAAAAAAAAAATAATGGAGGCGGGGCCCTGAAAATTAAGATCTGTTATTTAAAAACAAAATACAGGGCCATTGTTTGAATTACCAGACTAAATGTGCTTATATTTTATTCACATTTGCTATGAAAATTTTTCAGTAAGATTAAGTATTATTTTAGGAAAAATAAGAAAGCATACTCAATGCTATCAGCAGCTGCTACACAACTCCAGAGGCCACCTTTTACATATTACAATACACCCTCGGAGCGCTGCAATGATATCCTGTTACAACAAATAAGAAAATATAGAGATATAATTTCTCTACTCTTAAGCAAATCAATTCTTTTCATACCTATGAATTCTGGATTCAATATGGAATGTATGTGAGGAAACCCCAAAAACCATAACTGCATCTTAATACTCTAATAAAGGTGCTAATGAATTTTAAAATCAATTTATGTTCACTTTTAACTTTAATCATTCTTCTGTCACCAACACCCAATCCAAATACCAATATAAAAACCTGAACATGGCAGTGCGTGGTAGCTCACGCCTATAATCTCAGCACTTTGGGAGGCCAAGGCAGGAGGATCGCTTGAGCCCAGGAGTTCGAGACCAGCCTGGGCAACATGGTGAAACTCCATCTCTACAAAAAACACAAAAATTAGCCAGGTGTGGTGGCACACACCTGTAGTCTCAGCTACTCAAGAGGCTGAGGCCAGAGGATCACCTGAGCCCGGGGAGGTCAAGGCTGCAGTGAGCCATGATTGTGCCACTGCACACCAGCCTGGGTGACAGAGTAAGATCCAGTTTCAAAAACAAACAAAAAAAAACCTGAACAAACCAGACCCCTTCAAAAACACAAAAGCCAACCAACCAAACAACAAAAAAACCCCACAAGTTCACCAGAAAGCTCCAAAGCAAACTATGTTCAATCACCTGTTTCTGAGGATATGAAAAGGCTTCTTTTCCTATAGTGCGAAGAATAACATGATGTTGACCTTCCAAAATAAGCTGTTTACTGTCTTCCACAACGTATGCCTAAAAAATGCAAAGTACAAAAACGTTACCGTGCTTGACAGTAACCTCTAAAGTAACCAACCCAATACTTGATAGAAAGTGGAAATATTATGGCCAATATCTATCAATTATTGACACTCCTGGCAATGTCACCATTTCTACTTTTAGTTATTCGTTCAATCAATAAAGTATCTATCCAAAAAACAAATCTTTTCACCTCAATATAACACAGTTGGCCTGGATATTTGAGAGAGATACATCGTGAAATCCTTTCCAACATTCTTTAGAATTCTGAAGAAACTACTTTAAAAGAACTGTGCTATAACACAAGCTGCTTTCTTTACTGAACTACCAATATACAGCTGAAAGGTTTATTCTTACAGTCTAGCTTCTGAAATGCCCTAGGGTTTATCACATAGCTGAGCAAAATCAGTGAGTACAATCATAAATCCTGTAAGTGGAAATGTTATGTTCGTAAATATAAATATATATGCTTTTAAAAAGGCTTTTTTCTTCCAATATAGTGAGCTGACTTTACCTATATTAAAATATTTGTTCCAGTTTATAACTCTTCTCTCTCTTGAATTGCTTCTGTGCTGGGGAAAATATAATCTATAAATGGCTCTGATTTACCGTCATTGTCACATTATGTGCAAACACAAAGGCTTAATTTTTTTGACAAGCCCAATATTTTTACTATTAGGTTCAAAAAACATAAAATTACTCAGTCAAAATGCTATCAAAGTTTCTTCTTGTTTACTTTCAATTTTTGTACTTATAATGGACTAGTGACAGTTTGCCATCCACAGAACAAACTTTGAGTAGTGCTGCAGTAAGGCATAGGATGGCTCAGGACCTGCTCAGCATCTATATTTGCAAAACCTAGAAAGGCAGGAGAAGTTAAACACCTGACAGGGTAATGTTTAATCAAGAAGGAATAAGAGCTGACAGATAAGGGTCTGAGACTTGTCAGATGTCTTTTCTGATGATGTTATGGCATTGAGCGACAGTCACCCATAGCCATGGCAAATTCTATAATGCATCCTCCTGCTTGCGCAAAACCTTAGATTTTTTAAACTAACCTTTATTTTTGATTAAAATTGCTTAGGAGTTGTATTATGTCCCTTTTTCAACTATTTTTTTTTCACAAAAATGTTCAAGCTCTTGGTTTTCTCTTGAATCATATTTTATTCAAGAGTCCTATGCTTCCTGTGCATCTTACTCTACAACTTTAACAACTTTTCAAGTTTTCTTTAATGAATCATTTTTACATTATCCAGAACTCTAACTAAAACAAACAAAAATCTACCAGTCACTTTCTCCATTGAGTAAATTATAAACCTACTAAGGTACTAGCCACTACCAAACTTAATAACCCATTATTTAATGTATTCAAACTTCCATTTCCCAGCCAAGGAGCATCACAATCTTAGATAACTTTCTTCTTTATGTGATTAGTGATACTAGCAGTGGGCTTTAGGTTCAGGGCCATTTCTTAAAAGATAACACTTTTCCCCTCATCAAAGAATACCATGCACTTAACAATGAGTACAGAATACATTACACAAAACCTTGTCTCAGAAATATTATGGATTGCTACATGGCATAAACCTGTTGAATGAAGACACAAATGCCAAAGATCTTTATACACTTATATAATACGATTCCAAAGTTCAGAAGAATTTGATTTTGCCAATAACGTATAACTGATCTTTTTAACATAAAACGCCTTCTATAATCAACAAAAGTATCAATTTATTTAGATTTCATTTTAAACATGCAAAGTCAGCTTGGTTTAAAAAAAATGTTTATTTAAAAACATGGTTAAAAAAACACTTTATAAAAACTTCTGAGTCAATTTAAAATACATGTATTGATCACCTAGTATGAACATGTCTCTTGTATTAAACAACACACAATCAAAACCTTGTCACAAAGTTCGGGTGATTATTCTTGGACAAGATCCTTAATTTTACTGCAGAATCATTTTTAAAAAGAGGTGGTACATGCATATGATACAAAAGGGTGTAACGTAAGAATTAAGACTCCTTTGCAGTATAGTTCAGTTAACTTTAGGGAATACTAATGTCTAAATAATTTCATTCTGGTCCGCCATGTGTGAACTTTATTTGGATCTGATTTTTTTTTTTTAACAGGGTAAAATAGTATATTTAAATAATCTGGAAAAAACTGAACACAGACCATCAATTAGATAATTAAGAATTATTAATTTGGTTGGGAAAGATAATACTGTGCAGTTATATTAAACAAAAAAGTCTTCATCTGTTAAAAGTACATACAGAAGCATTTACAGATGAAATATGTCATTTTAAAAATACTACAGCAAAAAAATTAATTTAGTAGAAAAGAAGGTAAATGGATTATATGAAATATGAATAACAAAAAAATTAATGGTTTTTGGAGCCAAGGTAGTGGATTTCCAGAGGTTCATGGTGCTATTTTTCCCTCTGTAGAATGTTTGGAAATGCCCCGAACAGTTTAATACCACCTGCTTTCAGAGCTTATCATGTCTACAATATTCTCGGTAACACATAGAAATAATGGTAACACAGAAGAATGTTATCTAATTTCAATGAATTCTTTTTTTAGGCCAAAAAAAAAATATGTAACTGTTAAAGTTTCAATATTGAAACTAGAAAAGATAAGCATAAAAAATATAAATAGTAATATACATTTGTTCTTCAGCTTAAGACTCAAGTATCTACAAGTGACGCTTGCTGAAATAATTTAGTAGCACATACCTTCCATAATATGACAATATTCAAATCTACCTCACTGCATTTTTTAATCAATCTCACAGCATCCTCTGTTGACTGTTTTTCGGTATGCACAGGCAAGTGAGCTTGTGGTTTTTTCAATTCAGAAAATAAACTTCGATAAAAGAAGTCTGCACATGGGCTTGCTGAACTTACTATCTGTTAAAAGAAAATCACTTGTGTTCATAAATGCTTTTAATTATGTTGTCAAAATTTATTTTGTATAACTCAGTTTTAATTAAATATATCCTGCCAAATTTTATACTTCTATAGCTTATATATACCCAAAATACCTATTCAGTAATTCTTGTCAATGTAATTGAATACAGGGAGGCCACTTGAACATTCAAAAGATTTGGTACAAAATACCCTGTATCTTTTTTTTTTTTTGATACAAGGTCTTACTCTGTCATCCAGGCTGGAGTGCAGTGGTGCAATCTCAGCTCACTGCAACCTCTACCTCCTAGGCCCAAGCAATGTTCCTACCTCAGCCTCCCGAGTAGCTAGGTTACAGGTGCACGCCACCACTCCCGCCTAATTTTTGTAGAGACAGGGTTTTGCCAGTTTTGCCATGTTACCCAGGGTGGTCTTGAACTACTGAGCTCAAGCATTCGCCTGCCTCGGCCTCCCAAAATGCTGGGATTGCAGGTGTGAGACACTGCGCCCAGCTGCAAGTTACCCTGAATCTTAAAGCCGTCACCCCAAAATAATTAAACTACACTCCCATGACATTAGCTTTGACCTTCCAAGTATCTAGGGAGAATGAATGGATATCACCAAGAAAATAAAAATAAAATGTTGAAAACCCATATTTTAAAATGACAGAAATATTTCTCATTTAAATCCTAGGCAATATCCAATGAAGCAGAATGCAAATAGAATTATTAGCATTAACTTGGCTTTCATGCTTAAACAATGAAAGTATGAGATAAGAATTTTAAATGGACTCAATTACAGGATTTCCCTTAACTAATGAATATTATGCCACATAATAACATCTTTATATTTATGGTTTCCTGTATTACAGGCTATGTATATATTATGTAGATGTTAAACTTCCAAGTTAATTATTAAATAAGTATTAAATATGAATAAATATATACATTTTCTCCTTATGAGTGAACTTCTTGTAAAACACTGTCCCCGTAGTTTTCTCATTAATCTGTAGTGCTTGGCAAGTTCTACTTATTCAACCAGGTTCATCAAAATGAAAAATGTGTTTCTTTCTGCCTTCATGAGTGCTCTTACACTAAATTATTTAACAACAAATACAATAAAAATTACAATGCAAGAGTCCTGCTGATGTTTCTGGGATTTTAAAAGTTTTTAAAGAAATTCAAAAAAAAAAAACTGAAGTCCTGAAAACTAAATTCAACCATTCAGGAAGCATAGTATCTCTGAAAGTAATGCATATTTTGAAATTACTGAGCTTTTGAAACTTGGAGATATTTCTAAATAGCTGTTTCCTCAAATGGTAAAAAGATAATGATGAGTCAGATGAAAGCAAATGATAAAAGAAGTACAAAAATATAAGGATGTTTAGAATTATCAAGGAGACGAGCACAAAGATGAAATCATCCCACTAACAGCACACAATTACATGAACTTTTACACCCCAGATTCAGCATTTTTCAGAGCAGGTCACTACTTCAGATTATCTTCAGGGATAGCTTAAAATGCATACTCCCAAGTCCACCCAAGATATAATCAACCAGAGCTTTAGAGATAGGGGAGGTAAAGCCTGTATTTTTACAAAATCTAGGTCCAATTATGGTCTGCAGGCTAACAATGTCAACCTCACCTAGGAGCTTATAACAATTTAGAACCTCAGGTTCTACCCAAGTCCTGTGGAATCAGAATTTGCATATTAACAAGATTTCTGATAATTTACATGGACACATTTTGAAACTTTGAATACTACTGTTCTAGGAGGTTTTTTTTTTTTTTTTTTTTTTTTTTTTAGAGACAGGGTCTTGCCTTGGTCTCTGACACCCAGTATGGTCTTAAACTCCTGGCATCAAGCAATCCTCCTGCCTCAGCCTCCCAAAGTGCTGAAATTACAGGCATGAGCCACTACATCTGGCCCTCTACATAACTCTTATACATAATTAGGATGGAATATCACTGCCCTAGACAGTAATAGCTTTAAAATCACAATGGAGTCTTATGTATCTACCTTATTATCTGGGTCTCAGAATATGATATGATATGATATGGTTATGGTATGCCAAAATTCAGAGGGTTATCATCTATATATTCCATTGTGACCACTTTCCCTAATAGAAAAGCTCCCTCATATAATCTTGCTTTTTTTAAAAAAATCCTAAGAACTATACTTATTTCATACGATATTCTCAAAAGAAAGTTAATTTTAAATAACTACTTAAAATGGTATAGTCCATAAGCATTTTTGGTTTGTTTTGGGGACTGAAGGCAGGTTGCAAAACTCAATAAAGTTGAGATGCTTATCCTCCAAAGAGTCTGGGGAGGCTGGGTGCAGTGACTCACACCTGTAATTCTAGCACTCTGGGAGGTCGAGGCAGGCAGATCACTTGAGCTCAGGAGCTGGAGACAAGCCTGGACACCATAGTGAGACCCTGGTCTCTATAAAAAATTTAAAAAACTAGCCAGGTGTGATGGCTGATGCCTGTAGTCCCAGCTACTCGGGAGGCTGAGGTGGGAGGATCACTTGATCCTGGGAGGTCGAGGCTGCAGTGAGCTGTGATCGCACCACTGTACTCCTGGGCAACAGAGCAAGACCTTGTCTCCAAAAAAAAAAAAAAAAAGAGTTTGGGAATTACTGCGATAAGCCTTGCCAAAAATATCCAGATATGCCATAACTATGACTTAACATCAAACACTACTATGCTTACTTGCATACCTGTTCATTTCCAAAGATGATATCTGCAAAGGTATATTTTTCAGAAGACTGTGTGGCCGCTAAAAAACAGGGGAAAACAAACTAATCATATCGTTGACATAAAATATAAAATGACCATTTAGTAAAGTGTAAAAGTAAAGTGAATTTACCTTCTTTTTTCTCACATCTTATTGCCTTAAAGCAAAACTTTCCCTTCTCCCTACTGGCAAGTTTGGCATCTAGGAAGAAAAAGGGAAATTTCAAAGATGTTTCTCAGTTCATCACATGATAAAACCCAATTCATTATTTAGACTTCCTTGGTCAAAATGCAAAATAATTCGTAATTATAAATAATGTTTAATGAAGAACATCTTTGTTTTTATCTCAATGAAGTGACCTCTTAAAAAGGATAAATTTCAATTTTCTCAAAATACATATCCATGTGTGCACGTGTGTATATATATATATATATATATGTATTCATATATGCAACATTTCAGATAAACAGAAAGTTTGAAAGATCAGAACACAAGGACTGGAAAGCCCATAATCCTGCCACTCTACCATTTCTTCATTTCCTTTCAGTATGTTTCATATGCATGATTTATACCAATATTACTATATGAACACACTCTGCTATATGTTTTCCCACAATTGCAGGCACTTTTAAAATGGTACTTTAAGTACATTTCTGGTACACATTCTTTTGTTTGAATGTTATGTAAACATGACAGTTCACAGAAAGCCAGTCAGTACGTAGGTACAGATAAACTCACCAGTGGTAAAGGAAACAAAGAGAAAAATCCCATATCCTAGTCTATATATTTTTGTACCAGTTAAGTTGTTTTTTGTTTTGTTTTGTTTTGTTTTTTTGAGACAGAGTCTTACTCTGTTGCCCAGGCTGGAGTGCAGTGGCATGATCTCAGCTCACTGCACCCTCCGCCTCCCGGGTTCAGGTAATTCTCCTGCCTCAGCCTCCCGAGTAGCTGGGATTACAGGCACCTGCCACCACGCCCAGCTAATTTTTGCAGTTTTAGTAGAGACAGGGTTTCATCATGTTGGCCAGGCTGGTTTCAAACGGCTGACCTCAAGTGATCCACCCACCTCAGCCTCCCAAAGTGCAGGAATTACAGGTGTGAGCCACCACGCCCAGTCTTGGTTGAATTTTTGACAGTAATCATGTACCCAAGCACCGATTTTACAATAAAAAACAAAAAGAAGAAAATACAAGTATAAAAGATGTGGAAGGGAATTAAAAAAATGGGAAAGACTGGATCAAGATAGGTAATTTGATTTACAGTTAGGTAAACTAATGAAATCACAATTTAATGCTTAAAAAAGTTAATCCCAATAATCTTAAGACATTCTGATACTATTCTGGAAAACCAAGTAATGAAGTTTCAAAATTTATTATGTAGCAGGAAAAACGTACAAACCTTTGTTTTCAGAAAGATTTACAGATTTCTGTAACTTCCAGTGTTTGCTACTACTTGATACTTGCACTATATGGAATTCCTTAACGCCTGCTTCACTCTGTCAAAAAAAAAAGATAGGAGAGTCATTCAGGATTTAGAAGCACTAAATCAGAATGTTCCGATGAGAACAAAATTCAGACACTGCTACCAAAGTCAGTGTCAATTAACGTAAGATGCAATTACAACATACATTTCCAAAAACTTATTTAAATCTCTTTCTAAACACTTTCAGAGACATCAACATTTTGTCCAAGAAGTATTTTTGACTATAATGCATACTCAGTGGTAAATTTTAAAATACTGAAAGCCATTGAGTTATTAAAGCCTATCACAATGAGCTATTGGGTAGTATTTAAAAGATAAAAAATTGTCCATTTTTAATCAAAATTATGGCATTTTCTTTTTATTTCTCTACTCTTTCTGAGATATCTCATTCTTATTAAGCAAAAAAAACAAGCAACAAAAACTCACATAACAGAATCCTAATATATGGTCAGTACACATGAAATTATGTAAGTAGCATGTACTTTTTTAATTCTCCTGAATAAAAGCTAATCTGGAAGTATTAAAATATTCTCACTCTTACTATAAAAATATTGATTTTTGGGGGGAGATCACCAAAGTACAGCACATTAGCCCTAAATATCCTAGAAAGCAGACACCTTACAAATTTATGAAGTTAAAAGTAAAGAACATTACAGAATTAAGTAACATTTCAAATAAGTACCTGAACTGAATCAATCTAATGCTACGAGTCCTATTTCAAACATGAGAGATCACACTCTCATCTTTGAGAATATTCATTTTTGGCTGGGCACAGTGGCTCACGCCTGTAATCCCAGCACTTTGGGAGGCCGAGGCGGGCGGATGACAAGGTCAGGAGATCGAGACCATGCTGGCTAACATGGCGAAACCCTGTCTCTACTAAAAATACAAAAAAATTAGCCGGGGGTGGTGGGCACCTGTGGTCCCAGCTACTGGGGAGGCTGAGGCAGGAGAATGGCATGAACCCAGGAGGTGGAGCTTGCAGTGAGCAGAGATCGCGCCACTGCACTCCAGTCTGGGCGACAGAGCGAGACTCCATCTCAAAAAAAAAAAAAGAATATTCATTTTTACAGCCTGGCCAACATGGTGAAACCCTGTCTCTACTAAAAATAGAAAAAAATCAGCCAGGCATGGTGGTATGTGCCTATAATCCCAGCTACTTGGGAGGCTGAGGCATGAGAATCACTTGAACCCAGGAGGCAGAGGTTGCAGTGAGAAACCTGGGTGACAGAAATGAGAACCTGTCTAAAAAGAAAAAAAAAAATTCATTTTTATATTAGAGTGCATAAACAGGAATGGCAATATTTCAGAAATTTACTATATAAAGGAAATGGCACTGTTAGAAATGTGCAAGTGAAGATTACCAAGTTAATATTGAATGTGATATATTAACAGAACCTCACAATTTAGTAACACCAATGGATCTCAATGGTGAGACCTAGAAAGCATTTTATGAGATCTTTTAGAATGAATTAATGGAAGTATACAGCATATCAGTGTGTACCATATTAATATCAGAAGATCTTTTTATTTGAAGAGAGACTAAGGGATAAAATTACAAATCTAATGAAGAATTAAGATGATTTCATACTATTCTACATGAACATTCCTAAAATCTCTAGCTTACGCTGTCTTGTAAAGGAAAACAAAAACCACTACTAAAAACAAGGGAAACACTTCAAATATAATTAAAAACAAAACTCAGTTTTAAACCAACTTACAGTATTGGTATTTTCCACATCCACAAAGACTAGCATATTGCCTCCTCTGCCTTCTTCATTTTCAAGAGAATTACTTCTGCAGACAGTGGCCCGTACATTTAAAGACCGACTGGTACAAATAATTGCAGTGTGTCTTAATATTCTGTGCCTGAAGTTAAAAAAAAAAAAGCACATTTAATCTCAGTCTCTATAATTATCTAATTCCAAACAAAGATTTTAAAAACTGATCACTCTCAGGACCATTTATACTCTAAAAATCCATAGAATACATTAAGTAAAATTACATAGCCTAACTTCAGTTCAATTCTTTCTATCCAATTTGGAAGGAAACTACTAGTCTCCCTGTCTAAGTTTTTGCCCTACTTATCAAATTCATCTGTATAACACATAAAAATAATCTTCATATGGTAATGTTCTGATTGTGCTTCTTTCTTTTTTTTTGAGATAGAGTCTTACTTTGTCTCCCAGGTGGGAGTGCAGTGGGGTGATCTCAGCTCACTGCAACCTCTGACTCCCAGATCAAGCGATTCTCCTGCCTCAGTCTCCTGAGTAGCTGGGATTACAAGTGTGTACCACCACACCCTATAATTTTTGTATTTTTAGTAGAGATGGGGTTTCGCCATATTCATCATCTTCATCATAAGGTGTCTGCTTTCTAGGATATTTAGGGTTATGTGCTGTACTTTGGTGATCTCCCCACAAAAATCAATCATATTCACCATCTTCATCAGCCATATTGGTCAGGCTGGTCTTGAACTCCTGACCTTAAGTGATCTACCCACCTCAGCCTCCCAAAGTGCTGGGATTATAGGTATGAGCCACTGGGCCCAGCCTTGCTTCTAACAGTGGTTCTGAAGCTACTGAAGGACTACCAAATAAAGCTCAAACTTTAACCTGGTATTCAAAACTCCTCACCATGTAAGCTTTACATTTCAAAGGTTTCTTCCTCTTTACCTCTTTTACAAAAATTTTACACTGTGGCTGAACTAACTACATTCAGTTTATGTTCTCTAATCTGTAAATCTTTACAAATTAAATATATTCAGCCGCTCCCTGGAATAATACCCACTACTCTCTTGCATATCCCTCCCTTGATATTCAAATGCTAAAATCTTTTTTTTTTTTTTTTTTTTTTGAGACAGAGGCTTGCTCTGTCACCCAAGCTGGAGGACAACGGTATAATCACGGCTCTCTGTAGCCTTGACTTCCTGGGCTCAAGCGAATCTCCTGCCTCAGCCTCCCAAGTTATTCCTAGTTAATTTTGTAAAAATGACAATGGAGGTATCAAAAGAAAATATTCTGTTGGACAAAATATAGGTCATAGATCCTGGATGAGCCAGTTAGCTTTGATTTCTTCAGTGATCATCTATTGTAACACCATCATAATCATCTCTTCTGTAAATATGTACTGTTTTTCATACATTCTTGTGGGGCAAAGGGGAACACTAGGGGAAAGGTAAAACAAAACAATTTTCTTAAAAAAGGATGACTGAGACGACCAGGCAGGTTGTCTTCAAACACAAATGACGCCCTATTTTAATACATGGTACCTGTTAATTTCATTATTATGTGACAGCTCTGTCCACAGTACTTAATCGTATCAAACAATTGAGAAGTTCACAGAGAGAAGCAACTAAAAAAATGTGTGCCGTCAAATTTTATTTTTCCATTTTTGGGTACCTAGAACTTACAGTTCTATTTGAGACAATTTCAGATATAAATATCCTGCATAATCTGGAAAGGAGTAATTTCTTAACATGTTAGTAAATATCAAAATGTTTATCTGAATATGTGCATATACATTGAACACAGATGTTAAATTTTATAAGTTTTATAATACTAACCGTATTTTTGGCTGCTTTTTGACACTTTCATAGTAAAACAAAAAGTTAATTTCATGGACACCTTCTTCATCAGGCCCACGTAACCACATTGGCAGCTGCACTGAGGCTCCGGGTAGAAGAACAGTGTCAGGAAGGGGAACAGGAATCACCTCTGGTTGACTTCCTGTGCCAATGCCAAAGTCTACAGAAGAAGCTGATGATATGAGTGCTGTACACACAGAGGTAGCATCTGTCACAACAGTCTTGTAAGCACTACAATTTTCAGAAGCTGAGGGACTTAGTGGTGTTAGCACAGCAGTATTACCACCGAAAGTAAAGAACTCTGGACGTTTAGAAACAACCTTCAATCCAGTAAGTGGACATTTGCTGACATTGACAAATTCTACATATGCTTTTCGGATTTCTCCACAGAGGAGCCCTGTAGGAAAATGTATAAAGAACACCTGCATTGGAGGGAAAAAATATTATTATTTGTGTGTTAAAAATTTTGAATCTCTAATGAATAACTTTAAGATACTTTTTTTTTCTTAACTAAAGGTTTACAAGTATTTCATTAATTCTTTGGTATCTCCCTGAATATGTGGCAGTTAATGACTCCATTTTACAAAATATGATGAGACAGAAGAATGTTACTCTGCCACTCAGTAGTGATTCTAGACTTATGAATTAAAGGTATACTATCAGCACACAAGAGGGCTAACATGTCAAAACTTTCATAACTTGGTAGATTATGGACCAGAAAAGTTGAAAGTAATTTAACACAGCTATATGAAGTAAATATCAGTTTTATAACCCTTATAACTGTCAACTAAAGCAGCAGCTCAACTACTTATGTCTATATCATTAAGATGAAAAGATATGCCAGATTTACCATGGATTTTAAAGTGAAAGAATGGGCAGATCTATGATTCCATATCCGTAATTTTAAAATCCAAAGAACTCCAACCTCAGGCTTTTAGTAACTCATGTGGGGGCAAAACCTGACCTAAAAGAGGCTTTTTATAGTCTTTCCCATTTAGTGTGATATTAATATAGTTCATGCAAGAAATATTAATGTGTTTGATTACTAGGTGCTGCCACAAAGCAATGGAGTTTACATAACTTCACACACACCCTTCTAAAAAAAACTTTTTAAATTGATTTCCAACACACATGTGGCCTCAATATTTCAGATGAGGGATTGTGGACTTGTGCTTAAAGAGACGGAAATTCGGGCTAATGAAATCATACAGTAAGTTATCTGCATTTAAAAGATTTTTAAGTATACTGGCTGGGCACAGTGGCTGATGCCTGTAATCCCAACACTTTGGGAGGCCAGAGTTGGTGGATCCCAGAGAGTTGGTGGATCCCTTGAGCTCAGGAGTTCAAAACCAGCCTAGGCAACATGGTGAAACCCTGTTTCTACCAAAACTACAAAAAATGAGCCGCACACCTGTAGTTCCAGCTACTGGGGAGGCTGTGGTGGGAGGACTGCTTGAGCCCAGGGAGCGGAGGTTGCAGTGAGCCAAGATCGTGCCACTGCACTCCAGCCTGGGTGACAGAGTGAGACCCCATCTCAAAAAACAAACAAACAAAAAACAGATATTTAAATGTCACAACTACACTAACATCTAAGCAAGCTGGAAGATAAAGGTAACAATATGAGTGAAATGTTCTAATAAAGTTATAGCTGGCAGTCACTTCATGAAATTCCAGTGGAAATATGTTTTTGAATCTAAATATGAGTGGGACTTATGGCCATATTCTTAAAAAGAAAAAAATCAGATGAAATTTGGGGACATTATAAGTTTTAAAAATAAATGAGAAAACAAGGGATTAATGTAGAAATCCCACATATAGATTTAATAGGATAAAAAAATAAGCTAGACATAGCATTATACTGAAGACACTGACTCTCTGTACTGATTAGTGTCAAATAAGCTTATAGTCAAGCTGAAACTTGTGGAGGAATTATTAATTTTGTTATTACATCCAACACAGCTGCATTAATAAAAACTGAAATAGAGTATTTAGTGTGTAAAAACACACTAAAATACATAGAGACACCTAGATACCATCAAGAAGGTTACAGCATTGGTAAAATGGTAACAGTGATAGAACACATAAAAGACCAGTGGTACCAACTATGTATAGGATCACATGTACCTTCAGAACACAGGTTTACTAAATATACTATTTTGACTCTTTAAGAAGAACAAGGCCGGGCGCAGTGGCTCACACCTGTAATCCCAGCACTTTGGGAGGTGGGTGGATCACGAGGTCAGGAGTTTGAGACCAGCCTGACCAACATGGTGAAGCCCCGTCTCTACTAAAAATACAAAACTTAGCCAGGCATGGTGGTGCGCACCTGTAATCCCAGCTACTCAGGAGGCTGACGCAAGAGAACTGCTTGAACCTGGGAGGTGGAAGTTGCAGTGAGCCGAGATTGCGCCACTGCACTCCAGCCTGGGTGACAGAGCAAGACTCCGTCTCAAAAAAAAAAAAAGAACAAGTATATTTAGCCTTTACTTCAAATGCTCCGTTGCTGAAAGTCCTTTTAAATAGTTGGTATTTGTGACAGCTTCAAATATAAATGGAAAACAAGACCAAGAACTCACTATCTCACTTCTAATTTATCCTAAACATGTACGTGTGTGAGTACAAAACGACATGCTTAGGATTATTCATTGTGGCTTTACCTGTAACTGAAAATGACTAGACACAAATCAAATGGTCTAGCTGAATGATAAATATATATAATAGTGCTTGTGCAGTAAGAAATTAAAGGAGTTTGCTCTTTTCTCTGCTTCTCTACATGTTAAAATTATTCCTAACAGAAACAATTGTATTAAAAGATTTAGGGGGAAAGATTTCTAAACTTTCACTTAGAAAATGAAGGCCGAATAATTAGGGATGGGGCTTAAACAATGTAAAAGTAAACCTCTATTCATAGGAATATGTTATTTGAGAAGCACTGCATTTAAAAACCATCTGTACATTTAACAATCTTAATAACTGAAGAATATTTAAATGATACGGCTTATTGAAAATTATAGGTGCTGGGCACGGTTGCTCATGCCTATAACCGTAGCACTTTGGGAAGCAGAGATGGGTGGATCGCTTGAGCTTAGGACTTTGAGACCAGCCTGGGCAACATAGTGAAACCCGTCCCTACAAAAAAACAAAAAAAGGCCGGGCACAGTGGCTCACGCTTGTAATCCCAGCACTTTGGGAGGCCGAGGCGGGTGGATCACGAGGTCAGGAGATCGAGACCACGGTGAAACCCCGTCTCTACTAAAAATACAAAAAATTAGCCGGGCGTGGTGGCGGGCGCCTGTAGTCCCAGCTACTCGGAGAGGCTGAGGCAGGAGAATGGCGTGAACCCGGGAGGCGGAGCTCGCAGTGAGCCGAGATCGCGCCACCGCACTCCAGCCTGGGTGACAGAGCGAGACTCCGTCTCAAAAAAAAAAAAAAAAAAAATTAGCCAGGTGTGGTGGCATCCACCTGTAGTCCCAGCTATTCAGGAAGAACACTTGAGTCCAGGAAGCCAAGGCTGCAGTGATCAGAGATCATACTATGCACTTCAGCCTGGGTGACAGAGCGATCCTGTCTCCAGAAAAAAAAAAGGGGGGAGGTGGGGGGAGAGAAGAAAAAAAAATCATAAGCTAGCAGCTAGCAGAATCATTAAAAACAGTATATTTTGGTGTCTTACACTGATTTATTTTGACCACATAGATCAGAATCTTCCCATCTGAAAGTAAGCTCTAACAAATTTTTACATATGTAATTCCAAACAAAATGTTCATTAGTTCAAGACTTTTAAACAATAATGGTGAATAGCCCTAAAATAACATTTGAATCCTGACTCATTTCAATTCATCATCAGCTTTTTAACTCCTAGGCTTTATCAATGCAATTCTAATCAAAATTATTATTGTGGGAACTTGAAAAGCTTGGACGAAAATGGCACAAGTATTAAGAAAAATGAAAAAAACTAAAGATTATAAAAGAGACTTGGCTTGCCAGATTTAAAAAAAAATGATAAAGCAACAGTATAGTACTGACACAGAAAGAAATAAGTAAATCTTATCAATCAGAGTAGGCTGCATCTAAAAGAGAACCTGGTATGATACTTTCAGAATATTAATATAATAGAAAGATGGCATAATGAGTTGCCCACATTCTTTTTTTTTTGAGACGGAGTCTCGCTCTGTCACCCAGGCTGGAGTGCAGTGGCGCGATCTCGGTTCACGGCAAGCTCTGCCTCCCGGGTTCTCGCCATTCTCCTGCCTCAGCCTCCCCGAGTAGCTGGGACTACAGGCGCCCGCCACCACACCCAGCTAATTTTTTTTTATATTTTTAGTAGAGACTGGGTTTCACCGTGGTCTCGATCTCCTGACCTCATGATCCGCCCGCCTCGGCCTCCCAAAGTGCTGGGATTACAAGCGTGAGCCACCACGCCCGGCGAGTTGCCCACATTCTATTAATGGTACTAGAACTAAGCGACAAAGCTTGAGCCTTATCTCTTGACAACCAGAAACTGGCACTTGGGTCAGTCCATAAGTTTTTTTTTATTGCCCTACACAATTCTTTACATGCATCACAATTAAGCAAGGGTTAAATATGGACAGAATACGGGTAGTTCAGCAATACCCACCTCTCAGCACACACCACCCATCACTATTTTCATGAGTATGTTACCTATATCACCACTACACGTATAGGATTACTACCATAAAAATCATCCAGTAAGAAGAAAGGAAATAACATCCAATTAAAAGAGTTCCCAGCACTTTGGGAGGCCGAGGTGGGCGGATCACGAGATCAGGAGATTGAGACCATCCTGGCTAACACAGTGAAACCCTGTCTCTACTAAAAATACAAAAAATTAGCTGGTGTATGCTGGCACCTGTAGTCCCAGCTACTCAGGAGACTGAGGCAGGAGAACTGCTTGAACCTGGGAGACAGAGGTTGCAGCGAGCCAAGATCCTGCCACTGCACTCCAGCCTGGGTGACAGAGCAAGACTAGGTCTCAAAAAAAAAAAAGAGTATAAGCAGGCAATCATATAGACACATGGAGGGGAAAAAATCATACAGACAAAAAACACTGATCAACCCTATCAGTTATCAGAGAAATGTAAATAAAAACATTTTTCAATCTGATTTGCAAACATTAAAAAACAAAAACTGGTATTATCCAGAATGGCACAGATGTGAGGCAACAGGCACCCTCACTCTGAAAAGTGCAATTTACTATAGCTTTGCTGAAGGTTATTTTGTAGTGTATTGCAAAATTTAAAATTTATACATCTCTCCACCCAGTAATTCCATTTTTAAAGTTTAGTCAAATCTAGAACATGGACAAAATATATACATGATATTTACTGCAGAATTGTCTGTATTGATGAAAAACTAGAAGTAAACCCATTAAGAGCATGAAAAATTTATTACAGTATATCCAAATAAAAGAATACCATATGTAACGGTTAAAAAGAAGACTGAGTTATGCTGTTAAGGACAAAAAGTAAGTACAGGATAAAACGTGTAGTATGATTGCATCTATAATTATTAAAACTATATATAAGTGCACAATGCAAGGTCTGAAAAGATAAACAGCAATTTGGTATCACTGGCACTTTTGGAAGTAGGTTGCTATCCCTGTAAACCCCCTACTAGAATAACTTGAGGATGTGGGAGGAAGGGCCTTCTTCACCCTTACATTACATGACCCTACCACCTTTGCCCTGCTCCTCAGGTATAAGCCTGATCCAAAGTGGACCACATCTTTCTTCCAGAAACTTGAAATCTGAAGTGGCTCAAAGACTGAAAGTTGCTGGACTAGGGTTATATCAAAAACAATGCTTTCTAGACGCTTAAAAACATTTGCTCTTAAATTCCCTGGAGCTTCTGCCACTTCTTGTTCTATAATACTTTAGTATTATACTAAAGTATTACAGAACATATTATAATACTTTATTATGTTATTATAGTATGTTCTATAAAATATAAAAATATAGTTCTATTATATATTATATAATATATATGTTCTACAAAATACTGTAATACTTTAGTATTACAGAACAAGGTCCTTCAACTAAATAATATATTTCTCTTTCTCTGGCTATACTACCTAGCAACAGTTTCTATCTTTTGCAACTTTTAATTTGTATGGTATAAAAGTAGGATAGGATGGGATAAGAAGAACGTGAAGGTAAGAAGAAGGTGAAGAAATACTGCTTTTTATTCAGATACTTCTATATTGCTTAAGTTTTTTTATAAGCATTCGTTCACAAATTATTTTTTATAACTTATGAAAAAGAGTCACTTGTTTTTAAAATCCAGAGTGGTTTTTTTAGAAGTATTTTTCCCAATTTCCATTAATATTGTGAGGGTTATATTTTATAGCCTGGCTATGACTTAATGGCAATTTGCATGATTGCCTTACATTGTGAATTAAATATATTTAACACTAGCTTAATAATAATTTAAAAGTATAGTTCAATGTAATATCAAAAACCTCAGAGCCTAAAATTAATTTACTCAGAATATTTGCTCATATAGATAAATTAAGTCCATGAAATTTTAAAAATGAAATACCTCCAACAGTGGCATTTCTTCTGTGATTATGGGATCTAAACGTCGATCAGGGCCATATTTAACAGATGTTTTCTCTTCTTTTGTGTTGTTAAGTCGAGGACCTTGAATTTCTAAATCCTGCTTCCCTCGGACTGACAGACTCAAGGAATATTTTCCTGAAATAAAAAACAATCAGTGCCCTAAAATAATTTGGTATGTTAACTGACATCAATTTAACTTGAATATGTGAATATTGTAAGCTTCAGATTATTTCTAGAAAAATTCCAGACAATTTTGATTAACATGATTAATCAAAGAATTTAGTATATTTTCATTCCATGTTTAACACCAACTAAGATATGCTACTTAATTTCTCACTTCGTTTTAGATTTACTTTGCAAAAAAAGACTACACATTACTCAATAGGAAGCCCTCTGAAATCTGTATTTAACCATGTGTCTATTAACTAACAAAACCTGAGAGAGTAACTATCTTAGGTCCAACAATTTAATTTAGGCCATGAGAACGGGAATCGATTCACAAAGAAAAGAAGTGGAAAGCAATAAAAAGGTCAACTTTTTACTTTTACTCATATTCAAATATATACATTAATTTGAATTATTTCTGGAATATAAATAACTGAATCTTCTCAAGAGACTGCACAAAGAAAATTAGATACAGTAGAGTTTTCTCAAAATTAAACTTAATATTCATGTGAAATTTTTCCCAAAAGCTTCCATGTAGTGCATGTATGTGTGAAAAAAGCTAGAGTATACAACTATCTTTCTTGCAGGACTACTTAAAGCCTTTAATGTGCTGAAGGTCACTGTAATAATCTCAAACCAGATATAAAATGTATTGATTCCCACACTTCATGTGACCCAAATCCTTATTAGCATTTTACATAATAATGAGCTACATTAAATCATGAAAACTCTGCTTAGAAGATAGGATTTTAACAGTTAATTCAGAGTCTCTTCCCATTAATATTATACAATAACATATAAAGTATTTTAATGCATATATTTGGTGCCTTAAATAAAACAACTACCTATATTTTACTGACAACCATAAATTTGTGTACTAGATTAAGATCCTAGTTACATACAGGTGGGAAAAGGAGATTCAAAAAGCTCTCAATATCCAGTTATCTTGCTTTAAAAATGCAATAAATCAGCATTTTTAAATTATAAATAATTTAAATTATAAATTATATAAATTATAAATAAACTTTGTCTGGTACTTGTCAACCAAAAAATACAAATACAGTACTAAAATGCAGAATACCTTACTCAATTTTAGTGCAAATTTTTTTCTTCAGTAAAATGTTTTTAGTTTCTATGGATTCATTTCATTTATTTTTCTTAAATGGTGTACTGAATTATCCTAGATACCCAGGCAAGTGTATTTAATTGAAAGTTAAAAGAACCAACAAATTTTCCACATGTTCCCACTTTCTCAATGTTAATAATCAGCTTTTGTAAATGCTAAATTCATGTTTGTCAAGGACTATTCAACTTAGTTTGTTGTAAAATAAGATATATCTATTAAAATGAAGAGCCAGAAGTAGGAAGTCTCATAGTAAACTCCCTCTCCTAGCATCTTTTCAACTTAAACTCAAATAACTACATACAGTAATTACATGGTAATGTTAAATCTTGAAGGGTTCCGAGTTTAAAAAACAAAGAAAACTACATTAAATGCACATATTGCGTAGTTTTACTTTTCAAAAATGTGTAGAACATACTGTATAGTGCACCAAGAATATCAGATTAACACTAAAGCCCTACTCTTTCTTTCAAGACAGAAGACAGAACTTAAGGTATTTAATATCCAGCGATGTGAAAACACAGGTCTTTAATTTGTTCCATGTTTTATAAAAAGGAAATATTCAAAAAATAGAACATATTAAGATGGTTTTTATATTGGCAGCAGACAATGGTTAGAATTTATTTGGTTAGAATTTACTAAATTTGGATCAATAACAGAAAAAAATACATAGTCTAAAAATTAACAAAAGAAAATATATCAGAAGGGAATCAAGTTGTTGATTTTTGATGCTAGAGATGATGTTAGAGGTTAAAATAATCTAAATTTGTCATTCTTACATCTGGCTAAATGTCTTTACTTAACGATACATTAAACCTATTTAAAAATACCTCATTTTTGTTCATTTTATTCTATGGAATGATTTAAGAAAGTTTTCTAATTGTTTACCAATGCTATAGCCTTTACCTGTGTGACATCCGGGAAGAGCACCAATGCCATCTACTGTCATAGAGCCCTGAATAGTGCCAAGATTATAAACAACTCCCAGAATATGCAGCTCCCCTATGTGATGGGGAAAGAGCTTTAGTCTTGCCTGTGGAGATATTTAAGTCACTCTTATTATGCTTTCATAATATCTTAAATAGCACAATACCTAATTCTATAATGTTGCAAAAACATAAACTCATGACCTAAACTTTTAAAATGCCAATTAATTTATGAAAAGTATCTTCTTCAAAAGAAAATCTCTAAATTTAATAATTATAGGCCTAAACCCTCAATAATAACTTTTCATAAAAAGCATATCAAGAAGAAAGCAACAGGCTTCTCAGGAAACTAACAAATCAAAGACCACTGCAAACCACCAATTTCCTCCTGAGCAATTCCTATTTCCTAATCTTGCAAATTTTAGTTCTTAAGAAAACTAGAATATAAAATAAACTGAATAAAGATTATTTAAAAATTTGTTTTCATCTTACTTTCAGAAAGGCATAAAGCAGAGAAATGATAAAATAATTACCACTTTTGATTCTTCGCCATTAATTAAGAACTCTGAAATAACTTCAGTTCCAATCATTTCAGGTTCACTTGTAACCTAAAAAATAAATTTCATAAATTATACATTCTAATGAACAAAGTATCAGATTATTGACACTCATATATCAATACTTCGAAACAATAACACTAAAGTCTGCATTTACTTCGTTTTTACCACATGCTGAGCTCTACACGAAGTGTTTTTATTTCCACACCTAGAGTAGACCCAGGCTGTAGTAGGCACTCAATATATATTTTTTTCATTTTGTTCAGTCCAACTCAACTGAGAAGGATAAGCAATCGATTCAAAGATGCCACTATCCACATGCCTGTAATCCAAGCTACTCAGGAGGCTGAGGCAAGAGAACCGCTTGAATCCGGGAGGTGGAGGTTGCAGTGAGTCAAGATGGCGCCACTGCACTCCAGCCTGGGTGACGGAGCGAGACTCTGTTTCAAAACAGGGGAGCATATCAAAGATGCCGCCACCAAGATAATAAAACCCTAAGAGAAAATACCTAGCTGCTCATAGTCAACAATGGCCAAAGGGTCATTTAATTTAATCTTACAATAATAGCAAATTTCTTCTTTTGCTCTGACCAGCCTCTTTTTCAAAATTGGTCAATTACATAGAAGAGGTAATGGTAGGCTAAGCATGATAAAGAAAGACAGGTGGACAATAAGAGCAGTGGGAGAGAGGGGAAAAAGGCCTGTTTCCCCAAAAGCAATGACATTTCTCTGGTCATGTAGCAAAGCAGAGCTAATTGGCTCATACTGGAGATAAACCTGATCCTCATAAACACTATTATACTTTTACCATGACATTATTTAGCACAAGAAACAAAAACTCCCGACATTCCAGTTCAGTATCTTAGTCCATCACTATCTTAGTCCATTTTCTTCATTTCTTAGTTATGAAAAAATCCAGTTTGAAATTTATAGAAAAATATTATTTTAAGAAATACTTCATCATACAAATGAAAATATTCACTTAACTTTAAACCTCCTTTAAAGTCTCCCATATTGAACAGACTAATATACTTAAAAAGCTAATAAATCTTTTTAAAAAACATTTCCAAGTTTAACTGCTCATACTCTTCTAATGAGTATTCCAGGCACCCAAAAGATTAGAAAAATTGCAGAAGTTGCTAAAATTCAAGTCAGAATACAGCCTGGGAAATCTCAGTCATTCAAATTATTAACAATGAATATAAATAATGCAAAATATCTTCAACAAATTTAACCAGCAGGACTTATTTATTTATTTAATTTTATTGTTTTTTTACTTGTTTTGTGGTTTTTTTGAGACAAGATCTTGCTCTGTCTCCCAGGCTGGAGTACAATGGCATGACCTCGGCCCACTGCAGCCTCAAGTTCCCGGACTCAAGCAATCCTCCCACCTCAGCCTCCCAGGTAGCTGGGACTACAGATGTGTACCACCACATCTGGCTAATTTTTAAATTTTTGTAGAGATGGGGGTCTCACTATGTTGCCTAGGCTAGAGCAAGACTTAAAATAAGGCAATCTTGAAAAAATCAAAACACTTGAGCACCAAAATGCTGGGGTATTTCCCAGTTCCAAAATCCTTTTTTTTTTTTTGCCACATTATTAAAGCATTTAGCAAGGTAGTATAAAAAAAGCAAGTTATATAATAGATACTGGTGAATAAACTAATAAATTACTAAGTAAATATATATATTTGTCCAAGTTATTTCATTTACAGTCAGGTGGGTATTAATAAAGAAACTATTTGGCCACATCATTTCTGCTTCAAAATTAAGCATCTTAGATATGTAAAGGACTTACTAGACATGGAAATGAAAAGAAAAAATATAAATGAAGTTTTGAATAGGCAATTCACAAAAGAGGAAAAACAAAGAGTTTCAACTTCATCAGCAATCAATGAAATGGAAAATAAAACAGTAAAGATGGCATTTTAAAAATATCAAATCAACAAAGTTTTTAAGTAATACTGCTACTGTTATAAAGATGAGACACCCAAACCCATATGCTGCTTAGTAAGAAGCTCATTGGTATGAACTTTTGTGACACCAGCAAGGCACTACAATACTTTTCCCTAAAATCTTCACTTCATGCCCTGGAATCTTCCCCACAGAAATAATCTAAAGGTAAAAAGCCACGCATAAAAAAGTGCACCACAGTATTACCGTGATAGTCAACAAACAGAAACTTGCCAAAAAAACTATCAAAGATGGTAAAATAGCTTATGAATCACCCATATGATGGAATTTTATGCAAACATAAAATACTAAGACACTTTGATATCAGAATATGCCTATAAAACAACATAGAATGTAAAAAGCAACATACACAGTATGAAGGAATCCCAAATATGTGGGAAAAACAAACAAATGAAAATAACTGGAAGGCCAGGCGTGGCAGCTCATGCCTGTAATCCCAGCACTTTGGGAGGCTGAGGCAGGAGGATCACGAGGTCAGGTCAGGAGTTCGAGACCAGCTTGGACAACATGGTGAAACCCTGTCTCTACTAAAAATATAAAAATCAGCTGGGCGTGGTGGGTAAGCCTGTAATCCCAGCTACTCAGGAGGCTGAGGCAGGAGAATCGCTTGAACCTGGGAGGCAGAGGTTGCAGTGAGCAGAGATTGCACCACTGCACTCCAGCCTGGGCAACAGCGCGAGACTCTGTCTCAAAAAAAAAAAAAAAAAAAGAAAGAAAAAATGACTGGAAAGATACACAGCAAAATGTTAATATTATGAAGACAGATGGTTTCACTTCTATTCCTTATGTTTTTCTGTATTTTCAATTTTCAAAAGTAAGTACATATCATAATTTTTATAACTAAGGAAAAATAAACCAAAATGAAGTATAGCTCACTGAACAGAGTACATTGAAATGTCACTACAGCATTTGTTAGGCTGTAACTGAAACATAATTACAAATACCTTTTAATAACTTACTAGTTGTTTAACTTCTTCATTATCCTTTCCACTGAAATCTTTAGGATGAAACTTCCAAAGCAATGACAAATCAGTCAACAAAAGTGGAACTTTCAAAGGGTTTCTAAAAGCCACTTCCACTGTAATTGGTTCTATTAAAAAAAAGGCCTAAATTAATAACTTTAATAAACATCACACCTCATTCTCAGCTTCGATTTTCTAAATGCATCTCACTTTCATAGCTCTGCATTTCTGCCTAGACTGTCCTTTATCACCTTATAAATGTCCATGTATTCAGGATTCAGTTGTAATACTACATTACCTCCTTGAAAAGATTTCCCCAATTTCTCTGTACTAAAGAATGCCATTCCCTCTTCTATATTCCGACATCACATTGCAAATAGTTGTAGATGAGTCCCCCTTGTCTGGTTTTATAAATGCAGCTCAGTAAATTATGAGTTCTTAATTTATTTTTGCATCCCCAGCACCAATTATGTGTGCCAAACAATAAATTATCTTCATCATGCTGTAAGTAAAACAAATTAAAAAAGAAATAAAAATTCAAGTATATCACCTTCTACAACTGCAAGTGGAAATCTTGAATTATCTGAGTAACTGTTCAAACAGTATTGTGTGGGATGAAAATTGGATGGAATTACTCCTTTGTTAACCACAGAAACAACTTGTTCCTCAAGTTCTCTCCACTGCTGAGAGGATTCAGAATCATATTCTTGATCAAGACTTACATGAGTAGCTGCTTGTTTTTCACCTAAAAAAAATTTGTAACAACACGTTTATGAAGACTTGCCTTCAAATAAAACGTATTTAAATAGATATAAGGTACAGAAATAAAAAAATACATATATACATTCACTCTTGCCTATTTCTAATTCTGAGTGAAAAATATCCTCTCATTAATCCTAGCTTATCTGGATTTTGCTTATAATACTGATGTTCTTTTCCTCCTGACTCTGAAAGAATGTATTTTCCCTAGTGCCCACAAACAATTTTTATTTTTATTTTTATTTTTTTTGAGACAGAGTCTTGCTCTTGCCGCCCAGGCTGGAGTGCAGTGGCGCGATCTCGGCTCACTGCAACCTCCGCCTCCCGGGTTCATGCCTTTCTCCTGCCTCAGCCTCTCGAGTAGCTGGGACTACAGGCACCCGCCACCACGCCCAGCTAATTTTTTGTATTTTTAGTAGAGATGGGGGTTTCACAGTGTTAGCCAGAATGGTCTCGATCTCCTGACCTCGTGATCCACCCGCCTCAGCCTCCCCAAGTGCTGGGATTACAGGCGTGAGCCACCGCACCCGGCAAGCAATTTTTATATAAAACATTTCAAATATACAGAAAAGGCATGGAGACTAATATAACAAATATTTGTATACTAAAATTTAACAAATGTCAACTTTCGCCTGTGATCCCAAATATTTTTTATAAAACAAACATCACAGATAGAGTCAATGTCCTCTCTGCACCACCCCCAATCTTATTACTTTCCTTCGCCCTCACTGGCATCACTTCTTCCTAGAGGTATTCCAAAGTTAAAGTGTATCATTTTCATCCATGATTTTACCACATAAGTATATTTTTAAAATGCATAAAATTAGTTTTTATGTTTGAAACTTATACTGTAATTGACTCTTCACTCAGCATCAAGTTGTGGGAAATGTAGAATTAGCATGAATTCTCATGTACTGCAGCATGAATCCATTATGTGAATATACAAAAGTATATCAATTAATCCTCTATTAGGAATTCCATTTCTTTCACTCTTTTGCTATTACAAACAATGCTACTATGAATATGACAATTTAAAAAAAAAATACTAAATCATATCTCAAGGAGAAACATTGATTAAATTCAAATATAAGAATGTTTAGAATGACAAAGTTTAACAGCTATCAAGAGCTTTAAAATATATGCATTTATATAAAATATATTTGTACAGATTTAGGGGGTACAAGTGATGTTTTGTTATACAGACATATTTTCCTGGTGGCAAAGTCTGGGCTTTTAGTGTAGCCATCACCCAAATAGTATACACTGTACCCATAAGTAATTTCTCATCCTTCACTCCCTACCCTCCCAAGTCTCAATGTCTATGTGTACACATTATTTAGCTCCAACCCCAGTTATCAATGAGAGCATGTAGTATTTGACTTTCTGTTTCTGAGTTATTTAATGTAAGATAATGAAGAGCTTAATATATTTATACTTTTGTTCCATTATTGCCATCCTAGGGCTCAATCCTAAAGAAATAATCCTGCATTTTAAAAAATAAAGTCTTACAAGAACAGCAGAACATTGGTAACTGTTCTCTGCTTCTATGTACATTTGAAAATTTCCATAATAAGACATTTAAAAAACAAATTTTATCTACAAAGATGTCCATCATAATATGACTTTTTTTTTTTTTTCTTTTTTTTGAGACACAGTCTTGCTGGAGTGCAGTGGCAAGATCTCGGCTACTGCAACCTCTGCCTCCTGGGGTCAAGCGATTCTACTGATTCAGCCTCCCCAGTAGCTGGGACTACAGGCACGTGCCACCACGCCCAGCTAGTTTTTTGTATTTTTAGTAGAGACAGGGTTTCACCATGTTGGCCAGGATGGTCTCAATCTCTTGACCTCATGATCTGCCCGTCTTGGCCTCCCAAAGTGCTGGGATTACAGGTGTGAGCCACCACACCCGGCCACAATATAATTTTATATAAGCAAAAGATGGAAACAATCTATATAAAGTGGATGTTAAAATAAGGTACTTTATAAGCACTGAATAGAATATCTTACTAACATTAAAAGTTTATGAAGATTATATAATGACAAAAGCATTCTTTATGTGAGAAAAGCTGTTGTAATTACAACTGTTTTGTTTTCATTGTTTTTAGTTTTTAAAGCTGGAAAGAAAAACACCAAAATAGTAGTTATCTTCAGGTGGCAGGACAAAAGAAGTAATAGAGAGCTATTCATTTTCTCTTTTTTTTTCTTTTTTTGAGACCAAGTTTCACTCTGTCGCCCAGGCTGGAGTGCAGTGTCGTGATCTCAGCTCACTGCAACCTCCGCCTCCCGGGTTCACGCCATTCTCCTACCTCAGCCTCTTGAGTTGCTGGGATTACAAGCGTGTGCCACCATGCCCAGCTAATTTTTTGTGTTTTTAGTAGAGACGGGATTTCACCATGTTAGCCAGGATGGTCTCGATCTCCTGACCTCATGATCTGCCGGCCTCAGCCTCCCAAAGCGCTGGGATTATAGGCATGAGCCAACCGTGCCCGGCTGAGCTATTAATTTTCAAATATTCAACTATACATCGTTTTTTAAATGGAGAAAGGAAAAGAAGTTTTTTTTTTAATTGTCATTAGGTAATTAGGCTAAATAAAACTTTACTAACCGTCTGCTGGTCGTCTGTCATGGCCAAAAAAAACCCGTGTTGCTGAACTGTTAATATATGGTAAAGGAAGCTGTGGCAAAGGACCATCTGGTGACAGCTGACTTACATTCTGAGAGAAATATAAAAGGGAAAAAAAGAAGTAGTTTTTGTGAAAATGGTATTTTTATTTGTTTCCTCATTTCTTAATACACAAGGCATTAACAATATGTTAAGCAAGAATATTAAGATATATAATTACTAGTTTTATTTCACATATCAGTCATAAAATTTTACAACTCAGAAGCACTTCAGATATTTATTCTGTCTCAAAAGAATCTTACTGAGGTTACTCAGCTAATTACCTGGATGTTAAATACGCAAAACTTATTTTAGTAAGCATTTTACTTCTTATGACTCATTATAGCATCCTATCTGCCAAAATTCTAACCCATATAATTTCAAATTAATAAAGTCTAGACCCTAAGGGTAGTTATTTTCTGCATGATAGATATAATATGCACTATTCATAGGCCTTGGGAAAAAATTTACAACTTCCCATTTTTTCCATAAAACAATGCTTTATATGTTTATCTGCTTGCCTCAGTGAAACAGTTCTTCTTCCTGTTAATTTTTCTACATTGCACCATAATAGCCTGTCTACTTTCCACAGATCCATACCCCCTCATCTTTCACAAGGAAAAGAACATAGAATGTCCATCTCCAAAGGATGGTAAAGAGAACCCACTTAAACCAACTGTAAAATCGGTTGTGAGTCTATAAAAGCATGATGAATAAAGAATCCAGAAAACCCGTGGAATCTTTTTTTTTTAAGATTCTAAGAACAGCCACAAATCAAGTGTTCATTGTAATATTAAAATTCTCTTTTCAAGAACTGTGGAAGGGGCGATGTAACCAAGATCTATAGCCAAGAAGCCTAGCCTGCCACAGCTTTTTTATGACTGATAACTACATATATTCTAATAAAACTATCCTAAGATATAGTAATAAATAAATGCTTTTCACACTAAAATACAGTTTTAATATCTACTCCTGAATGAAAATAAGCATTCACCTTGTAAACATAAAGATATTCTCTGAGGAAAGCCCCCTGTTGAGCAGCAGATTGTTTACTTTCATTGATTAAAATATGCCTAAAAGCAGACACAGCATTATCCAGCTGTCTAAGAGTATAGGACTGGCGCCCAATAGTGAAATTAATGTGATCCTCTGCAAGAGACCAGCCTTTTCCTTTGTAAACTTGCATGGCTTGACAATAACAGCGTAAAGCATGCTTTTTCTGTAAGAAAATAAACAAAATAATGTATTATACTCCAAATTTGTTTGAACTAGAAAAAACAAATACAAATACACACATAGAAACAATTAAGTAACTGGTTCTTCCTCTAAGGGAGACTGGGATAATGAAGAAAATAAAACTAACATTTATGATAATCCCTTCACAATTATATATGGAATGATATAGATTAAGTTACCTGAGCCATTGTGTGTGTGTGTGTGTGTGTGTGTGTGTGTGTGTGTGTGTGTGTTAGAGAGGAGTAGGGTACCTAAAAGAGGAAAAGGGAGACCAGACTGCTTTGACATTTACCCACTACTTCTCTGAGCCACAATTTCAAAACGTCAACTTCAGAGGAAAGAGCTTACTTCTCAACTTGACTTCATCTACCTTAAATTCTTTCTGGAAAAAGGCAAGGAATATGTAAACAAACTTCCACATCTCAAATGGTCAGATTTCACTAATATTATGATGAAAAAAATGTTCTCATACTTTAACTAGAAGCATGCTATGTCTTCAAAGAGTTTCTCCATATTAAGTAAAACAACAAACACGTTTATCAAACTTTTTTCTTGCCTACAATCAGAGACTTACATTGAATGTATGTGGCCACATATGCCAGAGTACACATATGCCACAGTATTCCACAGTACAAAGTCTAATAATATATAAATAAGCTTTTTTTTCTATATTAAAAATTCACATACTGGACCAACCATGCTGATCCCAGCCTGCCTGCCTGCCTGCCTGCCTGACAGAACTCACTGGCCAGTGTTGTGACCACTGAAAGGTTATGCCTCACGCGGTTCAAATAAAGCAGTGGGCTAGGACAGCAGTACAGTAAACACTGCCTGGGCAAGACGTGACGGGGTTCTCTGCCAGCATCAGGTGCTACCACAGCCTCCTTTTCAAGGTGATGTTGGCAAGTGTCAGGGCATACTTCCTGGTATTCAGTGCATTTACTGCAGGACTTAAGAAGAGCAAGAGATTAACAATATACCAGAATGATATATAAGATGTGTGTTCAAAATGGAAAATTGCAAGGAATGCCAAAATCTTATGAGTATTGCAATAAGGATGCAACATTTGTGGCAATAAACATCATCAATGTAAAAAATCTAAAGAGGTACACAGAAAGACAGATCCTGTATGTTCTCACTCATATGTGGGAGCTAAAAAAGTGGATTTCATGAAAATAGAGAGTGAACTGGTGGTTACCAAAGGCCAGGGAGAGTGGGTGATGGAGAATG
This sequence comes from Nomascus leucogenys, assembly GCF_006542625.1. Lineage (NCBI taxonomy): Eukaryota > Metazoa > Chordata > Mammalia > Primates > Hylobatidae > Nomascus > Nomascus leucogenys. The sequence continues at coordinate 47,898,608 of NC_044384.1, read as the reverse complement.
AAGTTGATTAATGGGTACAAATACATGGTTTGATAGAAGAAATAAGACCTAGTGTTAGACAGATCAGCAGGGTGACTATAGTTTACAACAATCTACTCTACATTTCAAAATAGAGAATTTGAATGGTTCTAAGGTGATGGATATCCCAAGTTCACCGATTTGATCTTTATAAATTATATGAATGTATGAAATTATCACATATACCCCAAACTATGTATGTCTATTATGTATCAATTTTTTTAAAAGGAGAGTATTTTCTTCAAGATCGCTTACAGCCGGGAGGGGTGGCTCACGCCTGTAATCCCAGCACTTTGGAAGGCTGAGGCGGGCAGATCATGAGGTCAGGAGATGGAGACCATCCTGGCTAACATGGTGAAACCCCGTCTCTACTAAAAATACAAGAAATTAGCCGGGCATGGTGGTGGGCGCCTGAAGTCCCAGCTACTCAGGAGGCTGAGACAGGAGAATGGCGTAAACCTAGGAGGCGGACCTTGCAGTGAGCCAAGATTGTGCCACTGCACTCCAGCCTGGGCGACAGTGTGAGACTCCATCTCGAAAAAAAAAAAAAAATGATCACTTACGAGGGACCTCAGATGCCAGTTCTCCTCAGAAAGATCAAAGTAACTAATGATCCAAACAGAAAACTGAGAAAAGACAGCCAGGATCTGATGAAGAACCCATGGAAAGAAACTAGAGTGCAGGAAAGAAAAACAACAAGAGTTTGGCAGGGATTGAGTGCTGAGGAACACAAAACCCCATGGAAAGGGTAAGTGGGAGTACTCCTCTGCTGCCCTCACCCCTCTGACCATCTGTTCACCATCCAACTGATGGGGAGTCCCTCTGCCCTCATGATCCAGGACAACACTAACAGTGGCAGTTTGAGAACGTCCCAGGGACAATGATGTGGGTGGCCAGCTCATACAGGCATGCCTGCCCTCCTTTCAGGCCTGAACTGAGACAGTAGATACCCCTTCCCTGCCCAGGAAATCTCTGCTCTTGAGTCACCGCTGCACCACCAGATCCCTAACATATTCACAACTGCTGTGACATTAGCAAGTTTAGGAGACCAGTGGGTCCCCAGAGAAGGTGTGAGACCCATGGAGATGTAACCCTTAATTTAGGCTGCCCCTACGGGAAGGGGGGACTGCAGCCTGCCAAAGCCCCACCTTGAGACAAAAGTAATGCAAGCAAGCAACAATCGCTGAAGTGGGCAGCCCCAGCGACTGGAAATGAACATGAAGAGGGGCTCATTTCCCGCCCACCTCATCCACTGTTGCGGACACAGGAGAGGTTCTCCCTGCTGGGAGCTGGCAGATGTGTTCTTGGGGAAAGCACTTCTCATGCTTTTTGTGGTGGCTCCATCCCAGCTATAAGTGAGCCTGGCCGGGTGCAGTGGCTCACGCCTATAATCCCAACACTTTGGGAGGCCAAGGGAGGCAGATAACAAGGTCAGGAGCTCGAGCCCATCCTGGCTAACACTGTGAAACCCCGTCTCTACTAAAAATACAAAAAATTAGCCAGGCGAGGTGGCGGGCGCCTGCAGTCCCAGCTACTCGGGAGGCTGAGGCAGGAGAATGGCGTGAACCCCAGGGGCTAGAGCCTGCAGTGAGCCAAGATCGTGCCACTGCACTCCAGCCTGGGCGCCAGCGAGACTCCGTCTCAAAAAAAAAAAAAAAAATGTGAGCCCATGGCCAGGTGCGGTGGCTCACGCCTATAATCCCAGGCACTTTGGGAGGCCGAGGTGGGTGGATCACCTGAGGTTGGGAGTTCGAAACCAGCCTGACCAACATGGTGAAACCCCGTCTCTACTAAAAACACAAAATTAGCCAGGCGTGGTGGCGCATGCCTGTAATCCCAGCTACTCGGGAGGCTGAGGCAGGAGAATCGCTTGAATCCAGGAGGCGGAGGTTGCAGTGAGCTGAGATCGCACCATTGCACTCCAGCCTGGGTAACAAGTGCAAAACTCTGTCTCAAAAAAAAAAAAAAAGTGATCTCATGCCAACTGGGCTTGCAGGAAGGGCAAGGCCCAATTCCCCCTCCCTACAGAGAAGCATCCGGGCAACAGAAGGTGGACAAGCTGCAAAGTTGTTTACCCTGTACTAGAGGGAGAAGTTCCGCCCTGAGCCCATTTTGGTGAGAGCTGCCCATTTTGGTGGAAGTGTACTCTGGCCAGAGTCTAATGGACAAAGTCTACATGAACTGATGGTTGTGAGCCCTCTGACAGGGGTGTGATAAGAAAGCTTCTGCGTGCTCAGGATGAGTAACTGGTGCACCCCACCCCAAAAAGGATCAAATAATCTACAAAGTAAATATTATCAGACTAACAACAGACTTCTCAGAAGAAACCTTACAAACAAAAAGAGATTTGGGGCCTGTTTTTACCCTTTTTAATGACAAAAACAGAAACAAAAAAACTGATAGCCAAGAATTTTACAGCCTGCCAAACTAAGCTTCAAAATTGAAGGAAAAAATAGTCTTTCCCAGACAAAAAATGCTAAAGAAATTTGTCACCACCCGACCAGCTCTACAAGAAATGCTCAAAGGAGTTCTAAACATGGAAACAAAAGGCTGATACCTGCTACCACAAAGGCACATGTTAAGTACAAAGTTCAAAGATCCTATAAGGCAGTTATACAACTGGGACTACAAAGCAACTAACAACATTATGACAAGTACAAAACCTCACTTATCAATATTAACTTTGAACAAAAATAGCTTAATTGTTCCACTCAAAAGACAAGATCCAAGCATATGCTATCTACAAGAGACCTATCTTCTGTGTAATGAGACCCATAGACTCAAAGTAAAGGGGCGGGGAAAGATCAACCACGCAAATGGAAAACAAGAAAGAGCAGGGGTTGTTATTCTTGTTATCAAATAAAATGGACTTTAAACCAACGACAGAAAAAAAAAGACAAAGAAGGGAATTATATAATGATAAAGAGTTCAATTCAACAAGAAGATTGAACTAGCCTAAACAAATACACACTCAATACCAGAGCATCCAAATTTATAAAACAAATACTACTAGACCGAAGAAAAGACAAATAGCCATACAGTAATACTGGGGGACTTCAACACCCCACTGGCAACACTAGACAGATTATCGAGGAAGAAAACTAACAAAGAAACTCTGGAATTAAATTGGACTCTTGACCAAATGGACCTAATAGACATCTATGGAACATTCCAACTGACAACCATTGGATATACATTTTTCTTATCTGTGCATGGAACATTCTCTGAAGTTGACCATATACTGGGTCACAAAGCAAGTCTCAAAAAATTTTAAAAAGTCAAAATCATATCAAGGATCTTCTCAGACCATAGTGGAATAAAATTAGAAATCAATACCAGGAGGAACTCTCAAAACCATACGAGTACACAGAAACTAAACAACTTGGTATTGAATGACTTTAGGGTAAACAATGAAATTAAGGCGGAAATTTTAAAAAATTTTGAAACAAATGAAAACAGAGACACAACATATCAATACCTCTCAGATACAGCAAAAGCAGTGTTAAGAGGAAAGTTTACAGCACTAAATGCTTGTATCAAAGACAGATCTCAAATTAATAATGTCACACCTAAAGGAAACAGAAACAAGAACAAACCAAGCCCAAGCTGGCAAAAGAAAAGAAATAAAGATCAGAGCAGATCTTTATTCTTCAAATGAAATTGAGACCAAAGAAATCATACAAAGAATCAACAAAATAAAAAGTTATTTGAAAACACAAACAAAATCGATGAGACTACTAGGCAAGATTAAGCAAGAAAAAGAAGAGATGATTTTAATAAGCACAGATATGACAAAGGTGACATCACAACTGATACCACAGAAATACAAAAGATCATCAGAGACTACTATGAACCCCTATACACACAAACTAGAAAACCTAGAGAAAATGGGTCAATTCCCAGAATCATACAATCTCCCAAGACTGAACCAGGAAGAAACTCAAATCTTGAATAGGTCATTAACTAGTTGCAAAATTCCATCAGTAATTTAAAAAAAAAAATCAACAACCAAATGAAGCCCAAGATCAGCTGGATTCAAAGCCAAATTCTACCATGTGCACGAAGAAAAGCTGGTACCAATTTTACTGAAACTATTCAAAAAAAAAATTTTATATATATTCTATATATATATATATATATATATATGAAGAAAGATTCCTCCTTAACTAATATCATCCTGATATCAAAATCTGGCAATGACATACACACAAAAAGAAAACAAGTCAATACCCATGATGAACACAGAAGCAAAAATCAATAAAATACTAGCAAACCAAATCCAGCTGGACATCAAAAAGTCAAATTAATCGCAATCCAGTGGGTTTTATTCCAGAAATACGAAGATGGTTCAATATTTGCAAATCAATAAATGTTACTCACCACATAAAGAGAATTAAAAACCATATGATCATCTCAATAGATACAGAAAAAGCATTCAATAAAGTCCAAAATCCCTTCATGATAAAAACCCTTAACAAACTAAGCATTGTAAGAAACATACCTAAAAATAATAAGACCCGTATATGACAAATTCACAGCCAACATCATATTGAATGGGGAAAAGTTGAAAGCATTCCCTCTAAGTGGAACAAGACAAGGATGTACACTCTGCACTCACACCACTTCTATTCAACATAGTACTAGAAACCCTAGCCAGAGCAATCAGGCAAGAGAAAGAAGAAAAAGCATCCAAATAGGAAAAGAGGAAGTGAAATGATCTTTGTTCAGTGATGACAAGATCCTATACCTGGAAAAACCTAAAGATTCCTCCTAAAGACAGTAGTCGTTAGGATAAATGACTTCAGTAGTTTCATGATACAAATTTAATGCACAAAAATCAGTTGTGTTTCTATACAGTAATAAAACTCAAGATGAGAACCAAGTAAGAACTCAATCCCATTTACAACTGCCACACACACACAAAATAAAATACCTGGAATACATTTAACCAAGGAGGTAAAAGAAAACTACAAAACACTGATAAAAGAAAGTATAGACACAAACAAACGAACAAAAAAAACCCCACACTCACAGATAAGGAGAAATCAATATAGTTAAAATAACTATATTGCCCAAAGCAATCTACAGATTCAACAAACTATCTATCAAATAAATAATGTCATTTTCCACAGAATTAGAAAAAACTATTCTAAAATTCATATGGAACCAAAAAAGAGCCTGAGTAGCCAACAAAGTCCTAAGCAAAAACAAAGCCCGAGGCATCATATTCCCCAACTTCAAACTACACTACAAGGCTATAGTAACCAAAACAGCATGGTACTGGTGCAAAAAATAGACATGTGAACAATGGAATAGAATACAGAACTCAGAAATAAAAAAGCATACCTGCAACCAACAGATCTTTAACAAAGTCTACAAAACTAAGCAATGGGGAGAAGGACTCCCCATTCAATAAACAGTGCTGGGATAACCAGGCTAACCATATTCAGAAGAATGAAACTAGACCCCTACCTATCACCATATACAAAAAATTAACTGGAGATGGATTAAAGACTTAAAGACCTCAAAGTATAAAAAAATCCTAGAAGAAAACCCAGGAAATACCCTTCTGGATATCAGCCTTGGCAAAAAATTTATGAGTAAGTCCTCAAAAGCAATGGCAACAAAAACAAAAATTGATGACTGGTACCTAATTAAACTAAAAAGCTTCTACACAGCAAAAGAAACTATTGGCAGAATAAACAACCTCCAAAATGTGAGAAAATACCTGCAAACTACACATCCGACAAAGGACTAACATCCAGAATCTAAAAGTAACTTAAATCAAGAAAAAAATCAAATAATCCCATTAAAAAGTGGGCAAAGGACATAAACAGACACTTCTCAAAAGATACACAAGCAGCCATGAAAAATATGAAAAAATACTGAACATCACTAATCATTAGAGAAATGTAAATCGAAACAATGAGATACCATCTCATACCAGTTTAGAATGGCTATTTTAAAAGGCTATGGAGAAAAGAGAACAGTTATACACTGTTGGTGGGAATGTAAGTTAGTTCAGCCAGTGTGGAAAGCAATTTGGAGGTTTCTCCAACAGATAAAAGAGAACTACCATTCAACCCAGTAATCCCATTACTAGGTATGTACCCAAAGAAAAGTAAATTGTTCTACCAAAAAGACACCTGTATTCTTATGTTCATCACAGCACTATTCACAGTAGTACAAACATGGAATCAACCTATGGTGCCCATCAATGGTGGACTGTATAAAGAAAATGTGGTACATACACACCATGGAATACAACGTGGCCATAAAAAAGAATGGTATCACATCCTTTGCAGCAACATGGATGGAGCCAGAGGCCATTATCATAAGTGAAATAAATCAGAAATAGAGAATCAAATAGGCAATGCTCTCACTTATAAGTGGAAGCTGAACAATGGGCATGCATGGACATAAAGAGGAAATAATAAATACTGGGCACACCAAAAGGGGAGAGAGAGGAAGAGAAGGAAGTGAGGGTTGAAAAACAACCTACTGGGTAATATATTCACTATTTGGGTGATGGGTTAGTTCTCTGAAGCCCAAATCACAGCATTACACAATATACTCATGCGGCAAACCCAGACATGGACCTCCTGAACTTGTAATTATTTTTATTTTTTTCGAGACAGAGTCTCGCTCTGTCGCCCAGGTTGGAGTGAAGTGGCATAATCTCGGCCTACTGCAACCTCCGCCTCCTGGGTTCAAGCAATTCTCCTGCCTCAGCCTCCCAAGTAGCTGGGATTACAGGCGCACGCTACCACGCCTGGCTAATTTTTGTGTTTTTAATAGAGGTGGGGTTTCACCATGTTGGCCAGGCTGGTCTCGAACTCCTGAACTCGTGATCCACCCACCTCAGCCTCCCAAAGTGCTGGGATTACAGGCATGAGCCACCGTGCCTGGCCTCTGTAATTACTGTTTTAAAAGAGAGGTACAGCCGGGAGCAGTGGCTCACACCTGTAATCCCAGCACTTTGGGAGGCTGAGGTGGGTGGATCATGAGTTCAGGAGTTCGAGACCAGCCTGGCCAACATGGTGAAACCCCACCTCTATTAAAAATACAAAAATTAGCCAGGAGTCGTAGCGTGCGCCTGTAATCTCAGCTACTTGGGAGGCTGAGGCAGGAGAATCGCTTGAACCCAGGAGACGGAGGTTGCAGTGAGCCGATATCATGCCACTGCACTCCAGCCTGGGCGACAGAGCGAGACTCCGTCTCAGAAAAAAAAAAAAAAGAAAGGTACAGACTACCTCTCAGTGCCAGCAGCAGTATGTCTGACAGAAAAGATGACCAAAAAAGAAGGGATGGGAAATTGATGCTGACCAAACACACTATAAAAGTACACCCTGTAGAAAACCAAAAAAGCAGCAAAAACACCAAAGCAGTTATCCAATGTCAGCCACCACAAAAAGAAGATAGACAGTAGAGTGGGTAGCACCCACTATAATAGCTAGAAGACTTCCCACATCTCTACATCAAAATAAATTTCCAAAGAAAAAGGTCCAAGTTCCAGTCAATCACAATTCATGGAGATAGCTTTCCTCCAGATCTGGCTCTGAACTCACCAGGTACTAACCACTTGGCCATCACTGCCCAACTAATGAAAGAAGTGAACACTGAAGAAGATACTACATCAAAAGGATCAAATGTTTTCAAAAAAGAGGACTGCAAAGTTGAAGGCTGATTTTTAATAACAGGTATCTCAAATAGAGACAAATTAACCAGACAGAAGAAACCCAAAAGTGGTTAACAGTTCTAAAAACCTAAAAGTTTTTAGAGCTGCAGTTTAAAAACCAAGAGAAATCCTGAAACAAGCAAGCATCTGCTTTGTTCAAAGGCAAGAAGTATATGAACTCAGTAATAATAATGACTGTGAAAAACCAGTTGGGAGGTCGAGCATGGTGACTTACACCTGTAATCCTAGCACTCTGGGAGGCTGAGGCAGGTGGATTGCCTGAGGTCAGGAGTTCAAGACCAGCCTGTCCAACATGGTGAAACCCCATCTCTATTAAAAATACAAAAATTAGCTGGGCTTGGTGGCAGACACCTGTAATCCCAGCTACTCGGGAGGCTGAGGCAGGAGAATCGCGTCAACCCGGGAGGCGGAGGTTGCAGTGAGCCGAGATGGAGCCACTTCACTGCAGCCTGGGCAAAACAGCGAAACTCTGCCAAAAAAACAAAAACAAAAAACAAAACCAGATGGGAGTTTCCAGAGCATTAGCATATGGAGTCATGGATAGAGTTAGAGGCTTTGTTATTATCTTGTAACTAGAAGTTATTTTATGAAATGTAATTTTGATGTGGTCATCCCTCTTTATACCACTGCACTGGGCCAAATGGAAATACCGGCGTGTGCTAAAACTGCACGTGAGTATATAGTGAATGTGTGTGTGTGTATTTATATGTGTGTATATATTTATGATGTATGCACATTTTTACACAACTGGTTTGTTCTGTAGTGATACAGTTTGGTATTCTTTTCTTCTGGCTATTGCTGCACCCTATCACAAGCATAAGCAGCTATTTGGCATAAATTACTTATCACTGCCACTCTCTGAACTCACACAACCTCCATCCTAAAAAATGGGATTTGGTACCAAGAAAAGGCTTTTTTTCACTAAACTTTTGTTTCAAAATATACTAGTTTCCACTGTCCTTCATACGTGCCTTATAGTATTGTCAGAATTGTCTTTGAGGGAGTTTTTTGTTTTTGTTTTTTTTTTTTTTTTTTTTGATGAGACGGAGTCTCACTCTTTCGCCCAGGCTGGAGCGCAGTGGCGCAATCTCGGCTCACTGCAAGCTCCGCCTCCCAGGTTCACGCCATTCTCCTGCCTCAGCCTCCTGAGTAGCTGGGACTACAGGCGCCCGCCACTACGCCCGGCTAATTTTTTGTATTTTTAGTAGAGATGGGGTTTCACCATGGTCTCGATCGCCTGACCTCGTGATCCGCCCACCTCGGCCTCCCAAAGTGCTGGGATTACAGGCATGAGCCACCGTGCCTGGCCTGAGGGAGTTTTTTAAAGAAATATTTTCTTGGCTGGGTGTTGTAGCTCGTGGCTGCAATCCTAGCACTTTAGGGGGCCAAGGTGGGATGATCTCTTGAAGCCAGGAGTTTGAGACCAGCCTAGGCAACACAGTGAGACTCCATTTCTTAAAAAAATTAAGTTTTTTTTTTTTTTTGAGGTGGAGTCTCACTGTGTAGCCCAGGCTGGAGTGCAGTGGCGCGATCTCGGCTCACTGCAAGCTCCGCCTCCCAGGTTCATGCCATTTTCCTACCTCAGCCTCCCGAGTAGCTGGGACTACAGGCACCCGCCACCACACCCAGCTAATTTTTTTTTGTATTTTTAGTAGAGACGGGGTTTCACCGTGTTAGCCAGGATGGTCTCAATCTCCTGACCTCATGATCCGCCTGCCTCAGCCTCCCAAAGTGCTGGGATTACAGGCGTGAGCCATTGCACCCGGCCAAAATTAAGTAAGTTGTTTTTAAAAAGAAATACTTTATTGATTAAGTGATAAATAAAAATAGTCTGCCACTGGACAGCATGAAATGAGAACACAGGATGTGTTCTGTATATTCCTACAAACATACCGAATTTGAATCTCATCATGAAAATAGCAGAGACATGTAACTTGGGACAATCTACAAAAAGCATTGGACTATAACCTTCACGAGTGTTTAAGTCATGAAGTCAAACAATCCTTTGACTAAAAAAGGACAAAACATCCTATGCCCTTTGATAAAAGACATGCACGGGATGACTGTCAAAATCTGAATGGGGTCTGAGGATTACACAGTAGCTCTGTATCAATGCCAATTTTTTTTTTACTTTGATGGTTATGCTATGGTTATGTAAGGGAAAGTTCTTGTTTCTAGAAAATAAGTAATACGGTCCGGGCATGGTGGCTCACGCCTGCAATCCCAGCACTTTGGGAGGCCGAGGTGGGCAGATCACCTGAGGTCAGGAGTTTGAGACCAACCTGACCAACATGGAGAAACCCTGTCTCTACTAAAAATACAAAAAAAATTAGCCAGGCATGGTGGTGCATGCCCGTAATCCCAGCTACTCCGGAGGCTGAGGCAGGAGAATTGCTTGAACCCGGGAGGCGGAGGTTGCGGTGAGCCGAGATCGCGCCACTGCACTCCAGCCTGGGCAACAAGAGCAAAACTCCGTCTCAAAAAAAAGAAAAATAAGAAAATAAGAAATATATCCTAAGGTATTTGAGGATAATAGGGCAAGAGATAAACCACTTAACACTCAAATGGCAAAAAGAAAAATTTCTGAACAGTGCTTGCAACTTTTCTATAAACTTGAGACTGTTTCCAAATTATTATTATTATTATTATTATTATTATTATTATTATTATTTTGAGATGGAGTTTTGCTCTTGTTGCCCAGGCTGGAGTGCAATGGTGCAATCTTGGGTCACCGCAACCTCCACCTCCTGGGTTCAAGTAATTCTCCTGCCTCAGCCTCCTGAGTAGCTGGGATTACAGGCATGCGCCACCATGTCTGGCTAATTTTTTTGTATTTTTAGTAGAGACGGGGTTTCTCCATGTTGATCAGACTGGTCTCAAACTCCTGACCTCAGGTGATCAGCCCACCTTGGCCTCCCAAAGTGCTGGGATTACAGGTGTGAGCCAATACGCCCGGCCTGTTTCCAAATTAATTTTTAAGTGATGTTTCTTGGGAAAAAAAAGCAACCCTATCTTTAGCATTTAGTAAAGGAACACAGTATTAAAAACTGATAGATATAGAAAAAGAGTCGAATGCGTCTGCGTGTTCAAGTGGATTTTGGAATGAGTTCAAGTGGATTTTTGAAGATTTTTTGGAAAAGAAATTTAAATGAGGTAACAAGGTTTGAGTCAGCTTTTTATAGTAAGAACAGAAAGAAAGGTTGTTTAATCACATACACTCTTCCCCAGGGTTTTAATTTTTTTTTTTTTACTGACTAAACTTTCATGCCACTTCTTTTTAAAATGCACTTTACTTTCTGATATTCTTAATGAAAAGTCATTGAACTATAAACAACTTCTGGGATGCCGAGCGCAATGGCTCACGCCTGTAATCTCAGTACTTTGGGAGGCTGAGGCAAGCGGATCATGAGGTCAGGAGTTCGAGACCAGCTTGGCCAACATGGTGAAACCACGTCTCTACTAAAAATACAAAAAGCAGCCAGGCGTGGTGGCACGTACCTGTAGTCCCAGCTACTCGGGAGGCCGAGGCAGGAGAATCACTTGAACCTGGGAGGTGGAGGTTGCAGTGAGCCGAGATGGCACCACTGCACTCCAGCCTGGGTGACACACACACACACACACACACACACACACACACACACACTTCTGGGGCAAGATAAGTGATTCAGCATGAATTCTCAAATAGAGGACTAAGAGAAACGGCATTACTCTATAACTTCTCTCATTCTCACTCATCCCTACCAATACAACCCTGTTTTAAATTCAAATGTCATGAAAAGTTGGTGCTAGTTATCAAAAAGCTTATCCACCATAATCAAGCTGGCTTCATCCCTAGGATGCAAGGCCGGTTCAACATACGCAAATCAATAAAGGTAATTTATCACATAAACAGAACTAAAGAGAAAAACCACATGATTATCTCAATAGATGCAGAAAACATTTTTGATAAAATTCAACATCTCTTCATGTTAAAAACTCTCAATAAACTGGGTATCGAAGGAACATACCTCAAAATAGTAAGAGCTGGCCGGGCGTGGTGACTCACGCCTGTAATCCCAGCACTTCGGGAGGCCAAGGCGGATGGATCACCTGAGGTCAGGAGTTCAAGACCAGCCTGGCCAATGTGGTGAAACCCTGTCACTACTAAAAATACAAAAAATTACCCAGGTGTGGTGGCGAGTGCCTGTAACCCCAGCTACTTGGGAGGCTGAGGCAGGACAATTGCTTGAACCCGGGAGGCGGAGGTTGCGGTGAGCCGAGATCACGCCATTGCACTCCAGCCTGGGCAACAGGAGCGAAACTCCATCTCAAAAAAAAAAAAATAGTAAGAGCCATTTACGACAAACCCACAGCCAATATCATACTGAATGGACAAAAGGTGGAAGTATTCTCCCTGAAAACCAGCACAAGACAAGGATGCCCTCTCTCACCACTGCTATTCAACATAATATTGGAAGTTCTGGCCAGGGCAATCAAGCAAGAGAAAGAAATAAAGGGTATTCAAATACGAAGAGAGGAAATGAGATTGTCTTTGTCTGCAAATGACACGATCCTATGTCTAGAAAACCCCATTGTCACAGCCCAAAACCTTCTTAAGCTGATAAGCAACTTCAGCAAAACCTCAGGATATAAAATCAATGTGCAAAAATCACAAGCATTCCTACACATCAACAACAGACAAGCAGAGAGCCAACCAAAAAGTGGGCAAAGAACATGAACAGACACTTCTCAAAAGAAGACATTTATGTAGCCAAAAAACACATGAAAAAAAGAAAGCTCAACATCACTGATCATTAGAGAAATGCAAATCAAAACCACAATGAGACACCATTTCATGGCAGTCAGAATGGTGATTATTAAAAAGTCAAAGCTGGGCGTGGTGGCTCACACCTGTAATCCCAGCACTTTGGGAGGCTGAGGAAGGTGGACCACCTGAGGTTGGGAGTTCAAGACTAGCCTGACCAACATGGAGAAACCTCATCTCTACTAAAAATACAATATTAGCCGGGCATGGTGATGCATGCCTGTAATCCCAGCTACTCGGGAGGCTGAGGCAGGAGAATTCTGTTTTATGGCACACATATGTTCACTGCAGCATTATTCGCAATAGCAGAGACATGGAATCAACCCAAATGTCCATCAATGATAGACTGAATAAAGAAAATGTGGTACATGCATACACACCATGGAATACTATGCAGCCATAAAAAGGAAAGAGATCATGTCCTTTGCAGGGACATGGAGGAAGCTGGAAGCCATTATCTTCAGCAAACTAACACAGGAACAGAAAACCAAATACCGCATGTTCTCACTTGTAAGTGGGAGCTGAACAATGAGAACACATGGACACAGTCCAACACACACTGGGGCCTGTTGAGGTGTAGGGTGGGGAGATGGAAAGCATTAGGAAAAAGAGTTAATGAATGCTGGGCTTAATACCTAGGTGATGAGTTGATGGGTGCAGCAAACCACCATGGCACACGTTTACCTATGTAACAAACCTGCACATCCTGCACATGTACATTGGAACTTAAAAATTTTAAAAACATAATAAAAAATTGGTGCTTCTCAGAAACAACTAGGCCTCAGTCAGAATTATATGTGTTCTATGCACCCTAACTTCCAAGGAAGAGACTGTTCTTGATGCACTTCAATTAAATATATATTGTATTGGCTTATCTAGTAGATCTTACTTTATAGTTATATTCTCATATTTCCACAAACTGTACTGTTTTGTGAAAGAGCTGTCTTGGGTTCAGAGTGTATAGAGTGGTCATGAAATAGCAAACCCAGCTACCTTGAATCATTAACTTCACAGGGTTATATACTACAGTAAGAGATGATTATGAAGCCAGATAGCAAATGTATCTCAACCTACCACAAAGGTAGCATTTTTAACTTGTTACGTTATTTCCTAGAAGCAATATGCTCTATAATTTGGGAAGGTAGATACAAGCAGCTGTTTCTAGTTCCAATGACATTACCATTCTCACAAATGAAACCATTCACAAAAGTGGACAAAGATGTAGAAAAATGATGACTTATTTTCAATAGGAGACAATAGACCATTTCTAATGGGACATATATTTTCTTTCAAGCAAAGGAAACCTCCTGCTTAATACATTTTGTCATTTTTTGAACAGAAACCTTTTAACCAAAGATATACACAGTGGGGTAATATGTTTCAGATGCACTTGCATTTGATATTGAAGAAAAGCCATGAAAAGTAATAATAGTTTTTTTTTTTAAGTTTTTCCCATGTTACAGCCCGAGAAATTCTAATTCATGGACTGTATCAATTATTATAAAGACGTTTAATTTTATATTAAGATTAGAAACGTTTTTTAATGAACATTAAGCAAGTCCACATATTTTCTAACTTTCCACAGGTTCCAAAAATAGAGGAAGGAACTCAATTTTGAAATGTTGGTTTTAAAAAATTACAATATTTTTACATGAAATTGAGAGTAATTTCTGAACATCTTTACTTCTTTGTACCTTTGAAATAATGTACGTTGTGTAAAACACTGGGATACTTTGGTTAGCAGACTTACAAAAATTAAGGATGTTCATAGTTACATTTCATACTTAGTAAATTCATATTAACTAAATTTTTAAAAGATCCTCATATGCCCCTAATAGATCAAAAGCTCCTTAAGAGGTAAGACCATGTTGATTTTATGGGTGTATGTTCAGTTCCTAGTATAGTCTCTGAAATATAGAGATGGTTGTTTAATGGTTGTTTAATCCAAGTTTCTATTTATATTTATAGTAAATCACCATCTCCCTACTGCTACTCTCAGCCTCCAAGAAAGCTAGCTCTCTCCGACTAATGGTTCTAGGACAACTGGGGCCAGACAAATCTCTCTAAATCAGTAAAGATCCCAGCAATTCAACTGCTTCAAGAGACAACAGACAGAAGATGTCTTTACATCAAGTATTTAGTCAACAGCATTATAAAGCACTCTGAAACAGAAAGAGTAGGATTTTTTTAAAAAATACTTTGAAAGAGAACAGAAGATCAGAGCTGAAATAGGGAGAATTCATTCCTGCTTGAATGCATACAAACTATCTGGCCTTTCACAGATGTGATTTAGTTTTACCTAACCAAAATTTGGATAAAATTACAAATTTTATAAATAAAAAAACCCCAAGGCTCAGAGAAGTAGCTTGACCAAAGCTGTGAGTAGAAGATCAAAATTTATAGCCAGATTTGTCTAAATCCAAATCTCACGCCGTTACCAATATATTACCTCAGAACAAAAATTAATTTAGTTTTTAAGATCCTTTTTAAATAATAAAAATGGACAAATGACACACATTTATGAAATAAATAGCAACTTTTCATTGTAAAGCAAATGCACTCACCTGCCCTGCTTTACTAAATCGATGGCCTGCCAATATCATATGAAATGCGTATTTTCTAACCATGGGACTTTTCATGTTTATAAAGCAATGTGCTGCCTGTTCCAAAAGAAGTGCACTTCGAAGATCAGAATCCTAGTGAATGTTTAAAAGAGAAAAAGGTTAGATTCACCAAGTTAAAAGTAAATAGATAACGAGTGAAAAAAACATTTAATTTCTTAAATATAGCATATCCAATGTTTAACTTAAGAGTACATGAGGGCAAAGATCAAGGGGCAAACCAATCTTGATTTTTCCAATAGACACAAAATTCTTTTAAGCTTTGAAAACATTTTCTACCATGAAATACTTAGCTTTTCATAAAAGCCAAATGTCTGGTTATGATAATGTGCCATGTACCAAATCTGTGAATAATTGTAATCCCTTCTCGAATGGCAAAAAAGTATGTAAACTACAAATTTAATACAGGTATACCGATAAAAAATAAACCAGAAAACATTTACACCAATCGAATTTCCTCTGAAAATTGACTTGTTAGCATATTTTCATCCACCCAAGAAAACATGTACATAGATTATGAAATATTCTAATCCACTACTTCATTCTCTGTAAAATTTTACTGTATTTAAAGGAATCCTCAACTTTTGCTATAATCCAGAGGGCCAAATCGACTGCATTTCATTAAAAAATTCAGAAGGCTTCAGCTTCAAAGATTTTCTTTTCACCTGTTATTACTGCATTAATAAAGAATACAACTCAAGTAAGTTTCCACTTCAACTGAACCTTACAGTACAGCATCTACAAAACCACATACTACATTACGTCACTGCCCTTAAGACAAATCTTTTGACTGAAAGAGTCATCACTTTACAGATAACTGAGAAAGTACTGAAGGTTGCTGATTAAATATCAACAACATTTTCACCAAAACTTTCTCCAGGTTTTTAGCTGTTCTCAAGCTGAACTTACCATGCCCTTCCATGTGTTCTGCTGCCATTATTTTCCCCAGGGAAAGTTGAAAACAGAAAACATTGACTTTAAATGCGATAATTTCAACAAATTATAGTTACATCAAAAGTGTTCACAGACCATTGATTATCATAAACTATCTCTGCGTCAATCATAGAATTATACTAGAGCTGAAACAGACTCGAGGAAATCATCTAGAAAGCATTCAGTAAATGGCAGCTATTATCTATTTCATCCTCCTCCTGACAAAAACTAAATGATTAGTTGATTGCTCTAGTAATTAAGATCCAAAAGCTAGTAAGTAAAGAAGTCAGAAATACGTAATTAATGAGTGGTTCTTAAAAACAGGTTTGTGTCAGAAATACTTAGGGGAGCTTGGGAGCCTATTTTATTTTTTAGAAAAATGTTTTCTTTTTAAAAATTATTAATACAAACTCATTTTTTTAAAAAGAATACATATTTGAAGAAAAAAGTGAACATCTTTCTTTCCTAGCCCATGCTTCATTTCATTTGCCAGAGGTAACTATTCTTTACAGCTTAGTAGTATTGTGTCATTTGTCACCCCTCCTGCATATGTATGTGAATGTGTTTACATGCCTAATACATATGGATTTTTAAAAATACACATATATTTGGATACATAAGTGGTATTTATATAGAGTACCTCGCTTTTTTCACTTATGTAATGGACATCTTTCTAAGACATCTACATCTGTCTCATTTATTTTAAAGCTAACTGTATTCCATTCTATAAATGTACCCTAACTTACCAATTGTTTCATATTTTGTTACTACATAAAATGATTTGATAACTATCTTTATAGAAACATATTTGAATAATTATTCAAATATTTTTAATAGAGAAATTTCTGGAAGTAGAACTGCAGAGTTAATGAAAGCTATGCATATACTACTTCAGATTCTAATCAATATAGCCAAACTGCTACAAAAAAAGTAGCACCAATACATACTCTCATCAACAAAGAATAAGAGTATATGTGTTCCACTCTACTCAGCCAAAAATCTTTAAAATTTTTAGCTAATAAAATAAAAATGACACCTGGGAGCTCACATCTGTAATTCCAGAACTTTGGGAGGTGAAGGTGGGGGATTGTTTGAGCCAAAGCGTTCAAGACCAGCCTAGGCAACAAAAAGAGACCCCCATCTCTACAAAAATTAGCTGGGCATGATGATGAGTGTCTGTGGTCCTAGCTGCTTGGGAGGCTGAGGCAGGAGAATCACCTGAGCCTGGGAGGCTGCGGCTGCAGTGAGCCATGAATGCACCACTGTACTCCAGCCTTGGTGAACGAATGACGCCCTGTCTCAAAAAAGGGGAAAAAAAAAACACAACATCTTGTTCCTTAACATACATTTCATAGTAGGGCTGTTAATCTTTTCATATGTTTAGGGGATTTTGTACTTTTCCTGTGAATTGCCTGTTTATGCTCTTTTGTGAATGGTTTGTTGAGATTTTCTGCTTTTTAAGAGCCCTTTGTATACTCTTAATATTGGTCCTTTGTGATATATTTTGCAAATAGTATTTTCCAGTTTTGACATGAAAGAGTTTATTATTTTGCAGGGAAGCACACTCTCTTTGCCTTTATAGTGTCAAGATATTACATCAAACTAAGAAAGGATGTTATCATTCCAGGACTTTAAAAAGTGCTCTCCTAGTATTTGCTTCTAGGTGTGTGTGTGTGTGTGTGTGTGTGCGTGTGTGTGTGTGTGTGTTACTCTGGTTTCACTTTTTATTATAGCTTAATCAAGTCATAATATATTAAAACACAATGAATAAGCTAAGATTCCAACCCAAACAGCTGGTTAGATATCACAATACCATTTTGTGAATAAGTTAGCTTTCTCCACTGATTTTAAATAACTTAATCATATGCAGTATTTAAATTCTCATTCTAGCCCATTAATATGTCTATTCTTATCACTGTATAGTTCTGTAGCCTTATATTTTAATATCCATATGTTTTAATATCTAAAATAGGTAATTCTCCCTAATTATTGTTTCTATTTCAGAATTTCACTTAGGCCTCAACAGAGTTCAGTTTTTTAAGTGCTGTAATTTCTTAAGTCTATTCTTAGCACAACACACATATGCATGCATATATACACACACACGAAAAAAATATAATATATACACACATACTTTTTTACTGCCTATGAAGCTTCACTAAACTGCAAAACCTGGAGGGGTAGCAATCCTGGACATTCTAATAAGCTAAGAATATTCCCTGAGAATATTTAATGGTTTGCAAGTGATTCTAATGCACAACCCAGTTAAAAACCAAAATGAGAAATCCTTAGCATTCCCAAATTTAACACTCAAGAACTGACCAACTGAAGGCAGATGTGGAAGTCCATAGCCTGTATTAATTTGGCTGAAACAAAATTTTGACTCTTGCATGTGGAGAATCAGTTTCTAGAGCTGAATACTGTGTTTTCATATCTTAGTCCAGCTTTATTCTTCATTGGACCCTGATTCTTATTGTGACACCCAAAGTGGTAAAAACATTGTTTTGAGAGGAGAAAAATTGCCCTGAAAAGAATGACAACTGGTATCAGTGTTGATGGAAGATAAATAAAAGGATTTTTACAAAGTGATGGTTTTATCCAGAAAGCAAAGGCTTTAAATGAATTGAAAGATAAGATTTTAATACAGTGGTGTATTTCATACTATCGAATAACAAGTTTTATTTATGTTCGATAAGAAACTAAGAAAAAAAAATCTGTTGATGGCACTTCAACAAGAACTCCGGCCTATGAAAATTCTCCACAACCAAGAGATAATTTTAACAAAAGATAAAAACACAACAATAACTTAAAATATGAGGGTATGTACAGGAAAAAAAAAAATCACCTGAGGTAGAGGCCTCAATAAACACTTCAATAAAAACACAGTTGATAAAGCCACCAGCTGCAGCTAATTAACTGAATCAAACATCAAATAAAAGACGGCTCTAAGCTTTTAAGATTTCATCTCTGCATAACTGTGAAGTTAACAGGAAAGAAAGGTGCTATCAGCTGATAAATTTCCCATAAGACCAGTTACTCCCAAGCTGAAGAAACTTACAAAAACTGATATTAGCATCCCTAGAAACTGATTTTTCATATTTAAAATAGTAACAGAAAAAATGGGTTATAAGACCAGAATAAGTGTTCAGCACAGAAACAGACAGAAGCAGGTATGTCTTAAGCACCAAATTCATATATATCCTATGTGGTGATAAATGTGGCATGTTTTATCATTAAACTGGGTTTGCTCTGCCATTCTGAGAATCCCAGGGCATAAAACAAAAAAATAGGATCCACCTGACCAAAAATTTGCAGTACACAAAGTCAAAGCACAGCTCCTCCTTTTGCCTAGGCCTCATTAACTATCTTTTGCTATGACGGTATTAGCAAAAATCTAGGGAACACAGTTCAGGAATGTCAAGAGTATGTAACTCAATTCTCCAGCTTCAAAATCAGTGTACATCTCTTGATATTATACAGCCTTTCTAGTTAACAAAATACACACAATAAATGTAAACTGTTGGTAAAGATTTAACATAATTTATAAACATTATGCCTAATAATCCTTAGTTTCAAGTTATCTCAAAGAAATTTATGAAAGGTATAGCAGAAAAGGCCATTGAGAATCACAATTTCTGGGTACATGTGCCACCATCTGCCCCCTCTCCCCACCACACGGCAGCAAATAACAATGATACACTTTCTAGACTTTCATGATAAAACAAATCATCCAGATTTGAGAAAGAAAAGTGAAAAAGAATTGGAAAGACGAGAAAAATGACAAAAAATAACACGGTTATAATGCAGACAGGAGAACTTGCTCTGAAGAAATTTTATTCACATATGTGGATAGAATGGCATATTGAAATCACTTAAGCAAGGAAGAAAAAAAGGAATTTTATTGAAGCTCCTGAACCATAAATTCTTTTTACATTCACTGATAATCCTTAGGTTGAAAAACACAGCAACACATTCAAATCCAAGTTAAGATTATTTATTATAATAGAGAACATCAAAATACTCAAAAGCCTATATTCAGCTCTACAAATAGTTTGTTGTCTTTTCATATTTATTAGTCAGTGTCCATGCAATAACAATTATTAAACATTTTAAATATCACTTCTGAACCTAACTAGTTAGACCTTACAGAAACTTTTGTAGAAGAATTAATGGTTCAGTTACAACAAACACTTGTAGAGCACCTAATCCATGTGCCAAGGCCAGTGTTAGGCAACAGGAATAAAAACAGAAGGCAACACGGTTCCCTGCCCTCAAGAAGCTAACAGCTTAAGAAGCTTAAACATAATTTCCAATATAATATAATATGACAAGTCAGGTTTTACAGCATTGTATGAGAGAGCAGAACAGAGACACTCAGGACAAACAGGTATATTAGGAAAGACTACCTGAAGTACACAACTGATATCATGACTAGTAAATTAGGCGAAGCAAGAGGAAAAAGGCCGCAGTCCCAAAGAAAAAATAATAAGAATGAGAACTAGAACAGTAGGAGAAGTTTAAGAAAAACCAACAACAAAAGAAAGAGAGAGAAGTAAACTATTTGGAGATACAAAAAGAAAATATATTTTTAAAGATTAAAATTTTTAATAAATAATGTTTAAGAGCTTGAAAACAAAAATTACTCCCACCCCCACCCCCACCTCCATTCTGCACTGGATTATAGACAGGATAGGAGAATACAGGAATATCTCAAGCCATTTCTGCCTTGAGCAAATAGAGGGCTAGTTAGTCATAACATAATTTAAGATCATGATATATCAGGTAAAAAATTTTATGGGTTTATTTATATGTTAATTTAAGATGCCTTGGAAACACGCAAGTAGATAAATCTTTGTTGTCGTTGTTGAGACAAGAGTCTCGCTCTGTTGCCCAGGCTGGAGTGCAATGGCGTGATCTCAGCTCACTGCAACCTCCACCTTGTGTTCAAGCAATTCTCCTGCCTCAGCCTCCTGAGTAGCTGAGATTACAGGTGTGCACCACCATGCCTGGCTAATTTTTGTATTTTTAGTAGAGACAGGATTACACTATGTTGGCCAGGCTGGTCTCAAACTCCTGACCTCAGGTGATGTGCCCGCCTCAGCCCTCAGAGTGCTAGGATTACAGGCATGAGCCATCATGCCTGGCCGCAAGTAGATAAATCTTAAAGATAGTTGGCCATACAAATCTAAAGCTCAAGGAAAGGTCAGGGTTGAAGACAGATTTGAAAGTGAAAAGCATGGCTGTGGACAAGATCATCCCCAAAACGTAAAGAGTTAAAAAGTGCATTGGTCCAAGGATTAAAATCCTAGGATAATTTAACATTTAAGGAGCAAACAAAGGAGGTGTTTGATTTTGTTCCTTCGTTCTTCAGTATTCATCTAAAAAATGTGTTATTAACAGTACTTATAAAGGAATTACTATTCTTTACAAGCCTGCAGTCAATGCAACTCAATAATGTTTGTTGTAAAATCTTCAACAACTATAAATGAATTACTTTTTTCTCTTTTAAAATATTCACAATATAGGTTTTTTAAATGTTTAAGATGATTTTCTTAAAAAGTTCATGCTAGTTGAAAGTAAAACTAAAAATTCCTCTGTGATTCTTTTAAAATCAGCTTTATCTCCCTAGCAAGCAGACTCAGATAACAAAATATGAATAATAAAAAATAAAATATCATTTTATATTAGGAATTCACATGCATATTGTTTTCTATATTCTTATTCAAAGGACAAAACGTAATAAGTCACAGAGTATGCTCAATACATGTCTGTAGTTAATAATGAAATGTAGGCTTAAAATATGTAAATAAATTTAATTTATAAAAAATTACATTTAAAATTAACTCAACGAAAAACTAAAACAGCCATGTTGTAAATTCCCAAAGACAGATTTCCCTGGCTAATTTTATGTTTTATAAAGCCTTTCAAGAAAAAAAGATACGTTCTTTTAAAAAAAAAAGAACAATGCTAATTAAAGCAAATACTACACAGTTTCAGTACCTCACTGGTCAACCGTATTAGGAGAGCTGCAGCCTCTGAATATTTGCTTTGGCTTTTTAAAAGTTCAGCACTAAGCAACACACATCTTTCAGCCAACACCATATTCCTATAGAAAAAAGGACAAGAAGATAAAATCAGCACAATAATACCTTAGCACATCAAAGTAAATGTGTTCAGCAAAAGATTCCAATTACAGTTTTAGAGGATAGTTGCAGGGAGATGGTCCCAGGACCCTCCAGGATACTAAAATCCAAGGTTTATCAAGTTCCTTATATAAAATTGCATAGCATTTGCATATTAACCCATACACATCCTCTTATATAATTTAAATAATCTCTACATTACTTATAATACCTACAATGTAAATACTATGTAAATCATTGTTATACTTTATTTTTTATTTGCATTTTTTATTTTTGTATTGTTATTATTTATTGTTGGTTTTTTCCCAAATATTTTTAATCTGCGATTAGTTAAATCTGCAGATGCAGAACCTGCAGATACATAGGGCTGACTGTAAAAAGAAGAAAAGAAGTCTATGTCCTTGTTTTGCACCTACCAAAAAGGTTTTTTAAAAAAATCTTTAAAGACTTCTTAAAACTCATAAAAACTTTTCATTATCACTTAATTTGGCAGTAAGAAAATAATGCAAAGTCCTATCTCCTGCATGCAAAAAAGCTAGAACTGGTTCCAGAACCTATTTAACAAAGTCTGCTTTGAACAGAAAAATATAAACATGTCACACATTATTTCTTTCTCCTTCCTTATGCAAATTCTGGTTGTGTTTCATTTTGCTGGCTACTTTGAGAAATATTTAGGTATTTTCCCCCTGGTAGTACCATTAAGATGTTTCTGCTGGAGATGGCATAGAGCCAGTGTTGTCTGATTGATTCCTGATCCAATTTTAGTTTTTTTTGTAAAAACACAATCAGTTGATTTTGTGGACTACTATATCAGTAATCTAGAATTAGATTATCCATTTTAGAAAAGAATAAAAACAAATGAAAACATTCTTACTATGAAATTACAAGATGGAATCCTATTGCTGGCAAACAGCTGCAAAAGTTTTTCTTTTTACTTTCTAATCCTTATAGAATCAAAAATATCACTTGGCTTTAAAATTATTAATATAACTAAAGCTTGCTAACTTGAACTTACTTTGGAAACCCATTCTAAACAATGAATAGTATTTATTTTAGAAACACAATTTACTCCTTTCAAAAATTCAAAAATTACTATACTGACTTGTCATAAACTTTCTACAAATCATACCTTTCCTTGGAGGTTAGATATTTACGAATACCTAAGACTGTTTTGATGAACACAAAAGACTAACTCCTATATACTAGCAACTACTTATATAACAGGTTCAGCTCTTAAAGATTTGTCTTCAGTAAATTTTATAAACTCCCTTAAATCTTAACACTTATTTTACTTATTTATGTATGATTCCTAAACCATTCATCCCATATGGTCAATTACTTCAGTTTCCTCATCTGTAAAATGAGGCTAACAATAGCATGCACGATTTCAGAGGTTTGTTGTTAAGACTAAATGAGCATATAGATTTCTTCGGCATGGTGGCGAATGCCGAACACTCAAAAAATGTTTATTATTATCTTATTAATGATGTTGTTCTGTTCTAACCATGTTACCATTACGATGACTACTTTTACTTCAACATTATAGGGGTCTTATAGGGGTCAAAATTGCCTCTATATCTGTCTTCCAATGCATCTATTCTGAAACAACAGATAAGTCAGATTAATCTTTCCGAAAAGTAACTTTTATTATGTCAAGTCTCTACTCAAATATTCGGTAATTTTCCATTTACTACTACGTAAGTCTCCACTGCAGCTTAATAAAAATAATACATGGGGCTGGCGCGGTGGCTTGCGCCTGTAATCCCAGCACTTTGGGAGGCCAAGGTGGGCGGATCATTAGGTCAGGAGTTCGAGACCAGCCTGGTCAAAATAGTGAAACACCTTCTCTACTAAAAATACAAAAAATTAGCTGGGCATGGTGGCGGATGCCTGTAATCCCAGCTACCTGGGAGGCCGAGACAGGAGAATCACTTGAACCCAGGAGGTGGAGGTAGCAATGAGCTGAGATCATACCATTGCACTCTAGCCAGATGACAGTGCGAGACTCTGTCCCCACCACCCCCCCCCAAAAAAAAAAACATGGGCTGGGCATGGTGGCTCATGCCTGTAATACCAGCACTTTGGGAGCCCGAGGTGGGTGGATCTCTTGAGGTCAAGCGTTCGAGACCAGCCTGGCAAACATGGTGAAACCCTGTCTCTACTAAAAATACAAAATAGCCAGGCATAGTGGCACGCACCTGTAATCCCAGCTACTCCAAAGGTTGAGACAGGAGAATCACTCAAACCCAGGAGGCAGAAGTTACAGTGAGCCAAGATTGCGCCACTGCACTCCAGCCTGGGTGACAGAGCAAGACTTCGTCTCAAAAAAAAACAAAAACAAAAATAAAAATAATACATGACAGTAAAGGTTCCTCACAAAGATTTATCTCAAACCTCCTTTCCAAATTTATCATCCAGTACTTTCCCTACACAGAAACCTTCCAACCTAGCCAGGGCTTTCTTCTCTTTAGCCAATAATGCACATCTAAAACATTAGGCCTGCCAATCACAATTCCTGATACGTCTTCATGGTTATCAAGTCCTAACCACCTTTCTTTCAAGGTCTATCCATCAAATATCCCATGAAATCTCCCCTGACCACTGGGGACCAGCTCATAGTCTCCTTATAGGTGGTGAGTTCTCACTCTTTTTTTTTTTGAGACGGAGTCTTGCTCTGTCGCCCAGGCTGGAGTGCAGTGGCGCGATCTCGGCTCACTGCAAGCTCCGCCTCCCGGGTTCATGCCATTCTCCTGCCTCAGCCTCTCCGAGTAGCTGGGACTACAGGCGCCCACCACCACGCCCGGCTAATTTTTTGTATTTTTAGTAGAGACGGGGTTTCACCGTGGTCTCGATCTCCTGACCTCGTGATCCGCCCGCCTCGGCCTCCCAAAGTGCTGGGATTACAAGCGTGAGCCACCGCGCCCGGCCTGAGTTCTCACTCTTATAGGGTTCCAACAGAAAGCACTATGAATACAATATTGTTTAACTATTTGTGTTTTGCCTATTTAACAAACAAAATGCAAAATGACTAATTCCTAACTTGACAGCAGTTTAAAGTTAGAAATGTTCCCACAATACAAATTACCTTCAATGTAACATATAATCTCAACATTACACAACACATTCCTAACCACCAATCCAAACAAAATAGAAAAGAAAAAGGTATAATAAAACATTAACCTTTTAAAAATCACCTCAACTTGTCTCCGACTATATTAACTTGATTTGGGAGTTTAGGAATGGAAAAAAAAAAAAAAAAGAACAAACTGACCTCTAACTGGATACAATATAAATATTATATAGTCACCTACTTGCAGATATCTCTGTATGTCTGAATTGCTGTATCCATGTAATGAGCAGGATATGGCCTAGGTGCTCCTGGTTGAAGAAAAGCGGACACTGCTGCCATTTCCTAAAATAAAAGACATAGTTTACATACTTCAAAAGAAGAAACAGTCTTACAGTTTAGATGGGAAACTAAAAGTTGGAATCAAATTTGCTGGTTTTTTTAACTGGACACACATGTATAAACTTCATAGCCTAATGCAGACTTGAAAAACACATTTATAGCCCAGTCACTCATCGGAGAAGATGGGTGATCTGACTCCGGAAGGACTGAAGTCAGAGAGGTCAAAAGAGCACCTAGAATTTAAATAAGTAATGAGTAAGGGTCCTACAGAAACCTCCAAGTAGCACTGTCTTACTTGGCTCTTGTGAGCAAAGACTGCAGTACCTTCAATTAAGGCCTTTAAAAAATATCCTTAAAGACTAGGGGATCCTTGGCCACCTGGTCTCAGAGAAATCATGAGAGTAACAGGCATTTCTTTACTGTATTTATATTACTCTCTTCCTACTTTCCAATTCCTGAACACCCTCTAATGACCACTGTTTTGGGATGTGTTTTTCCTGAAAGAACATGGGGAATACAGACATCAAGGGAGATGCTTCCATTACAGGTAAAGTTAGATCGGATAAGATTTAACAGTTAAACTCCAGGAATATGAAGAATGAATTCTGGTGTCCAGACAATTACAAAAGGCTCTGGCAAATATTAAGGGCACCATTGGCTACATGGGGAGCAAAGACTGCCTCCTAAGATTTGTTTAGACCCCAGGGAGGTCTTTGCCTAAACTCAGATTTGCCATGGAAATTCCAAAGAGAGCAGACATTTGGATTTGTCCTCCTTTGGGCGTCTACCTGAATGTTGTGTGGCAGTGTGAGTGGGTGCATGTATATGCAATGTGCTTATGAGTGAATGTTTGGTCAGGCCTAGTGGTTAGGTCTGTTGTCCATCGCTTTTATTTTGTCCAGATTTTTTAATCTTCTGTTTTCTAGAGCTACTCATGTTTCCCCTTCCTCTTTGTCACTGTAGTATTTGACAGTTATCTTTCCCCATCAAAAATATATGCTGAACTGGCCAGGTGTAGTGACACACGCCTGTAATCCCAGCACTTTGGGAGGCTGAGGCAGATGGATCATTTGACATCAGGAGTTCAAGACCAGCCTGGCGAACATGGTGAAACACTGTCTCTAATAAAAATACAAAAATTCCTGAACACCCTCAACAGCCGGAAGTGGTGGCAGGCGCCTGTAATCCCAGCTACTCGGGAGGCTGAGGCAGGAGAATCACCTGAACCCAGGAAGCAAGGGTTGCATTGAGCCGAGATAGTGCCACTGCACTCTGGCCTGGGTGACAGAGTGAGATTTGGTCTCAAAAGACAAACAACAACAACAACAACAAAATATGCTGACCCTACACTGGTCTGAGCAACCTCTTGGTCACAGCAACAGGTTATTTCTGTTAAGCAGCATCTTACCCCCAGTGTTCTCCCAGATATTCTGCCTAACAGCTTTAAGTGGGAGGTTGAATAGTCAGTTTATCTAAGCCATCTCTTTTTCCAAACTAGCTTGAAAGATATTTCCATTTATGTTTATTCCATGGGCCTCTGATATGCTGAGATGTAACACAGTTTTGGTTGTGGTATCATCTGTTATAGAGACAAAGGGAAAAAAGATTGGCCAGGCCCAACATAATCAGCATGTTAGGTTGCCACTGGAGATGGGGGAGTCAGTCTCCACTTTGCACAGTTGGGGCTTTTCTCCTCTAACCCATTTGCTGGGTTTTCTGTTTGAAAATAGCCCCTACTCCTCTCCAATGTCCTGCTTTTGGATTGCGTGCGTGTGTGTGTGTTTTCCCTGTGACACTGGAAGTGGCAACAATTTTCCACCCAGAGAGAAGCTTTGGCCCACAATGCTCCAAGAATGAATTTCCAAGTATTTGCTAGTGGAAAAGCAGCAGAGGCTATGACAAGAATGCTTTAGTGTTGTACTTTCAGAAGAATTATCTACTATAGTAATATAAGTAATACATTTATATAAGCTTTCAATCTTAAAATTCTCTAGTCAATACCTGAAGTCTTCCATTCAATATTTAAATGAGATTTTCAAAAAAACCTAGTAACACTTTGGGTTATGGTGTATATATATTACCAGATTAGCCTAGCTTAAGATTTCTACTATCACCCTCCTCCCTGTTCTTCCCTAACCTTCAATAAGTAGAGAAAAGACCAATGATGGATCACAAAGAGAAAAAATAAAGTACATCTCTTTCCAATTTATTGGCAACAATATAAAATCAGAGCTCACAATGGCTTGCCTTATCAATATATTCTGCCAATTACAAACTCTAGTTTATATCCACTATCTTATAGATGGTGCAAAGGCCATTTTTCTTAAACCTATTATTACTGTCAATTTCCTAGATCATATTTCATTTTAAAACCTCGTTCTGGATGGGCACGGTGGCTCACACCTCTAATCCCAGCACTTTGGGAGGCTGAGGCAGGAGGATTGCTTGAGCCCAGGAATTCAAGACCAGCCTGGGCAACATACTGAGATCTGTATCAAAAAAAAAAAAAAAAACCACCTCATTCTACTGGCAATGCCTAGGACTTTAGTTAATAATTCAAATAATATACAATGGTGGTTAAAGGATTTAGAAATGAAGATTAGGCACAGTGCCACATGCCTGTAACCCCAGCACTTTGGGAGGCCAAGGCGGGGAGAATGCTTTAGCTCAGGAGTTCAAGACAATCCTGGACAACATGGCAAAATGCCATCTCTACAAAAAATATAAAAACTAGCCACACGTGGTGGCACACGCCTGTAGTCCCAGCTACTGTGGGGGGCTGAGGTAGGAGGATCAGTTGAGCCCAGGTGGGAGGCTGCATAAACTGTGATCGCACCACTGCACTCCAGCCTAGGCAACAGAGCAAGACCTTGCCTCCAAAAAAAAAAAAAAAAAAAAAGAACCTAAGTTTTAATGAAAATGGCTCACGCCTGTAATCCCAACACTTTGAGAGACCGAGGTGGGTGGATCACCTGAAGTCTGGAGTTCGAGACCAGCCTGACCAACATGGAGAAATCCTGTCTCTACTAAAAATACAAAATTAGCCAGGTGTGGTGGCACATGCCTATAATGTCAGCTACTCGGGAGGCTGAGACGGGAGAAGAGCAGGACGGGAAAGCCACAATTCACTTTTAAGACAAACAAATGTACTTCTCTGCACATTTTTTAAAATAGAAGAAAAAACAAATAATGATTTGAGAACTGAAATATGATTAAAGGCTTTAACCTGATAGTTCCATGAATGACAATATGAACCATATCTATCTTAGAATGCCTCTGCATCCTCAGCACTCAGCAGTATCTGCTCTAAAATTAATTGAAGGAGCTAAACAAAAATACATAATATACATGTGACAAAATATCATACAGCTCTAAAACATGTTTTCTTGGCCAGGCCCAGTGGATCACGCCTGTAATTCTAGCACTTTGGGAGGCTGAGGCAAGCAGATCTCTTGAGGTCAGCAGCTCGAGATCAGCCTGGCCAACTTGGTGAAACCCCATCTCTACTAAAAATTCAAAAATCAGCTGGCCGTGGTGGCACATGCTTGTAATCCCAGCTACTTGGGAAGCTGAGGCAGGAGGATCACTTGAACCCAGGAGGTGGAGGATGCACTGAGCTGAGATCAAGCCACTGCATTCCAGCCTGGGCAACAGAGTGAGACTCCATCTCAAAAAAAAAAAAAAAAAAAAAAAAAAACAGTCTTCAGGCATTCCTATTACTGGTTTTGCTGTGATATTTATTTTGCCTTTGTAGTTACTATGACTAAATATCTTCTACAATTTTCATCTAAAAAGGCATACGATATAGTCTATTCTACTACAACACATTTTTATCTTATCAATTAGTTAACATGTGAATGGTAAGGGAAGTGGTTATCAGTTCAAATTAAATTTTTATTTATTCATATACAATTTTTCTTAGGCAAGGGAATCAAAAATAGCAGTATTATAAACTTATATCCTTCAGTAGGAAAGGAAAAAGCCCTGAGCTCAGCTGCTGCACAGAAAGGCGCTCTTTCAGCTGCTAAAAACTGAATGCCTACACTTTGGTACATATGGACTCTGTATCCAGAGAAGTACACCACCAGCCTTGCACAGCTCCGGGCTCAGGGCAGGCTGCACTTTCTTCTATGATCAGCTTCACGGCAGCTCCACTGGTTAGGAACTCTTCTTGCTCACCCCCATCTCCATAAAAAACTTATATTTTATATTCCCTGAGGTATCTATCCTCAGCCATGCTAAGCTGCCTATCTAGATTATTTAGGTAATCTTCCAAGGTACCGTTTAATGTTTTTGTTTGTGCTCTGGTTACAAAGATGAATAGGTTTCAAGAAGACTATCCCAGTCCAACTTTTCTCAGAAGCCCATTATTTTTAGGGTAACTTTTAAAGGCTACAGTGATTTTCAGGTGCACAAATATCATCTAAGAGCAAATATACCTTTACTTTCCAGTGCTATATTATTTTGTCTCAAATAGCTACTAATACTTCCAGTTGAATGGCTTAAATGTAGTTTTTGTCAAACATTCTACTTGCAGGTACATTAAATAAAATTTTTTCATTACAAATGCATACCTAGGTTATAAGGTATTAATAATATGAAGTATTTGTGATTTCATATTAGCTTAAATTGGATGACTATAATGAGCAATCAGAGAGTATTTAGCCAAGGAAAATTCACTTATGTTTTCAAACACTTCTCATGAACATAGCATATTTTCCATTTCTATGAAAGGTTTTTAAAAACTTGGTTGGCTGGGCACAGTAGATTGCCTGAGGTCAGGAATTCGAGACCAGCCTGGGCAACACAGCAAAACCCCGTCTATACTAAAAATAAGAAAAAAAAAAAAATTAGATGGGTATGGTGGGGTATAATAATAAAGTGCTGGGGTTACAGGCATGTGGCACCATGCCTAATCTTCATTTCTAAATCCTTTAACCACCATTGTATATTATTTGAATTATTAACTAAAGTCCTAGGCGTTGCCAGTAGAATGAGTATATATGCACAGTATTAAAATAAATGCAAAACAAATGCCAGTTATTAAACAAGTATCTGTCAGCCTGTGAATATTTTCTAGTTAAAAAAAAGTATCTATACAATTACCAATGAATTATTCTTATACATTTTTTCTTCACTTTTGTTTATAAGCTTACATGTCTTTTAAAAGATTAAATAAAAAGTAAGTGCTAATTTTACTCTTTTCTGAACACATAAAGCAGATTACACATATATTTGTGGTAACTTTTCAAAAACATTAAAAGG
Organism: Nomascus leucogenys; assembly: GCF_006542625.1. NCBI lineage: Eukaryota > Metazoa > Chordata > Mammalia > Primates > Hylobatidae > Nomascus > Nomascus leucogenys. The sequence goes on along the minus strand of NC_044384.1, from coordinate 47,867,716 downwards.
TTTTAGGCAACAAGTATAGAAAATTGTTTGGAAATACCTGGCTTTGTAATCAATTACAAAACTAACACAACCGATACTTACTGACAGCTTATTATATATAAGGCATTATGCTAAGTGCATGCCTCATACCTTATCTGATCCTATACCATTAGGATTCGCATATTTTACAGGTCAGAAAACTGTGGCTTAGAGATATTCAATAACTTGCCTAAGATGAGAGAGTGTCTCACACCAAAGTACATGTTCTTGACTAATACGGAGTCATACATCAAGCAACTTAAAAATGTTTGTCAAGGTTTAAAAAAACTTCTAAAAAAATTTTTGTATTTTGAATATATTAGAAAATGAAATGCAATTCTGAAAGCTGATGCAAAAGTTAGAAAGTACTAATCAAGAAAGAAACCCTAATACATGACCATTTTTTAATTACCTAGTTTTTTGGGTTTTGTTTTTAAGAAGTTTTTTCAATTTATTTTTAAAGATGCAGTCTTACTGTGTTGCTCAGGCTGGTCTCAAACTCTTGGGCTCAAGCAATTCTACTGCCTCAGCCTCCCAAGCAGCTGGGACTACAGGCATGTGCCACTATACCCAGCTAATCAACTAGTCTGAGGGAAATCCATCAACTCAGCATTAAGGAATTAACAATCTATAAAGTACTATATGCTCTCTGAGTACAACTTTGTCCCTAAGGATTCTGTTTGCCACCAAGAGAAACTTCTAAATAATTTATGGTAGCAGAATTAAGGAATTATAATACCACAGAATACCAACCAAGGCACCAGCTGCATAAAGCATTGCTTGATCATTAAGAAAATCTTTCTTTGCAGTATGATAGCAACTGTAAGCCAAATCATAATGCTGCACCAAAAAACATAGGTCAGCCATTTTCCTGATTTGAAGTTCTGGTGCTTCTGGTGGATACCTGTAAATACAAAAGAAAATAATTTATAATTTATTACCCCCAAACCCTTAAAATTATAAAATATATTAACAAGCTGCCATGTTCTTCTAGAATATGAAGAAAACTAATGCTGTTTTAAAGAAATTCTACCTCCAACAAGAGTGTCAGTTCTCAAAAATACCTGGAAACAGAAAACTCTTTGTTTTATTATTTATAGCCCTGAGAATGTCTCAATGGCAGGCAAACATTTTCTCCATGGTCAAATAATGAAGTAAATGGTTAATTCCAAGTGACTCACGTTTATATACAACCAGGAGAAAGATTAAAATCCAAAATGGATTAATTATATTTTTCCCTTAAAATGGTTTTTTGTGTAAAGCAAAATTTACTAAATATGCCCCTTGTCTTAGAATCATCAGGCCATTACATTTTAGATATAGAACGGTTACTAATGAATACCTACTCTTAACTTCGTTGTTTTACAAATAAGGAAACAGGCCAAAAGTAAAGTGAGTTTCCCATTTGTTTTTACATGTCCAATTACTTAGTTTTTAAAAAATTACTATGATTTACTTAAGAGTCACTCTTCTTGTCTACCTGAATTTTCACCAATAAGAAACTAAGAAATTAAAGAGATAGTTATCTTCTGCGGGATATCATACAATCAAATACTAGTCAGAGTTAAATAGAGGAAAAACAAAAATAATAACACTTTACTCACAGCAAGCCAGATGTATTTTTCAGCTCATTAATGCTCTTTTCTGGAACTTTACTGCCACTAAACCATTTTTTAGTTGCAGAAAATAGAGATCGACTCAAACCTTTTCTTGATATTAGCTTTAAAAAAGAGATTAAATATGTTGACAAATATAAAGAATTTAGTATTTTTCTTTTACATAAAAAAATTTTAACTAAAAAGCTTTAATAGCAAATGTTCATTTTAATAAAACTGATTTAAAGAAAACTGTCCAATATGCTGGCAAAATCCTAGTGAAAATGAATAAGCCTCTTCTAGAGTTGAACAGAATTTCATCACTGATAGTAATTTTGGGAAGTCTTAATATTGGCCTACCTTAAAACGAAAATAAAAAAAAACTTCAAATAAGTTTAATAATTCTTAAATTTACTATTTACTTAAATTTTTAAAATACTAATCCAAAAAAATCAAACCTTACCTGATCGTTTAGTTGCCTAATTGTTTTCTCTATATGTGGCAAAAGGCCCCGAAACGTGAATTCTTGTATAAACTGTCGAATTCTATCATGATCAGTAAGTGTTAAACATGCACCATGAATTATTCCAGTATTTGCTTTCTTTGTTTCATGTAACGATGAAGCAGATCTTACATGATCCGGGCCATCAATACTGTTGGAAGAGTCACTGGATTGCTCCAACTGAAGTGGGTGAGTTCTAAAGTTATTTGATAAGCCATCTACTGAAAAAGAAATATTTCTTTTACTCTCAGAATACAACAGAAAAGAGTGATAATACTACCATACTGCTAAAGAAAAAAAAAAAAAGGAGAATGTTAAAATCCTTTATCTTTCGGTATAGGTAAATGTCTAAGATAAAAGAGCAGTAACATCCCCCAGCCCCAAAATTAAAGAGCTTGAGTTAATACTTGTTTTGGTACCTGTATTAGAAATTTGAAAATTGGTATAAACCAGGAAATGAAGAAAAATACTTTATTTTAAATAATATAAAGAATGACTTTTAAATAGTACAACCAAGCCATAAGAAAAAATATAACAAAAAAATTTTGTTATCATTACAAAAACCGTAATTTAAAATCAAAATCATGTAAATTTTTAAATAATTAATGCTGTGCGTCACATCTTCCCTTGCTTTCTACAAAATATTTTAAAAGAAATCTATACACTACTCATATAAAACAAATTTTTAAGTGTCAAAAACAATCAAACTCAAGTGGCTCAGTAAAATCTTCAGAAGAAAAACTAACCTGCCCATTATCTTTCTGTATTATGAAAATTTCCCCCCATCTTTTATCTACAAAGGTTAGCATGATCTGACAACAGTGCATATTTTCAATCAAAAGAGAAACTTAAGAGAAAATATATCAAGACCTTTGACTTCGTTATCTAATCCATCCAATGAAAGCAAGTTATTATCAGAATTCTTATTTGAAGTTATAGTACAAGGGCCATCTTCATATGATTCCTATCAAAATAAAATTTAAAAAGCATTAGCAGTTATACTTAATCATACTTAATATACTATCAAATCCATCAACAATTATGGTTACTCTGCTAACTGTTGGCCTCATTTATTTGCTACAGTGAGCATTTTCTCATCCTCCAAATTCATAACTTCTCCCATGGATCTTATTCTATCACTCCAACTCACACCTACTATATTCTTAAATCCCCTTTCACACTCAAGCTACTATAATTCTTCTTAATTCAAATTATCTCTCAGGATATCTACTTATACATGATATGTATATACACGAGTGTTCATATAAGCACATACATATGCTTATGCATCTTAAGTAAAGAATAATGGCAAGAGAGATGGACTACTACTAGAGAAAGAAGAGAGGCACAGATATGACATTCTTTGGGTCACAGTGTAAGCAGGTTGGAGTGAATTCTGAATATACTGAAGTATTTTAGAAAAATATCTAACGCAACGTTTATTTGTGCAAAGGAACTGGTTTCTCAGTTAACAAAAAAACACTTAAACTAAAAATACCCAGACTACTCTACAATACCAGTAAATATGACGTATTGAGTGTCACGCTTTGAGGGAATTTACAAAAACTAGAACTTAAGAAGAAAGTGACCAGGAAAAGAGTCTGAAGCCACTCCTTGAGAAAGAGTTGTAGAAACTAGGCATATTTAGACTGGAAAAATATAAAAGAGGACATGAGAATTATCCTTCTATATTTTGAAAGTTGTCTTAATGGAAAACTGACATAGTCACTCCCAAAGGATCAAGCATACAAGCAAAGGTCAAGAATTTTTGGTTGATCCTCAAGCAAAATGAGAGAATTTTTGGGTGATCAGACATGCAATAGGTCACTTAATAAGAATACAGTGAGCACTGTCAATAGATGCAGTCATTCGTAAGTTTAAAAGAAATTAAAGCATTAGATCAAGCATTGGATGTAAAACCTCTAAACTATTCTCCAACTTTGAGCTTCTAGGATGCTAAGGCATAGATTTCTGATATTTCTGCCTTCTGTTAAAAGTTCTCATACTGGACAATCTTCTTTATGTTCCCCTTCACAACCTTAGGTGACTGAACTCTAAAGTGAATTTTTTTCAGTACTGTTCTTATTCTTAGAATGGCTCCTAAAAGACCATTTTTTAAAATAAAGTTCCTTCACATCCAACTGGTACTTCTTTGCTTTTCCCCAGCATTATCTTAAAGAATGTCAGTAATCACCTCAATACTAAAGTCAGTAAAATACCATGATAGCACTACATCTAAAGATTCCATTTATAGGACAGAAAAATAAAACAAATCAACATATTAAACAATACTTAATTAGAAGATCGAAAATTACATAAGCTTTATAATTGATTTTTTAAATGTCACACAAAGAGCGCATAATATAGTTTAAATGAACAATATAAATATATTTTCCATTTACTTAAGAATTTCTAGGCCAGGCGCTGTGGCTCACACCTGTAATATCAACACTTTGGGAGGCTGAGGCGTGTGGATCACTTGAGGTCAGGAGTTCAAGACCAGCCTAGCCAACAGGGTGAAACTCCGTCTCGACTAAAAATGAATCGCTTGAACCCAGGAGGTAGAGGTTGCAGTGAGCCGAGATCTCGCCACTGCACTCCAGCCTGGGCGACAGAGTGAGACTCCGTCTCAAAAAAAAAAAAAAAAAAAAGAATTTCTGGCCGGGTGTGATGGCTCATGCCTGTAGCCCCAGCACTTTGGGAGGCCGAGGCAGGGGGATAACTTGAGATCAGGAGTTCGAGACCAGTCTGGACAACATGGTGAAACCCTATCTCTAATAAAAATACAAAAATTAGCCAGGCATGGTGGCGGGCACCTGTAATCCCAGCTACTTGGGAAGCTGAGGCGTGAGAATCATTTGAATCCGAGAGGCAGAGGTTGCAGTGAGCCGAGATCATGCCACTGCACTCCGGCCTGGGCCACAAAGTAAGACTCCGTCTCAAAAAAAAAAAAAAAAGAATTTCTTCTAGGCTGGCACAGTGGCTCACACCTGTAATCCCAGCACTTTGGGAGACCAAGGCCTGGGCGACAGAGCGAGACCCTGCCTCAAAAAAAAAAAAAAAATTTCTTCTAAACAAAAAACAGTGACTCTTGATTATCTGAAGTAAACATAGGAACTTGGCATGTGACTACTACCAAGTGGCATACTATTGTACCTTAGAAGTCTGATAAAACATCAAACGCCCATCAACTTAAGCCACCAGGACAATCAATCTTATTCTAGAACTCGAGGTTAAGAAAGGAGTAATTAAGAAACAGTAATTTCTGAGAGTACATAAAGAAGGGAAATCAACGGAAAGTTGGAGGGAAATACCCACCCACCTAAAAAGTATGAGTTCCTGAAGGTGGCTATAAAAGCATGTTGAAAAGGTACGAAAGAGGCTGGGCATGATGGCTCATGCCTATAATCCTAGCACTTTTGGAGGCTGAGGCGGGCAGATCACCTCAGGTCAAGAGTTTGAGACCAGCCTGACCAATGTGGTGAAACCCTCTCTCTGCTAAAAATACAAAAATTAGCTGGGCGTGGTGGTGTGCGCCTGTAGTCCCACCTACTTGCAAGGCTGAGAGAGGAGAACTGCTTGAACCTGGGAAGTGCAGGGTTGAAGTGAGCCAAGATCACGCCATTGCACCCCAGCCTGGGCAACAGAGCGAGACTCTGTCTCCAAAAAAAAAAAATTAGCCAGGCGTGGTGGTGGGTGGTGAACGCCTGTAATCCCAGTTACTCAGGAGGCTGAGACAGGAGAACCGCTTGAACCCAGGAGGTGGAGGTTGCAGTGAGCTGAGATTGTGCCACTGCACTCCAGCCTTGGCGACAGAGCGAGACTCTGTTTCAAAAAAAAGAAAAAGAAAAGAAAAATGTAGGGAGCAACCCCAGAGCATGTAGATAATAAAGAATTGACTGTAGGCATTCATAATGAATTAAACGGACAAGTCAGAAATTCTATTCTGCACGTCTAGCCTATCTAATTCAATTCTTAACGTGTAATTCACTTTTAATCTTTTAAGAAAGAGATCAGGGCAGGCGCGGTGGCTCACACCTGTAACCCTAACACTTTGGGAAGTTAAGGTGGGCAGATCACTTGAGGTCAGGAGTTCGAGACTAGCCTGACCAATATGGTAAAACCTCACCTCTACTAAAAATACAAAAATTTGCCTGGCATGGTGGCATGTGCCTGTAATCCCATGTACTTGGGAGGCTGAGGCAGGAGAATCACTTAAATCTGAGAGGCGGAGGTTGCAGTGAGCTGAGATCATAGCACTGTACTCCAGCCTGGGCGACAGAGCAAGACTCTGTCTCAAAAAAAAAAAAAAAAAAAAAAAAAGATCAATTCACACTGATAGTCTGATAGTACACACCTGAGAAGAGTGCACCTAAGGGATTACTGTAGTTAGTTAAAAAGGGATTACTGTAGTTAGTTAAAAACAGCTTTTAAACCACTGACCTAAGAGCTCACCTCTGACAGATCAAAACTGACCAGATTCCACACAATTAATATGAATAACTATACTAGTTAAACCAAAACGTAAAAACTGAAGTATAGTTTCTGTGGTTTGCTTCATTTATTTTTTACATATACCTGGTTTTGAATACTATTTTTCTGGAGATACTGACTCCAAGGATCTGGTATCTGTTCATCTGATGCTCGATTAGATGTTCGAGAATTAATTTTAAGTAAATAGCAACCCTGAGTTCCATATTTCTGTTTCATTTCTTCATAAATTGATTCAGCTCTAAAATAGAAAATGGAAAAAAATCTGAAGTAAAAGAAGAGCAGGCCTTAGGCAATAATAGATACTAAAGTAGTACAAAAATAACATTAAAATAATCCCCCAAAAAGGCAGAATAGAAAATTAGGACAGAATAACCTAAAAGCTAAAACAAAAATCATGATGGCAATTGAAATTTAGCTAGTTTAGATACCACCTGAAGCAGTTACCAAAGTGTATTCCGTGTGGAATAAAATTCTGCAAGATACTCCTCCATGTTATTCAAAGAGAGAGCTCTGGTGGTCAAACTAGATTGGGGAAGAACTACAGTAAACAAAACAAGTGTTTTGACCTGGCGTGGTGGCCACAATCCCAGCACTTTGGAAGGCCAAGGTGGAAAGAACACTTCAAGTCAGGAGTTAGAGACCATTCTAGGCAACACAGGGAAACCCCATCCCTACCAAAATTAAAATTAACCAGAAATAGTGGCACACACCTGTGGTCCTAGCTGCCCAGGAGGCTGAGGTGGGAAGACTGCTTGAGCCCAGGCACTGCACTCTAGCCTAGGCAACAGAGTGAGACCCCCATCTCAAAAAAAAAAAAGGAGGAAAAACAAGAAAAAAAAAAAACCTGGAAAACTAAGCACATTCAAATGCAAATACTAATACTATATAAGCAACAAGCCTAACAAACAACAAAATAATATTACGCACTAAAAAATTATGGCTGGATAAGTAAAATAGTTATAGAAAATTTGTATAAATGCAGATGCATGTGTGTGTGTACACACACTCACGGCCGATAAAGCAAACTCCTGCTCACATTACTAATGATACTGCTAAACCTAAGAACCATTCATCTGATACTTGAATTACTACCTTAAATATACTAGTCACAACCATTCAATACGGAAGATACACTCCAAATTCAACTGACAGAAACTAATTCTAATAGTCATTTCAAATTTTTTCTATTAATATAGTAGTACACTTTATCCAACGGGCTACAGACATTTCAAAATATCCTAAAGATTAGTAATCTTCAGAGTAATTAATTGGATCTACAGAGGAAAATTTAATAAAAAGATGGTGGTCCATGCTCAGAACAAGGGTGGGTAACGATTATTAAACTACATTTCCTCAGTGGCACTAAGGCATCAGAATAGTTTCAGACAAAACATTAATCTGCTCCACACCTTGAACCAAAAGCCAAAACAAGCTCCAAAGCCATACAAGTAAAATTACTGTTTATCTTATTTTTCAAGAATTTATTTTTAAAGACAATCTATTCACATATCCCAAACACAAAAGGACTACTGCAAACAACAAATAATGAATATTAAAGGGAACATTAAAAAATGTTTGAATATTTCTAAGGCTATGAAAAATACCAAGGCCATAAATAGAAGTCACAAGAGTAGACAGTGAAAAAGTGCCTGTAAGCAAGTCAGGCTGTGAAAAGTGAGCAAAACTGGGAAGCAGAAAAGAACAAAGAAAGAGAAATAATTTTATATAAAACCAGAAATAACAGCTAAGACCTACAGTTGTGAAATGACAAGTGTTCCTGTACAGACTGTGTAAGAATTATACATTAAAAAGAAAGTTTGGGTAAGCATATGAAATCTAACATAAGGCCAGGCGCGGTGGCTCACGCCTGTAATCCTACCACTTTGGGAGGCCAAGGCGGGCAGATCACCTGAGGTCAGGAGTTCCAAAGCAGCCTGGCCTACGTGGTGAAACCCTATCTCTACTAAAAATACAAAAATTAGCCGGGCATGGTGTCATGTGCCTGTAATCCCAGCTACCCGGGAGGCTGAGGCAGGAAAATCACTGGAACTCAGGAAGCACAGAGGCTGCAGTGAGCCAAGATCGTGCCACTGCACTCCAGCCCCGGTGACAGAGTGAAACCCTGTCAAAAAAAGGGGGGGGTGGCCAGGCGCGGTGGCTCCTGCCTGTAATCCCAGCACTTTGGGAGGCTGAGGCGGGCGGATTACCTGAGGTCAAGAGTTCAAGACCAGCCTGGACAATATGGTGAAACCCCATCTCCACTAAAAATATAAAAATTAGCTGGGCGTGGTGGCGGGCACCTGTAATTCCAGCTACTCAGGAGGCTGAGGCAGGAGAATCGCTTGAACCCAGGAGGTGGAGGTTGCAGTGAGCCGAGATCATGCCACTGCACTCCAGCCTGGGTGACATGGCAAGACCTCGTCTCAAAAAAAAAAAAAAAGAAATCTAACATAAAATAACGACTGTTGAATATAATGCCAGGATAAAACATAAAGTTAAATGCTTTATTAATAAAATTCACATTAAACTTTTACATTCTTGTATCAAAAATAAATCCAAAACGTAAACAAGCTAGCTCCAAATTAATGTTAAATCATTTAACTGGAAAAAATTTAAAATTAAAATAAAAACTTACCTCTGTTCATCTCCTGCACTTACATCATGTAAAAGTACATAGTATTTAAGTGTATTTGGTATAAACCACTTGGGGTAGGAATAATCACTGTTGTGCTGAATTCGATGCTGTTCTTGTGACAACTTTGAAAACTGTTCCACAGGTTCAGCTTCACTAGATGACGCTACCAACATACCTTGTAAACCATATTATTAAGGTAATTATCGCTTATTACTCAATGATAAATACTGTTCTATTGAGATAAACAGGAGTGTTTTTTTTTGTTTGTTTTTTTTTTTGAGACAAAGTCTAGCTCTGTAACCCAGGCTGGAGTGCAGTGGCGTGATCTCGACTCGCCGCAACCTCCGCCTCCCAGGTTCAAGCGATTCTCCTGCCTCAGCCTCCAGAGTAGCTGGGATTATAGGCCCGAGCCACTGCATCCAGCTAATTTTTTATATTTTTAGTAAAGACGGGGTTTCACCATGTTGGCCAGGCTGGTCTTGAACTCCTGACCTCAGGTAGGAGGTCTCCCAAAGTGCTAGGATTATAGGCATGAGCCACCGCGCCCAGCGGTATTTTCACAGCAAAAAAAAATCCAATTTCATAGGTTTTAATTGCAAGCACAAAATAATTTCTCCAACACTCCAAATAATTCAGTACTCCAGATAATTTTACCAGATTTTTTTGTTGACAGTTTTTTAGGCCATTAATATATATAACCAGGAAACTCATAAAAATAAAAATGGACAACTGTACAACTTCAACAGAATGAATTCCGCTGCGTCTTGCTTCTCTCCATTCTATCTCACTGCAGTTACAAATTTCATCCTACCTCTTAACTTTCGTCAGCAACCGCATTAAGAAAACTAAGCCATAATCATCAAAAAAGAATACCCATTAAAAAATTACTAAAAATATCCAAAATTATTTTTCATGAGTCTTAGAATAAGCAGTCAATTCTGAGGCAATCGGCAAAAGCAGTTAACATTGTTTACATTTTCTTTCTAAAATGGCTAAAAAACTTATTAAGCATGAAATATACAAGCTAGGGGGCTAAAGAAAAATAAGCAAGCCCTCTGTAGTCTTATTTTATAATCAAAAACTAAATTGATTAAAAAATTGTTACAGCAGTCCTATATCTAGGAGGCCATTTAACAAAATAACAAGACTCCATGTATTGTCAATCAATAAAAAATTTCTCTATTCTCTGTATCTTCAACAATTTTGCCTTCATTAGCTATTTCTGAGATTAATAATTTCCATAATATTTGATTTTAGGAGAACATAACAAAGGATACATGCTAAATAGTGGTTCAGAAATTCATGATCCGATGCTGGCATCGACTGAAGAAAGGTTTCTCTGTAAGACTCAAACCATGGAGTAGTGGCTAAAATTAACAATATACAAAACAGTTAAAATTCTTCAATAGAATCAGTTCACAACAGACAAAATTTCAAGTCCATATTCCTAAAAGGTACAAAAAAAATTTCTAACAGTAAACAAGCATTTTTCACCTGTGCTTTCAGATGTACGTGTGTATATATATAAACTGTGTATAGGGCCTGGCACGGTGGCTCATGCCTGTAATCCCAGCACTTTGGGAGGCCAAGGTGGGTGGATCACGTGAGGTCAGGAGTTCGAGACCAGCCTGGTCAACGTGGCGAAACCTCGTGTCTCTACTAAAAATACAAAAATTAGCTGGGCATGGGGGCACGTGACTATAATCCCAGCTACTCAGGAGGCTGAGGCAGTAGAATTGCTTGAACCCGGGAGGTGGGGGTTGCAGTGAGCCTAAATTACACCACTGCACTCCAGCCTGGGTGACAAAATGAGACACTGTCTCAAAATAATAATAATAATAATGATAATCATAAAAAACTGAGTGTATATGTACACACACCTTTTAAGCCATTCACAAGAATATATTCACATAAGAATATATTCACACAAGAATATATTCATATAGTCACGAGTATATATATTTGCAAAAATAAAACTGAATTATTCCCAAACCTAGTCTTCCCACAACCTACTTACCTATTAATGCTCTAAATATTACCTACATGAGTAAAAAGATTATTTCTTTAGAACTCAAGTTCTGTGACCCTGCCACTAGTCACACTGCCATAAGTAGATCTTTTTCAGAAATAACACTTAGCATAGAGGTTCTCAACTGAGCATGATTTTGACCCCTAGGAAACATCTGGCAACGCCTCAAGATATTTTTCGTTATCGGTTCTGGGGTAGGTGGCTTATGCTACTGGCATCAAAGAGGTCAGGAATAATGCAAAACATCTCACAAGACAAGACAAGAGAGTCCCCACAATAAAGAACTATCTAGTTCAAAACGTAAATGGTGGTATGGTTGATAAATCTTACTTTGTAATTTGATTACTTGAATATGACAGTAACAAAGCCTCTTAAATGAAATTTCAACGTACACTTACCTTATAATCAAATACAAAGAAGTGTATTTTCATTGTTTGTATAAATGTATATAATGTGATTCTTAAAAAGTCAACTCTCTCTTGTTTCACGTCAAGTATTTTGTATCACAACTATTCTTTTTATTTGAACTTACGTAAAACTTAGTGGTTTCACTAGGTTTTAAGCAGATTATCTATATCACAGTTTCACTAAAAGGACTCCATTCCTATGCTGATTTATGCTGATTATCAAATCTTATATTCCTTTTGCTTTCATCTTAACCACTGAAAACAGCAAATATATTCTTTCTGCTTATATTATAATACTATATTAAACAACTGGAAGGGCTGAAGAAAAAGCCATTCATCTTAACCAAAGAGCATTCTAACCTGGTGCCAAATATACAGATATTTTAACTACAGCAAATGCCTCATGAGAATGACCCATATATTACATATAGTCTGATTAGGAGAGCAACTACTATCACGATTTCATGTTCATTGTTATAAAAGAGGAAATGGGCAGGGCATGGTGTTTCACACCTATAATCCTAACACTTTGGAGGATGAGTGTAGTGGCTCACGCCTGTAGTCCCAGCACTTTGGGAGGTCAAGGCAGGTGGATCACTTAAGGTCAGGAGTTCGAGACCAGCCTGGCCAACATGGTGAAACCCCATCTCTACTAAAAATACAAAAATTAGCCAGGCATGGTGGCGCCCTCGTGTAATCCCAGCTACTTGGGGGGCTGAGGCAGGAGAATCGCTTGAACCCAGGAGGTGGAGGTTGCTGTGAGCTGAGATGGCGCCACTGTACTCCAGCCTGGGCGATAGAGTGAGACTCAGTCTCAAAATAAATAAATAAATAAATACATAAATACATAAATGATAAAATAATAATAATAATAACAATAATAATCCGAACACTTTGGGAGGCTGAGGTAAGTGGATTGCTTGAGCCCAGGAGTTTGAGACCAGCCTGGGATACATGGCGAAACCCCATCTCTACTAAAAAAAAAAATACAAAAAATTAGCCAGGTATTGTGATGCATGCCTGTAGTCCCAGCTACTTGAGATGCTGAGGTGGGAGGATCACCTGAGCCCAGGAAGTCAAGGCTGCAGTTAGATGAGAACGTGCCACTGCACTCCAGCCTGGACGACAGGAGTGAGACCCTGTCTCAAAAAATATAAAATAAAATCAAAATAAAAGAGGAAAACATTCCCAGAAAACATTACAATCTACATAAAAAAAGGCAAAAATTGGAGAATAAATGAAACACGCTAGTATCTGTTACAATAGGAAACTACTCTTGTCGCCCACCATGAACACATACCCTTCTCCCCAACTCAGTCAAAATAAGTCTACCTGGAAATTTAATGTATATTTAGTACCAATGATAAGAAAATAAGAAATACGTGATGAAAATTTTGGTTAAATAGAAAGGGATCTCCACATATACAAGGAAATTACTATCTCCACCTTTTAAAATTATTTTTTCTATTTACTTTGTTGCTTCAATGTTTATTGAATTAAACAAATGACAGATAAATTATAGTCATATGAAATTGGGTTTGTTTCATGGTGGAGGTGGAAAGTTCTGAACAAAGCAGATCTTCCAAAATAGCTCTTCTTAGCAACACTATCTGTAATGACACCGAAAGACTAGAAAACACACGTGCTCATCAGGAGAAAACTGATGAACAACAGTTCATGATGGACAACAAATGTCTCATGAGAACAACCCATATATTCCACAGTCTAATTAGGAGAGTTACTACTGTAACAATTTCATGTTCGTGTAATCCCAGCTGCTTCATGTTCATTCTTATAAAAGAGGAACTAGGACTGAGGCAGTGGCTCATGCCTGTAATCCTAGCACTTTGGGAGGCTGAGGCAGGCAAATCGATTGAGCTCAGGAATTTTAGACTAGCTAGGCAACATGGTGAAACCCCATCTCTACTAAAAAAAAATACAAAAAATTGGCAGGGCACTGTGGCTCACACCTGCAATCCCAACACTTCGGGAGGCCGAGGCAGGCAGATCACCTGACGTCAGGAGTTCAAAACCAGCCTTGACCAACATGGTAGAACCCTGTCTCTACTAAAAATGCAAAAATTAGCTGGGCATCATGGCATCAACCTGTAATCCCAGCTACTAGGAAGACTGAGGCAGGAGAATCGCTTGAACCCAGGAGACGGAGGTTGCAGTGAGCCGAGATCACGCCACTGCACTCCAGCCTGGGCAACATGTTAGAGTGAAACTCCGTCTCAAAAAAAAAA